>NC_136513.1:32865830-32938330 GCF_053919585.1 Euprymna scolopes
AAAATGGTACAATATAAATAACGCTTTTAGATTTTAAGTTATATTTTAACAATGAGAAATATATTGACTGATCTGTTGTTGTATTATAACCATGCATCTTACTATCGACAAAAAATTGAAAATATTTTTAAAATCACGAAAATATCAAAATATCAATTGACATCGTTGTTTTCTTATCAAAATTAAATGTAAAACTTCAAGTGATACATTTAGGATGCTACATGATAAACAATACGTTTTGATGTCGGCAAAGATTTAAATATATTTTAATAGTCACGAACATATTAACAGACTCGTTGTTTTATTATAGCAAATAAAATGAAATTCATTATATATATATATATATATATATATATATATATATATATATATATATATATATATATCAGGGGAGGAGATGGGACTAGTGCCACTCGTGCCCGTCACGACCAATAACTCGGTCAATGTTATTCAAAATGGGTTAAAAATCATTCATTAATTTCAAGCAAACATACAGACTAGATCTCAATTAAATTATGTATCTATTCAAGTTTCGATAACTAAGTAGCCAAAAGTTCATAATTATATCTAGGTATAATACAACGATGCTGTATTGAATGGATGGTCTTTCCGGCCACCGTCAGATCCATTGAACATTGAAAGCGGCTATAATGTTGAACACGCGCATTCCGTGCAAAGCACAAAACCCTTCTCATAATAACAGTGCTGTTAGAGAAATCTAGCTTTTCACTGTAGCCAGTGACAAAATCTAGTCAAAGGCTCGTGCTAAAGAAATTTAGCACATGTTACTGCTGACGACTGTCTTGGGACGAAAGAAAGAAAGATAGAAAGACATCTATAGACACATACGTACGCATAAACACATGAAGAACGATTACTACTACTGCTGCAATATGTAGTAGTACGAATAGCTATGTGTAAATATAAGCACGCGTATGATTATAAATATCAGTGATGAGTTTATTGTTTCATTAATTAATAAAGAACAGGTTTTGAATGAGAGTGAATTTGTTTTTTTATTGAGGAATGTTTTTTTCGTGAATTTTGAATCATAGAAATCTACAAAAAATACTGGGTTTAAGTCATTTTCTATTAATACTAGGTACGGTCAAAATGAATAAACATTTTGACCCCTCCCTTTACTAAAAATTCACCAAAAAATCAGGAAATTAACCAATTTTAATGTAATTTTCTGTATGTATCAACTAATAATCGCGGAATATAATGAACTAATTATTTTTATTTAAATCTCAGTAAACTGTATTATTTTGTTTAAACAAATAATATCTTTACTAAAGTTATGGTTTTCAGTAGTAAATAAAAAACGCAAGAATTAATTTTTACTTTTTTTTATATATAAATAAAGAATCGTAATTTGTAACAATAAAAATAACATTATTACAGGAACATTAGGAAAAAATCCCCTGAAATCCGTATTAATGAATTCGATATAACTCGAAGAAAAATTAATTTTTTGAACTACCAATATTATCATTGAATTCAGCATTGTTCATTTAATATTCTCACACAAAAAAATTATAATTGCAGAAATCATTTCTACTTTTTTTACGCTTACATTTTTAACGTAATCTTTACATGTAAGATTCTAATATTTCCATTGAACGCAAGAACGTATAATTATGAACGTAAAATAATGTTCATACAATATTGGAAAATAAAATAAAAAAAAAATTAAATTGAAAAACAGGAACATAGAAAAATAATTTAATTAAAAAATGGTAAAAATTATACGAACGTTCCATGTCGGTAACTACGGATGCGCAGAGTTGAAAAGAAAACCAGTCTGTTTTGCCCACCCCTCCTCCTCTTTTCAACTACATGCCTGTTTGTGTTTATCAACTTTAAATTTAACGTAAACACTATGATAAATTTTGACGTAAGTCTGTATTTTTAGTGTGTATTTTTTTCAATGATTATAAATTGTTTTCTTAACCAATTATAATTCTGTATTAATATTAATAAATAATAGTGCTAACTTTTTTTTTTCAAACAATAAATTGTCAGTAGTATAATCAATGAATTTAATTAGCTTTTATGCATTTTTAAATGAAGGAAGGATGGTCTTCGACTAAAAAAAGTCGCTTGGTATGCCGGAATAAAGACATAAATTATGTCTAATTTGTCCTTCCATACATATTTCAATTTTGCCACCAGAATTTATTTTGATACGATGAACGAGTCTCGTTCCTACCAGTGATAGATTTTTGGATAATTTTTACTTTTTTTTGCAAAAGTCAAGTATATTTATTGTATTAATTCATCATCTTAAGACTTTAACTTAATACTTAACTTGGAAATAATTCCAGAAAAATGTAAACGCGATTTTTGTCATAATGAATTTTTACGATTTGAGATAAAATTATTCCATGTATTTTTTTTATTTCACACACATTTATCTTTGAGAAATGAACTTTAAACTATAATCTTTTAAATACAATAAAAACGTACTCAAAAATTAAAAAAATATTATGATTAACCGCCGTTAAAGACCATGCCCCCTATCGAAGCAGCCATGAATTGCCTGTACCTAATTAATCCTAAGAAAACCCGGCAAACTAATGAACCTTCATAGAATTTCTTAGTGATACGTAAATACTTTTGTCATTTTTTTCATAAAGGTCCTGCATGAAACTTTTTGTTGCATCCATCATTTCACAGCTATTTAAACTTTATTCATCAATATTACCTTTTATTCTATGGGAAAATTTAATCGCCATTTTTGGAGAACATTATTCAGTTGCCGAAAATATTTAAGTCGCTTCACTACATTCAATTTTATCACGGACTTTATTTACGAATTTGTTGTATCTTAGAATTTTTGGATAAAATTAAGATTTTCAATGTTCTCAGTGTTTCCACGGATAACTTCAACTGGTCAAGATATCATGTTTCAAGATTCATCAGATGAAATTTACATTTTGGAAGTTCCCCGTATTTTGCGTATAACGTCACGGGTTACGTTTCCTGTGTTTCACGGGTAAGTAAATTATTCTCTAAAACATTAAAAAAAAAAGTTGTACTGCATTTGCTGTTAATGATCTGGATTTAAAATTAGATATAATGGATATGGATATTGTGTTAGACCTGAAAAAAATATCGTTTGTCCAGAGAAATGTAGCTGAGAAGCGATAAATTATCAACGTTGGGTGCCCAACTTCTTTATTGGTGAATAAGGTTAGAACTCGTTCGTTCCAATCCAAATGGTTTAATGACATTGACTGGTTATGTGCGAATAAATCTGAGGAAAAACTCTATTGTTGGTCTTGATTGCTTTTCACGCCTAAATCAGGACAATCATGGACTGATACTGGCAAGGTAAGGTACGTTAGTCAATCTGTGCTATAAAATGGAGAGGCCCGCAATAGCAAATATGATGACTTACTTTGGGTCCACGGACCACGGGTTGGGAAGTGAAGTTGACAGAGGGCGGAGGGTGGGGGCACGAGTAGCAATATTAGGCTAGAGTCGCCACTGATATATATATATATATATATATATATATATACATGATGATTGCAACGTCTTGCCAGACGAGTACCACTCCCTCGGACACCTAAAGTCCATGAGCCCAAATGCCTGAGAAAGTATATATACAAAGATGATGTTACAGAGTCTTAGCTTTGTACGACAGCTAAATCTCTCTCTACGTTCAAAATCTTGAGATCCAGCAAAAAGCAAGAGCAAGATAGCCAGCAACAAATTAAACATAATATAATGATTTAATTACAAATGGAAAATACTCTTATAATATTATAATAATATAATATAAAATGAAAATACACTTATAATATTATAATAATATAATTTCAAATAAAAATACTCTTATAATATCATCCTAAACGTTCGATTTATAATTTGACATCTTGTAACCTGCAAGGAGGAAATACGGTAGTAATGTGTTCTAAAGACGATAAGCCTTTCGAGGATAACCGATTTCTTAAAAACGACATATTTACGTTGATCTAAGTGTTCTCGGTCGATCACTAAAGTTAAGCAACGTTGAGCATGGCTATTACCGCTTGTGTGATATATATATTTGTAGTCATCGATATACAGTCCTGTTTCGTTGTATCACAACTCATCAGTGCCGCTAGACTAGCATCTCTCCCAAGCCAAGGATTGAACCTAGAACAGTCGTGTTGACAGTCCGCAGTTTTCCCACTCGACCATGGAATCGACGCCCGTAAGTAACTCGTCGGAATGTCTATTTAAATATACACCCGCCACCACTTTTATAGTGCTCAAATCGCCTGTTCGTAAACAAACAAACAACGAGCTTCGCATTTTCAGCCAAATAAGTAGCGTGTGAGATTATTTACGACAGTGCTCTACAGACACTATTTCATTCTTTCGGGAATCATCAGTGCAGTGAAATATATTTTAGCTTCACATTTCGGAATATGTTTCAGACATAGATATAATATATATATATATATATATATATATATATATACAAAGCTATAAAAACACATATATGTATGTATAATATGTTATAGCTATGTCTAAAACATATTCCAGAATGTGTAGCTAAAATATATTTCTATAAATTAAACATTTTCTACAACATCTTCTTCAATTCTAAGGAAAACAAATACTTGTTTACCCGTCTATAAAGCAGTTCTTCTTAAGTAATCTACTCCCAGTAAAACTATGTTTCCAATTCTCCTGCCATTTCCATCATTGTCGCACTGATAATCTCTTAAACCATTTTCTACCAGTGGCCCTTGGGTTTTTATAAGCGGTGACTTATTAGTATACGAGATTTTGTATTGATAATTAACCAGGTAGATGACCACCTGTACATCTGAGTTCTGTTTCGAATCGTGATAGCATAATGTGTGTGTGTATATATATATATATATATATATATATATATATATATATATATATATATATCGTCAAAGCAACATGAACTTATTGTTAACAAAAGCGTTTACATTCTTCAGTGTATCTAATCGCTAAATCACCACAAAGTCGTGGGTGGTCTCTTACTTAACAAAAAGAGAAATAATAACTATGAATTAGAATAAAAGCTTTTCGGTGTCTATCTTGAAAATAAAAGACTCGAACAGTGTGGCTTATAAAAGAAATTACTAATATATAAATTTGACCTTTTGCGAATTTTTTTTCTTTTATATAAACTAAAGCTTGTTATCTTCGTCCTGATCAATATGGTTTAGAATTGTAAAGATTCTGGACACAGGTTTCTTTTTTTATGATTTTATTATCAAAATATCTGTAAATAACGCTACAAATATAGGGGAAAAAAACGTGGGATAATTAGTACGTGACCTCTTGTATCAAAACAAACGAATGTTCACAAAACGTTGTCGTATAACTGTAATAAAATGTTTTAATAAGTTTTTTGTCCTTAGTTCGCGGACATAGCCATGCTTTTTTTTTTGTAAACAGCAGGTGTAGTAGCCTACAAAAAGTGTGGACATTAACTGAGCATTGTAGCTAGCGGTTGTGAACTCGCTACTTACATTGACGGATGACCCGGCCGTCTCAGTTTCGAATACTGGCGATTTCTGGCACAATTAGTTAAGCGAAAGGCGAGGGTAAAACAATGCCAATAATAAAATAGTGTCAAGATCAAAGTGTAGTATCTGTTCAGATGCTACACTTCACGACTGAGACAATTTTTATTTTTGTTCCTTTTCTCCAAATTAAAAAAAAAACGACCCTGATGTCTAACTCTGTCCCATGGGGAGACATTGTAAATAGGAATAATAAAATAGAATCAGGAAAAATGCTAATCAAATAGTACGAGATTACATCTAGAGAAGGTGTCCACTAAAGCTGCTCTTATGTTACCTTACACGTGATGATATTTTTTTGTGCAGCTGCCTAAGTTTGTTTAAGTATCCGCTGAATTTTGCATGTATATGTATATTTATATGGGTTGATATAATTGTATATGTATATATGTTAAGTTTCTATTTTTTTACATAAGCTATTAGTATTATTGGCATTACTGTAATTCATCGGATTAATGTTCTTATCTTGAGCATCATTTTCACAACGTTTCAGTAGATTTAACCTCCAACCGTCTTCAGGTTCTTCTTGTCGAACTCGAGAACTTGAACCAATTATACAAGTTTATGTATGAATATATAATTTGATAGTTATAGAATTGTCGATTAAATAGATTCTGAATATACTTGTATGTCTGTCTTTTATTATTACGTATACATATATATTAATATATATATATATATATATATATATATATATATATATATATATATATATATATATATATAGTAATTTATAAAATATATATGGCTATTAAGCTACACTGAATATTCGGCGTTTAATCCACTCTAGGATTCATCAGGCTTATGCGCCATATATATTTTATAAATTACTAACTAGCTCTACCTACGTATTGAGCACTTTTGAAGTAAATACTAAAAGTTTAGCATAAATCTATACTTTCGTATATTAATTTTATGTGAGTAAGTGAAGTAGTTATATATATATATATATATATATATATATATATATATATATATATATATATATTAATATATATAGACTCTCCCGTCAATTTCGACGTATGAGATTCAGCCACAACAACAGATGATGTGTTTGTAGTTTGTGTGTTTTTGGTATTACTGCTTACCTTCGTCGGTGCAGATAACTGCCATAAGAGAAAGTATACAGAAGAAGGCCGCAGGTTTTTACATCAGAGTTTCATTCTCCAGATGACTTTCTTAACAAAAATTGGAGGTGCATCTCCCCCAGTGAATGAATGCGCCTCCTGGAAATTTCTACAATTCGGCGCGGAACATATAGCACCTTACACTTGGTTATCCATCTTATACTGGCCAGGCTCAGCTTCGCTTAACTTCGGTGATCTGGCAAGAACCGGTGTATCAAAGTGATTGTGGCGTATATACATACATGTATTTATATATATATATATATATATATATATATATATATATATATGTGTGTGTGTGTGTGTGTGTGTGTGTGTGTGTGTGTGTGTGTGTGGAGAGAGAGAGAAATATAGAAAGAGAGAGATAAAGAAAGAGTAAACCAAGTTATATTCCCATCAACGTTTCGCCCTCATTGTAAAACTTCTTCAAGATGAGTAATTTGAAAGAAAATAACATAGCAGTACAATATTGAAAATATATTTGTTGTAAAAAGGATGATTGTGTTCAATTTCAGAACGACAAATAGAATAAAGTCATCCTTTTCACAACAAGTATACTTTTAAAAATTCAACGACTTTTTTTCGTTCTTAAATAGCAAAAAGTCATACTATTCACAACAAATATATATACAAATAATGTACCGCCACAAAAGGGTATTTTTTTTTCTAAACACTTCACTTCTTTACGTAAAAAAAAGAAAAATACTCGAGTGGAGATCGAAACAAAAACTTGATATAGTAAACCAAGTGTGATAACGCTTATAGCTTATTATAATAGAAAGAAAATTAAACCTGTAAGTTGAACTTTACAATCAAAATTTATTGTTCGACTGAATATTCCAAATAAACACTTTACAAAGTATTTTGTAAATTGTTTTTTGGAGTGTTCAGTCGAACAATACATTTTGGAGTATTCAGTCGAACAATACATTTTGGAGTATTCAGTCGAAAAATAAATTATGATTGCAATTCAACTTACAGTTTTAATGTTCTTTCCATTATAATAAGCTCTACTCTCTATTGCGTATTGTGCTTTTTTATTCTGTTGGGATTAAACTATCTATATATAAATACTATTATTTATATTAGTTTGACGTTTACCATTGCGTATATTAGGTAAACACTACATCTCTTTGATTTCATTACTATATATATATATATATATATATATATATATATATATATATTGGCTTTTCCGTGCGCCGATGCTCTTGTCCACTTGTGCGAAATTATAATTAACTAGCAGGACCCGTTTACTGGCTTCGCCCAATGGAGCCTTCCGCCTCTCACTAAAAAAGTAAACTACCGTTGTCGGTGGTGGGAACTGCCGTCTCTGAACAATTGAGGATACTGGTGGCCCTGGCCGAAATAAAATAATCTGGCTTTCACATGTGATTAGAGAAAATACAAAATTACGCGTAGTTATCGATTCTCTATTTTGTAAAACATTTGTTCACTATTATTAACAATTAGTATAGATATCCCGAAAAATTGAGTCATAGGAAAGCTTTTAAAAATATCTTAGTGACCCCTGAAGATTGAACCTTCTTTATGATTCACGGACCCAACCTCAAACATACGGTTTGTATGTTTGAACTTCAGAGCCAACCCTCTTTTTCTTAATAGAGAAAAAGAAGCATGTTTTTAACACCTGAAGAAGGTCGCAGGTTGCAGCGACCGAAAGCGTGCTAATAACACCCAAGATGAGAATAAAAGTCCGATTAATCAACATAACACTTGTTATAAGTTGTTTTATGCTTTGTTTTCTTGTATTTAAATCAGGAAGACTAATTCATTAAACGAGTTAAAAAATAATTTGTTACCAATTTTTGAAATCTTTTCAATTCGTTAATTAACATGGTTCGATGGATTCCTTGTAACTATCAGGACCTGTGGAAATTCAACAGTGGCGTATTTCATATATAATTGTTGTGGGGTACAAATCACCCCTATTTGAGAACTAAATGGAATCAACCAGTCCTATGAATATCACTGGTTTCAGAGACTAAATGGAGACACCCATACCATGTTTAACTGCATGCTACGAACACGTTCCTCTCATACCATTTTGGTGGATCCTGTATTCTTTATGATAAATACATATTATATTTTATACACTTTACTCTGCTTGTAGTTTCTTTCATTTGTAACCCCTAGCACGGATCTACAACAATAATACATTGCTGCTGAGCATTCTGTGAATGAAGACACCTCTATAAACTGTAAAAGTATTTATAAGTAATCTGATAAATATAGGGTCAGAATAGATTAGGTTATTACGGTTTTATCTCCCATATCTTTATAGGAGTCTGTGATCGATTTTATTGGAATCGACGCCCGGGACGAACGAAAAAAAAATCACGTACCATTATACCATTTTGACACAGAATAGATAGTACACTCGAGTCCTGGCCAGAAGACCCAGAAGGTATATTTTTGTTTCACGTACGGCTAAAAAGCGACTTCATTTTATTTTATTTATTTTTTATACATTGCCTAACTGGTGATCGGGAGATTATATTTATTAAAAAAAAAGAGGATAGAAAGTGATAAGATACTACGAACATTAAATTAGCGTACCTATATAGTAATTTTATGTTCGTTGTACGGTATGACGTTCTATTCCCCCTTTTTAATGAATGATATCTCCCGATCGAACAATTTATAATCTGGAAATCGTATAACACGTAGTACGCATGTTTAAGGTAATACAGTATTGATATATATATATATATATATATATATATATATATATATATATATAGAGAGAGAGAGAGAGAGAGAGAGAGAGAGAGAGAGAGGTTTGCCTTTTTTCTGTTGTTCTTGGCCTTCGGGCCGGGATCAAAGTGTAGTATCTGTTCTGCAGATGCTGCACTTAAGATAATTTGTACCAGCCAATGGAGGGAAAACCTCTATACTGGGACAATTATTATTTTTGGTAACCAGAGTGCCCCCTTTTTGTCTACTTTTAGGGGAGCTGGTTTTTACCCCACATTAAAAACGGCCTTGTGCCTAATTTGCTTTGGTGTGGAAGCAAATAAATACAATATATATATATATATATATATATATATATATATATATATATATATATATATATATATATATATATGATTAGTTTTTTTTTTTGGAAAAAGAATTCCAGCAGAGTGCTCAATTAAAAGGAAAATCCAAATTTTAAGAGCGTACTTATATTTTTATATTTAGACAAACATTTTCCAAGAACACATAGACTACATAAACTTTTTAATAGAAACACGGTGAAAGTTAGTTACTCGACAGCTCCATCAATAAATTCGATAATATCCAAAGAACCAAAAAAGATAGATAACGCAGGCTGCTCTTGCAGGACCAAAAATAGCTGTCCATTGGAGGGTAATTGTAAAGCTGAATCCCTTGTCTATGAGGCCACAATAACGGAACAATCCACAAATATACCGGAAATATATATAGGTATGACAAAAGACCAATTTAAGCAAAGATATTATGCGCATATGAGCTCCTTTAGAGCTAAAACAAGGATGAATGCAGCATTAGCTACCCGCGTGTGGGAGCTTAAAGAAAAAAATACACCCTTTTCCATAAAATGGAGAAAAATAGAGCATAAACCAACATACGTCCCGGAATTAAGTCAATGCTCACTCTGTAACGCAGAGAAATACTACATCCTCCGGTCCATTCATGACCCAGGAGTGAAGCTTTGAAAAGTTGCATACATAGAAGGAAGTGGCTCCTAATAAATTGGATCAATGAAAAGAACAACACTTAGATGTTGTTTATATATATATATATATATATATATATATATATATATATATATGTATATATATATATATATATATATATATATATATATATATATATATATATGTAATAAGGGGTAAAAAATTGTAAATACATAAATGATTAGTCGGTAAACTTGGATTTTAATCGCAATTATATTATAGATTTTTAATTAATGTATTTTATAAAAAAGGAAAAAAAAATTAATTATATTTTATAAATGTAATCTATATTATATTTTATAAATTCTATATTATATTTTATAAATATAATCTATATTATATTTTATAAATGTAATCTGTTTCGAATTTAAAACTATAGAAAAATATAATAATGTAAATAAAGTAGGGAAATCACTTAGGATAGATAAATACTCACTTCCCCAAACCTTGAAAGATTTGGGTTTTTTAAAAATAATGTTTAAACGTATTTCGAACTTTTTTTGAAAGATTTGGGTTTTTTAAAAATAATGTTTAAACGTATTTTTGGAAATTTTTAAATGTAATTCGATATAATTAAACGAATTTTTAAGTTTTTAACCGATACCAATACAGATTTTAAAGTTTTTTATACATAAGGAAAGAGATTTTAAAATTAAATGGGGTTAATATTAAAATCGATTCATATAAAAAAAAATTTTTTTTCGAAATTAGATCTTAAATTTAAATAATTCAAAGTTTAAAATTAGGTATTACATTATCCGATATATATATATATATATATATATATATATATATGTGTGTGTGTGTGTGTGTGTTTGTATGTATATGTATGTATATATATATATATGTATATATATATGTATATGTATGTGTGTGTATGTATATATATGTATATATATATATATATATATATATATATAAAAGGGGGGATTAAACAAAACGAGATTTGAACGTGAATTCGCGAGGTATATATACTACACACTTCCGGTAATAAGATAGACGAATATTGGCTAGAGAGAGCTTGATAAGGATACCTTAAACGGGCCTTATTATCGGGCTTGAAACCGACGGTACCAATGATCTGTCTCAACTAACAACTTTCTGTACACAATATATATATATATATATATATATATATATATATATATATATATATATATATATTAGTAAAGTAGACCTAAGATTTTATGTGATAATTTTATGTGACAGAAACATTAGCGTATAATATATATCAGCAAAATAATAACAATAAGAAAGCATTGTTTCATGTTTTAGGTTCTGTACATTATACTGTCCCAATTCAATGTGAGTTTCAAACACAACATTATGAAATTATAATTTTCAAAATAGGAGAATGAAATTATAATTTTCAAAATAGGAGAATGAAATTATAATTTTCAAAATAGGAGAATGAAATTATAATTTTCAAAATAGGAGAATGAAATTATAATTTTCAAAATAGGAGAATGAAATTATAATTTTCAAAATAGGAGAATGAAATAATAATTTTCAAAATAGGAGAATGAAATTATAATTTTCAAAATAGGAGAATGAAATTATAATTTTCAAAATAGGAGAATGAAATTATAATTTTCAAAATAGGAGAATGAAATTATAATTTTCAAAATAGGAGAATGAAATTATAATTTTCAAAATAGGAGAATGAAATTATAATTTTCAAAATAGGAGAATGAAATTATAATTTTCAAAATAGGAGAATGAAATTATAATTTTCAAAATAGGAGAATGAAATTATAATTTTCAAAATAGGAGAATGAAATTATAATTTTCAAAATAGGAGAATGAAATTATAATTTTCAAAATAGGAGAATGAAATTATAATTTTCAAAATAGGAGAATGAAATTATAATTTTCAAAATAGGAGAATGAAATTATAATTTTCAAAATAAGAGAATGAAATAATAATTTTCAAAATAG
The DNA here is from genome assembly GCF_053919585.1 of Euprymna scolopes. Classification (NCBI taxonomy): domain Eukaryota; kingdom Metazoa; phylum Mollusca; class Cephalopoda; order Sepiida; family Sepiolidae; genus Euprymna; species Euprymna scolopes. Next base: position 32,878,182 of record NC_136513.1, read on the forward strand.
GAGAATGAAATTATAATTTTCAAAATAGGAAAATGAAATTATAATTTTCAAAATAGGAGAATGAAATTATAATTTTCAAAATAGGAGAATGAAATTATAATTTTCAAAATAGGAGAATGAAACTTGCTTTATCTGTACTTGATCATCGCTTGTCTAAAAAACAATGTTATTATTAACTCAATAATATTGTCTTTATTTATTATTAAAAAGCATCATGATCTCAATGATATTGTCTTTATTTATTATTAAAAAGCATCATGATCTCAATAATATTGTCTTTATTTATTATTAAAAAGCATCATGATCTCAATAATATTGTCTTTATTTATTATTAAAAAGCATCATGATCTCAATAATAGTGTCTTTATTTATTATTAAAAAGCATCATGATCTCAATAATATTGTCTTTATTTATTATTAAAAAGCATCATGATCTCAATAATATTGTCTTTATTTATTATTAAAAAGCATCATGATCTCAATAATATTGTCTTTATTTATTATTAAAAAGCATCATGATCTCAATAATATTGTCTTTATTTATTATTAAAAAGCATCATGATCTCAATAATATTGTCTTTATTTATTATTAAAAAGCATCATGATCTCAATAATATTGTCTTTATTTATTATTAAAAAGCATCATGATCTCAATGATATTGTCTTTATTTATTATTAAAAAGCATCATGATCTCAATAATATTGTCTTTATTTATTGTTAAAAAGCATCATGATCTCAATAATATTGTCTTTATTTATTATTAAAAAGCATCATGATCTCAATGATATTGTCTTTATTTATTATTAAAAAGCATCATGATCTCAATGATATTGTCTTTATTTATTATTAAAAAGCATCATGATCTCAATAATATTGTCTTTATTTATTATTAAAAAGCATCATGATCTCAATAATATTGTCTTTATTTATTATTAAAAAGCATCATGATCTCAATAATATTGTCTTTATTTATTATTAAAAAGCATCATGATCTCAATAATATTGTCTTTATTTATTATTAAAAAGCATCATGATCTCAATAATATTGTCTTTATTTATTATTAAAAAGCATCATGATCTCAATAATATTGTCTTTATTTATTATTAAAAAGCATCATGATCTCAATAATATTGTCTTTATTTATTATTAAAAAGCATCATGATCTCAGTAATATTGTCTTTATTTATTATTAAAAAGCATCATGATCTCAATGATATTGTCTTTATTTATTATTAAAAAGCATCATGATCTCAATAATATTGTCTTTATTTATTATTAAAAAGCATCATGATCTCAATAATATTGTCTTTATTTATTATTAAAAAGCATCATGATCTCAATAATATTGTCTTTATTTATTATTAAAAAGCATCATGATCTCAATAATATTGTCTTTATTTATTATTAAAAAGCATCATGATCTCAATAATATTGTCTTTATTTATTATTAAAAAGCATCATGATCTCAATAATATTGTCTTTATTTATTATTAAAAAGCATCATGATCTCAATAATATTGTCTTTATTTATTATTAAAAAGCATCATGATCTCAGTAATATTGTCTTTATTTATTATTAAAAAGCATCATGATCTCAATGATATTGTCTTTATTTATTATTAAAAAGCATCATGATCTCAATAATATTGTCTTTATTTATTATTAAAAAGCATCATGATCTCAATAATATTGTCTTTATTTATTATTAAAAAGCATCATGATCTCAATAATATTGTCTTTATTTATTATTAAAAAGCATCATGATCTCAATAATATTGTCTTTATTTATTATTAAAAAGCATCATGATCTCAATAATATTGTCTTTATTTATTATTAAAAAGCATCATGATCTCAATAATATTGTCTTTATTTATTATTAAAAAGCATCATGATCTCAATGATATTGTCTTTATTTATTATTAAAAAGCATCATGATCTCAATAATATTGTCTTTATTTATTATTAAAAAGCATCATGATCTCAATGATATTGTCTTTATTTATTATTAAAAAGCATCATGATCTCAATAATATTGTCTTTATTTATTATTAAAAAGCATCATGATCTCAATAATATTGTCTTTATTTATTATTAAAAAGCATCATGATCTCAGTAATATTGTCTTTATTTATTATTAAAAAGCATCATGATCTCAATGATATTGTCTTTATTTATTATTAAAAAGCATCATGATCTCAATAATATTGTCTTTATTTATTATTAAAAAGCATCATGATCTCAATAATATTGTCTTTATTTATTATTAAAAAGCATCATGATCTCAATAATATTGTCTTTATTTATTATTAAAAAGCATCATGATCTCAATAATATTGTCTTTATTTATTATTAAAAAGCATCATGATCTCAATAATATTGTCTTTATTTATTATTAAAAAGCATCATGATCTCAATAATATTGTCTTTATTTATTATTAAAAAGCATCATGATCTCAATAATATTGTCTTTATTTATTATTAAAAAGCATCATGATCTCAATAATATTGTCTTTATTTATTATTAAAAAGCATCATGATCTCAATGATATTGTCTTTATTTATTATTAAAAAGCATCATGATCTCAATAATATTGTCTTTATTTATTATTAAAAAGCATCATGATCTCAATAATATTGTCTTTATTTATTATTAAAAAGCATCATGATCTCAATAATATTGTCTTTATTTATTATTAAAAAGCATCATGATCTCAATGATATTGTCTTTATTTATTATTAAAAAGCATCATGATCTCAATAATATTGTCTTTATTTATTATTAAAAAGCATCATGATCTCAATGATATTGTCTTTATTTATTATTAAAAAGCATCATGATCTCAATAATATTGTCTTTATTTATTATTAAAAAGCATCATGATCTCAATAATATTGTCTTTATTTATTATTAAAAAGCATCATGATCTCAATGATATTGTCTTTATTTATTATTAAAAAGCATCATGATCTCAATGATATTTTCTTTATTTATTATTAAAAAGCATCATGATCTCAATGATATTGTCTTTATTTATTATTAAAAAGCATCATGATCTCAATGATATTGTCTTTATTTATTATTAAAAAGCATCATGATCTCAATAATATTGTCTTTATTTATTATTAAAAAGCATCATGATCTCAATAATATTGTCTTTATTTATTATTAAAAAGCATCATGATCTCAATGATATTGTCTTTATTTATTATTAAAAAGCATCATGATCTCAATAATATTGTCTTTATTTATTATTAAAAAGCATCATGATCTCAATGATATTGTCTTTATTTATTATTAAAAAGCATCATGATCTCAATGATATTGTCTTTATTTATTATTAAAAAGCATCATGATCTCAATGATATTGTCTTTATTTATTATTAAAAAGCATCATGATGTCTTCCCTGAACAATTGCGGATACTGGTGGCCCTGGCCGAAATAAAATAATCTGGCTTTCACAGGCGATTAGAGAAAATACAAAAATACGCGTAGTTATCGATTCTCTATTTTGTAAAACATTTGTTCACTAATATTAACAATTAGTATAGATATCCCGAAAAATTGAGTCATAGGAAAGCCTTTAAAAATATCTTAGTGACCCCTGAAGATTGAACCTTCTTTATGATTCACGGACCCAACCTCAAACATCCAGTTTGAATGTTTGAACTTAAGAGCCAACCCTCTTTGCTTAGTGGAGAAAAAGAAGCATGTTTTTAACAGCTAAAGAAGGTCGTAGGTTGCAGCGACCGAAAATGTGCTAAAAACACCCAAGATGAGAATAAAAGTCCGATTAATCAACATAACACTTGTTATAAGTTGTTTTATGTTTTGTTTTCTTGTATTTAAACCAAATTCCATAGAATGGAAATAGGCACAAACTTTAATAAAGTTAATAATAAACTTTTCATATCTATCTGCCTAAGTATATTTGATAATTATGTTTCAGTTTGAAGAAATATGGTATAATAAAATTATGGGGTGTTCGTTCGCGCCTGATTTCTATAGAATGGAAATATGTCACAAAGTTTAACAAGGTTTTTTAATATAGATCCACAGAATATTGTGATAAGTGTTTCAGTGTGAACAGGTATGGTATAATAAATTATGGGGTTTATCTATTTTATTTTTACTTTCATCATATTTTGCTTTGGTTTTGATACCCCCAAATTCGAAGCTATCTCTTTACAACCCTTCCTTTTCATAACCTATCATACTTTAATAAATCAGAGTCCATTTTCTGTAGGCTGTTTTCGAACCCAGTCAATGACGGGTACTTTTGCTAGTGTATATATATAACTACTTAATTTACTCACATAAATTAATATATAGAAAGTATAGATTTATGCGTAAACTTTAAGTATTTACTTCAAAAGTGCTCAATACGTAGGTAGAGCTAGTTAGTAATTTATAAAATATATATGGCGATTAAGCTACACTGAATATTAAGCGTTTCATCCACTCTATGACTCCTCAGGCTTATGCGCATAAGCCTGAGGAGTCCTAGAGTGGACGAAACGCCGAATATTCAGTGTAGCTTAATGGCCATATATATTTTATAAATTACTATATATATATATATATATATATATATATATATATATATAAGTGTGTATGTGTGTGTGTTTGTGTGTGTGAATGTGTGTGAGGACACTTCTCAACCTATATACTCAACGAATTGTTTATCTACAGGTTAGAAATCTTGTAAATCAGAGTATTCAGGCACGTGAAAAGTTTTTAATCGATTTTCATCCGGAAAAAGGGGATGTTAAGATGTTAGAATTTTTTAAAATGGTACTCGAGGGTTATCGAATTTTTATCTGACCGACAACTGTTTTACCACTGTGCATGCGTGAATCGTCCACGTGATAGCTTCCTTATGTAAAGAACAAGAAGGTTTGAATAAACTTTTTAAACACCGTGGCAAACTGGCGTAATAGTTGCCGTACTTACTTACTGGCTTTAGGTTTTGGTTTGATCTCAGCTCGATTATTTTTTTTTTGTTTTTTACTCACAAGAAGGGAACTGCTTAGAAAAAGAAATGATAACGTTCGGATGAAATTGTCTCACTTTCTTTCCGTTTTTCTTTTACTTCATTTTCTTTTTTTAAATATATTTTACGTTACGTTTAATACCGGGCAACGCCGGGTACATCTGCTAGTTTTATATAAAAACATGTTCAATTCATCCGTCTGATAAATTGAGTACGTTTATAGCGTACCACATACTCTTTACATGTTCATTTAATGCTTTATTTATTAGTGAACCTTTTTATCAGCGTTGCTTTATGAAATCATGTAACACAAGCGCATTCTGTTTTCCGATTTTACTTTGACCGTCAAAACATAATATTCGTTGACTGATTCGTTTTGTCCAGCATATGCTCGCTTTGTGCAGCGATAGAATTAGATAACTCATTGAAGGAGCCACTTGAGTCTCGGATTAAAAAATAGAGAAACAAGATTAAGCCTGGCTTAATATAAAAACAAACGGAATGAAATTAACAGTCAGGCCGGATGAACAATAGCGGTAGGATACCACTTGAGAAGTCCGGTCAGTCGTCAAAGTGAAGTGGTGATCTGAATGCGGGAACCCCAGTTGTTAATGTCTATATTAAAACGCTCCTTAAACTCAGAAATAATAGAGCCCTTCCCCTCTCGTATAACGATAATAGCATTTAAATGATGATGATGATGATGATGATGATGATGATGATGCGAATCTTAACTCCCAAACAAGGTACGTTGCTACCAACGCGTAATAGGCTATTGCGATATGCGCCACACGCGCTGCTAGGCGGCAAGATGTGTGCTGCGATGTTAGGTTGTATAAAAGGGTTTACATTGATCAAAATCGTACTGGCTATTTTAATCGGATTCTTTTGTATTCGATAATCAATATTCGGTACTTAGCGAACACAATCCGAGACAACACCTACGTAAGAACACTCCAATGCACACAAGTACCTTTCGACGAAATTTTTAAAAAACACGGCCTAGCCGTTTTTCTAAAACTATAGAAAGATAAACGAACTCACAAACACGCGCAAAGTTGCTTTTATATAATAGTAGACATATTAATCACCTTGCGGATGTATTGACAATATGGAAATGAAGAAAGACGAGAAGTAAGCTTATATATATATATATATATATATATATATATATATATATATATATATATATATATATATATATATATATATATATATATATATATTAGAAGGTATATTTGGTAAAAAAAAAAAACAAAGGAAAAGGTGTCCAATACTTTAGTAGAGCTAAATATTGTATTATTATTTAAACCTCGGTTTTTTTATTCTTAAATCATTAAAAATTCTCCCAATAATATTATCCTGCCGATCTCTTCAGAAAATTCAAGTCAAGAATTTTTATGAATTGAATTGTCTGAAGAGATCGGCAAGGAATCAATTACTAAAAGATCATCCGTTCGTTGGAACCATTGACCAAAACTTAGTCTACACTAGTTATTTAAAATTGTGTGTCTAAATAAATATTTGCTATGCATATATATATATATATATATATATATATATATATATATATATATATATATATATATATATATATATATATATATACACGGGATGACCCCCCCCAAAAAAACGGGCCCCAAATCTAATTAGGCCTCGTTTCTTACTGTTTTGTCCAAATGAAATGAAACTTTGGCCATAACTAGTTTATTATATTCAAAACATCATCAAAACACTAGGGGCTTTGGCCTTTTTTCTCCGTTCTACAGCACATGTTCTAGATGGCCTCCATTTAGCATTTGTTGTTTTTTGGGGTCATCCTTTATATATATATATATATATATATATATATATATATATATATATATATATATATATATATTAGAAGGTATATTTGGTAAAAAAACAAAAACAAAGGAAAAAGTGTTCAATACTTTAGTGGAGTTAAATGTTGTATTATTATTTCAACCACGGTTTTTTATTTTCTTAAATCATTAAAAATTCTCCCAATAAACAGTACAATAATATTGATCTCTTCAGACAATTCAAGTCAAGAATTTTTATAAATTGAATTATCTGCAGAGATCATTTGGATAATATTATTGCCCTGTGGAAGAAACAATTTGTAATGATTTAAGCAAAACGCCGTATTGGTTTAAATAATATATATATATGTGTGTGTGTGTGTGTGGGGGGGGGTGTATGTGTGTGTATGTGTGTGTATAATCTTCTTTCTTTCTCTCTCTATATTTATACGTCTACACAAACAAACAAATACTTTCTTACATACACCATATACTTATATATATATATATATATATATATATATATATATATATATGATGATTGCAACGTCTTGCCAGATGAGTTCCACTCCCTCAGACACTTAAAGTCCATGAGCCCAAAAATGGCCTCCATCGCCACAGGATAATTTTTATAGACAAATGCCTGAGGGAGTATATATACACAGATTATGTTGCAGAATATTAGGTTTATACGACAGCTAAGTCTCTCTCTTAGTTCAAAATGTTGAGATCCAGCAACAAGCTAGAGCAAGATAGCCAGCAACAAGTTAAACTGCAGAACAGCTTAATGCGGGCACTGGTCCTCCGCTTTATGGTTTTTTTAAATCAGAGATGTGCTTCTCCTAGAAAGGTTGCCTTCACCACAGCTTACAGGGCCCTCTCCACCTCAACACACACATGCATACACATAAACACACACGGTGTTAGTTGGCCGTTCACCCAGAAAAAGGGTTCATTCGCCCTTTGGAAGGTCTTGTTTTTAATCCTTCAGGGAGACTAGCCACACTCCTCATTAAACAAGTTTGGTGGGGGAACCAGTTTAGTCGCCGGTGACCCGACCGTGAGGCAGATAGTACTGGATTACATGGTACCAGTAGCATATAACATGACCTGACATATATATATATATATATATATATATATATAAATATATATATATATATATATATATATATATATATATATACACTGGCAGGCCGCCCAACATTGTCCAGTCGTAAAATACGCTTAAATATGATCTTTTCATTACTGCAGATATTGTAATTGATATAATATTATGTTGGACCTAATATATTGTTATTATTTTAAAAGTTTTCAAAAAGTTGACTCGTGCACCACCACGATGAATCGAGAACTAACCACCGACAATCGAAAACAAAACGTTTAGCTCACGGTTTATCTTTTATTTTGACGATAATGCCTGAGCTATGAAGACATGTTTGCTGCAAGGCAAAAAATTAATACATGAACTGATAGCTATTACCTTACACATGCAAATTGTTAATGCCGTCCATCGACCTTGACCAGGCAAACCAGGGGTTTTTTTCAATGTTCACAATTTTGCACCGACTTAAATAAAAATACTTTACATGGGTTCAAATACCCTATATATCAAGTTTTCTGTCTGTATCTTGAAAGTGTAAAATATAGATATTTCTGCTGAAACATATTATATATATATATGTATATATATAATATATATATATATTATATATATTCATATATATGTATATATATATATTTACCAGTGGTGAAAAAAAACGGACTAAAGTGCTCAATGTGTAGTCAGAGCAGTATATATTTATTTAAAGGTTCTCGCCCCATAGTCTCTTATTGGCTATTTCCATAATTAGGTCTCGATTTCTATTATTTCAATTACGTACTTATCACAATTGGTATCCTTCGACTTGCCTCTCGGTCTATTATCTACTTATTAACAACTAATCATTTACTTACCTTCTATTTTAATTAATTATTTAATTTACCATCTACATATAACATATATAATACGCTTTTCTCTTATATTTACCTCTTACTAATTCTTTCAATAATAATTATCATATTTTTTAACACGAAGCTTATTTACATATTTTTCGTATTTGTGTTTGTACATATACTCAAGCACATGCTCCTCCCCCATTGATGTGTGTATTTTTTTACATGTGTACTCATGTGTATGTATTTGTGTGTTTTTGTTATCTACTTACTATCTACATTTTATTAATAATTATATTAATTTTTATTATTTAATTAACTTACTGATATCCTTAGTTTTTTTACTTTATTAAATAAACCTATAACGTATAATTCACCTATTTACCCTTCTATTTCTCATTTCTTTCTTTCAACTTAACGCCCGACAATTCAAAAAACTATAAATAATAAATTAAAAACAAAAAATTAATTTTTTCAATCTCTCCCTGCCCAGCTAATTTATATATATATATATATATATATATATGTATATATATGTGCACATATATATATATATGTGTGTGTGTGTGCGTGTGTATGTGTGTGTGTTTGTATATGTATGTATATGTGTGTGTATGTATGTATTTATATGTGTGTATATATATATGTGTGTGTGTATATGTATGTATATATATATGTATTTGTGTTTGTGCGTATCTTCTACATGTGTGTATATGTATGTGTTTATATATATTTGTATTTGGTTACGTATCTTCTACATGTATATTTGTGTGTGTGTTTTTCTGTGTGTATGTGTTTTATTCACTTATTATAAATATCTCCCTAATAATTTTATGAATTTTATTATTTGATTAACTTACTGATATTCTTACCTATTTCTATATTAGTAAAATAAACTTGTAACTTATAATTCATTAATTTATATTTTTCTCTTTCTCTCTTTCCTTCAACTACAACGCCTGAAAATTTAAAAATTATTTATAAAATATTTTTCAATTTCCCCCCCCCTCCCAGCTAATTTATATTTATATGTATATATATGTATGTATATGTATATGTATATATATATGTATGTGTAAGTGTTTGCATCTGGATGTATGTGTATTTGCATATATGTTTATATATGTATATATGCGTGTATTTTTACGTATCTGTGTATGTGTACATATATATATATGTGTTTGTATATGTATGTTTGTGTATATATGTATATGTATATATGTATATATATATATATATATATATATGTATGTGTGATCACGCATGTGCTTTTCCCCCATTTACGTATGTGCATTTGCTGTACATATTTATGCGTGTGCTTATATTTGTGTGTTACTTATTAAAAATGTTTTTTTCTATTATTTAAGTTACTTACTTAAGCTTTCACCTATTTTATTTTATTTCATTAAAATAAACCTGTAACGTATAATTTCTACCTGCCCGGCTAATTTATTTATATATATATTATATTTAATTATATATATCATTACACTATCAAAATAAACCTGTAAAGTATAATTCATTAACTTATTTTTCCTTTTCTTTTTCTTTCCATTTTATAAACAATAAATATCTTTCAATCTCTCCCCGCCCGGCTAAATTACTTTAAACCCCATTTTCAACCCGTTCCTTCACCTATTTTATTTTATTTTATTAAAATAAACCTGTAACGTATTATTTCTACCTGCCCGGCTAATTTATTTATTATATTTAATTATATATATCATTACACTATTAAAATAAACCTGTAAAGTATAATTCATTAACTTAATTTTCCTTTTCTTTTTCTTTCCATTTTATAAACAATAAATATCTTTCAATCTCTCCCCGCCCGGCTAAATTACTTTAAACCCCATTTTCAACCCGTTCCTTCACTAACATTAACTCTCCAACCTGTTGCCATGGTGATCCTTTAAATTAACTGTTACTTATGCCGTTATCAACAAAAGTAGCGTCTTTTAAGTTTAAACCGTTAAAAAACACGTATATAAGAATTTACACATAATTAATATTTAATTATAAACCCCTCTCTTTTTTTAATACACTCCTACTACTTTAAACTCCAACGTCCTCTCCCCACCACTCCCCCTTCTTTTCTAACTCCCCTTTATCTACGATCTTTCCATTTTTATTTGACTTTATAACTTAGTCCATCTATGAATTCTGATGATGCTAGTTGGATTTTTCCTCTCTTTGAGGATTTTCCTCTATTTGAAACAATCTGTAAACTCATTCTGGACTCACAGTAATAAATTTCCTGTATATATATATATATATATATATATATATATATATATATATATATATATATATATATATATATATATATCTGTGGAAATTTTTTCAATTATATTTTACTTTGATTAATACTAATCCTTAATTTATGAAGCTCAATGTAATTACATAGCATATGACAAATAAATGACAAATGTCTATATTCCAAATTTCAAGATGTTGACCATCTTACAATTTAATGCTTTATGTACGTTGACATCCACAATTCTTGACAACATCTGTTTTGTAGCAAAAAACAACAACATTTATTTAATTACTAAATCAATCAATAAATAACTAATCGCTATAAAAATTAAATGATTATTTTGCGCAAGAATCTCGAATGTCAACGTATTGAAAGAATAAACTGTAAGGTGTTCAATATCATAGAATTTGAAATATATTTTTTGTCTTGTATTATTTATATATGTATGTGTATATGTATGTATATATATATATATATATATATATATATATATATACATATGTATGTATATATATATATATATGTATATATATATATGCATATTCCAGGTTAAAAAATATTCAAAGGATTAGAATAACTGAATTGAATGTTCACCCCTTCTCTTTGTGTGTTTTAAGGGAAGGGTAGATATCTTTTGGTGTATTAATATGTATACAATTTCAAGTAAAAAATTTCATGAAGTTAACGAAGTTAATAAAAAGTGCTCAATAACGAAATAGGGAAAGTTATACTTTTTTTGTCATGCATAAGCATTAATATGTCGCTACACATTCAGAGCATGTTTCTGTCAGTCAGTTACGAGTAACCTCTTAAAGTGATCTTACTACTACAAATGAAATGAAAATTAACAAGAACTTTACAAGGCTTGTAAATTCCTGAATAATTTTCTTACAGATTAAAATTTGCATAGGCAATATATACTGTAGAGGTTTCTAGTTACGTGTAACTGGATAACCGAAACATGCTCATGACAGTGTAGGAGCATATTAATGATTTTGTAAAATAAATGAAAATTATTATATATGTGTGTGTGCGTCTATATATATATATATATATATATATATATATATATATATATATATATATATATATATATACCGGAACAAAACAATAACAAAATTACTTCACTGGTTTCTTCAGTTAATAATACGTTGTACTCAAATATATTTTGTTATATTGAAGCATTCTTCAATAAAAAATGCGTCTTTTTATCGCTAATTATTCTATTGAAAATTTGTCTAGACTAAAATAAGTCTTCTTTAGCTCATTTATAAAACTTGCTATGTCAGTCTGTATTTTTGTCTTCATTTTTTTTTTTCAAACTATATCTGCTCTGAGTCGCAGAGCAGAGCTGAGCGGCTTTAATAATTTCATTGGGGGGGCGTGTTTTATGTGGCTTTCTCTGGTTAATATAATTTTTTAAAACGGCCAAAATCGAAAGAAATAACAAATTGGTAAGCGTAGGTTGTCTTTAACTGCTCTTCTTTGCATGGGTGGAACAACAATGTTGCTGCAATCCAACTAGATTGTAATCACAGCGAGGAGGCACAAAGTAAAACAGAGAAAAATATACGATACACCGTACCATATTTGTAATGGACGCATTTTTGCTATGAACGTTTATACAGTTGTTTAGGTGCACGATTATCACAGGTCGGAAAGTGTACAACCCCATTATTATTAAGATGGTTGAGATGCCGTAACATGAATTAAAGTAAATATGTTTACAATATAAACAAGTTATGAACCAAATGAAGAACCTTTAACAAAACTATAAACTATATGAATTAGGCTATGACATAATTATTTGTACCTATTTACTTTGCCTCCCCGTGAGGGCAGAGTAAGACACCGATATTGTTTTAAACGTGGAGACAGGAACAAAAATAAAAAAGATGTCTCAGTCGTGAAGGACTTCTTCTCCGCTAACCGAGAACAAAAAAAATGTAGTGTAGTCTCAGAACTAATACTACACATTGATCTTTACCAAAATGAGTAATAATAGAAACTGTAAAATGCTATAATGCAAATATTGGTTATTGAACACTGTTATGGCATATGACTAGGGTTGGTTGCTTCTTCTATACATAAATATGGTTTATTTATCATCTTGTGTCTATGGAGATATTAATAGTGATATCATTGATTAGGATGTGTTGAAGTGGAGGCCAAGGCAACTATTGTTAAGGAGTTCCTCTCGTGCTACTATGACCTGATGTTTTCCGTAAGGATGAAAGTAAACATTTATTTATGACTTTCCTTGGTGGGTTTTGATGTAACGTTGTACATTTTGACACATGGGGCCAATTTGTTGTATGTAGTCTACGTCGCAAGGAACATAGGACAAGTAATAGCACCACTCATTCTCCCGCCCGGCGTGACCTCATTACGATTTTCACGTCATCTTCGTCTCTAACGTAATCTCGAACGTGTCGTCAAACATGTTCCCGAACGTCCTTCTCAGTTTGTTGCACGCGTTCTTTTTCCTAGTCTTTTTCTTTATCCTTACGGGGATGTTATTTCGCATTTATTATATATTATCATACGCGCGTCGCGCTTTAATTAATTGGTTGTTCATGTTCTCTTTGCGTGATGCATAACCTGGTAGAAGTCTTATGCATGTAATTCGCAACTGTAGTTTGCGTATCCTATGCAAGAATGTGTCATTAACAGCTGAATTTTATTAATAACTTTATCCGTTATGCCACTGGTTCCTCTTACTCCGAGAATTTTATAAAAGGTTCAGTTAGAAATTATGCGCAGATTTCCGAATTTTCTAAACTAAACTAAATTCGACTGAAAGATTCTGGAATCCGATAAGATACACCCGAGGAAGGTCGAAGATTACATCGACCGAAACGTATGTCGAATAACACACAAGATAAGGGCAGTGGCCCGAATAAACCAAATAATCCAAAGTTACGCCGTCACAAGAAAAACACATACAATGGCAGATGTCTTATAATCATATTAATATAGATATTTCTAGCAATAGTTGTTATCGCATAACGAGCAGATATGAGAGAAACAGTGTGTTGTGTGTTCGTGTCGTCTGAGAATAATTGCTTAGGATGTGGGACACAAATCTTTCAGAAAGATGAGGGAAATCGTCACTATCTTCTTAGGCATGCCGAATTAGGCAGTTCAATTGTCGGTTGGGGATTTTCTACTTTGCATTTTTTTAACCCGCCCTTTTATCAACGTTTTGTTTGTTTAAGTTTTACTGAAGCGTAGTATGTTTTGTGCCTTTACCCCGGCCCTCCCCCTGCCGGCGCCCTTAGATCAAGAGGCTAGTGTTGTCCTGGGTTACCGTCACCCCCCCTCTTGGGTACCGGCCACCACCCTATAGCTGATAATTCCTTCAATTGGATCATTTTTTTTTCTATTTTGTGTTTGTGGTGTTTGCCAATTTGTTGGGTTTGTTTGTTTTCGACATAATCTTCTTTTCTCGCTTGATTTCATCTTGGAATTTTCTGTTAAGAATGAGGGAACTTCAATAAAACAAGAAGAAGAAGAAGAAGAAGAAGAAGAAGAAGAAGAAGAAGAAAACGGAAAATTAGAATAAGGAATTGATGTAGCTGTAGAAGAAGGGAAAATATAAACATTCAAATATAAAAAATAAAGATATGGGAGAAGATGAAGCTGGAGAAATAGAAGAAAAGAAATAATATTGAGTAGTAGTAGTAGTAGTAGTAGTAGTAGTAGTAGTAGTAGTAGTAGTATTGAAAAAAGAAGAACAACAAGAACAATATAAAAATGAATATGAACATTGAAAAGATGAAGATGACGATGGGGAAAAACAAAAATCAAGAAATAGAAGAAGAAGAGGAAAAAGAAGAGGAAGAAGAAGAAGAAGAGGAGAAGGAAGAAGAAGAAAGAGAAAGAAGCAGAAGAACGGAGAACTAGCTGAAGAAGACGATCGAAGAAGAAGAACGAGAACAACGTAAGAAAAAGAACCAGAAGGAAAACGAAGAAGAAAGGAAAAAGGAAAATGAAGAAGAAGAAAAAGGAGACGAAGGAGAAGGAGGAGGAGGAGGAGGAGTTCAACATATGCGACACAGTGGAAGATGAGGAATAAATGAAAAGGCAAAAGACACATGATGGAAATCATATCATTGGAATATGCGTGAAATGAATAAATAGAAAAAAAACGAAAAGAACAAAAAGGGCAACAAAGCTCACAATATTTTAACAAAGAATAAAGTGAAAAACTACACAAGAAAACAAAAAAAAAATTAGAGATTATGAAACAAAGAAACAAAACAGTAAAGTAAAAAAATAATATACTGAGAAAATCAAGATATTTTTGAATAGGGAATCACCGCTTATAAAAGCTCAAAGTCGACTCGAGGATAAGGGTTAATGGGTGGCCTGTGGCCGGTGGCCGATGAAACGATACAGTGGTAATCGATAATGGAAGAAATTGCGAATAAATTGATAATTTAAGAAGACGGCTTAACAAGAAATTATTTCCGTTGACTTTGAAAACGACCATGTTATAGTCAGCTGCGAAGTAACCCTTCGGTATAGTGTTCCGCAGACGGGCAGTGCAAATAAAATAAGTTTTGCTCATAAGACTTTGGTATTTCGCACATGTGCGTGATGTATCTAGAAGTGTCTCGACTCGATGGATGCTTCCGTTCAGTCTTAATGGATACTAAGAGAAGCGGCCCGTGTAATTGTGAGGCAATAGTTGCGCAATAACCAACCACGCCTCTTCAGAATCGGTATTGCTTGAGTCCAGTAGCAAAAAGTGCTAGACGACTGGAAAAAAAATATCGAGATAAGCGGAGAGCACATACAGCACCTTTAATTCCCAAATCGTCACCCATTTTAGTACTGACCAGGCTCAACGTTGCTTAACTTCACTGATCTAATGTAAACCGGTCTGTCAACGTCATTAATCGAGTAAAGTGTAATTCTTAGAACTGCACGCCTGTGGAACTCTGTTCCGTCTGCCTGCTTCCCACCTGACTACAACTTGGATGTCTTCAAGTCCAACGTTAGCAAATTCCTAATGATCCGCCCCCTTAAGTAAACACTTTCAAATCTCCACACTAACGTACTGTACTTGCAATAACCCTTATCACTGAGTGACTTCCAGGCCTTGATAAGTGGTGACCATCGCGTAAAAAAAAATAAAATAAAAAACTAAACGTGAGTACAATCAAAGGTTACATCCATCGAAACATTAAAATAAAGTTAATTTTTGAGATGAGGATTTATTGTCTATATTACTTGTGTTATCGGACTATCGTTCTCATTTTAAATGTGATTGTTAAAATAACAGTAAGAATAAGAGAAGTACATCAACAAAATCAAATACAGCAAAACCTCGGGATATTACATTAAAATTAGTAACAAAATACAGAACCGTATATTATACACATGTATATAATCAAATAGCATTATGAATAAGACCCTAAGGCGAGGTAAATATCGTAACCAGGGGGCGGAAAAACATCCTATTCCAAATTGTAACCTGAAAAAAAACGTATCTTAGGGCCACCGTATCCCGGGGTTCAACTCCAATACAATTTATTGTGGGTTATTATTTAAATAAAATGTGTACATGAAACTATTCTTTATTCAAAGCAAAAAATTAGCAGTCACTTTATTTGGTTTAATAAGACCTGATTTAGAGATTTTTGGATTTTTGTAATTCAAAAACATTTCTTGGTTAAGCAGAGAGTTTTGTGTTAACATTTGACTTTAAAAAAATATTCACCTCGAAGAAAAAAAGTCGACATTAAACAAATAGAAAATAAAACTTTACATTTGCAAAATGGCGGAATTTTAAATGTACGCATGCGTGATGTACTTAAAAAGCAAATTGACTGAACAGCAAACAAATAAACATGCTTTTAAAAAGAGAGAAAATAAAGAGAAAAATCGAATGAAAAAAAAAAACAGCCACAAATTTATATGTTAATAAAGAAATGTTAAAAAAAAACAAAAACATCCACTTTTAAAATAAAACTTAAAGGAAACATTTTAAGACTAAAAATACCATAAACCGTCTTTGGGGACTTCAGCGTCGACATTAATTATCTGGCTAAAAAAAGTTTGATAAATTTTTGTATGAAAAATTGAATTTATAAATGCGTCATTATAATAGGTTTTCTTTGGTTTGGTTGTTTTGATTTACGGCATATCAACTTGTATAGTTCCCTCTTTCTAAAATCAAGCTTCTGTCTTTACATCATCCACGCTCTGATGTCCATCTGGCATCAATTGAAATAAATGGCTTTCGCCTTGGGGAGTTTTTATGTGTTGACAAGCTTCTGGGCTTGACCTTTACCCCCCATCTAAAATGGAACACATATATCAAATCCATTGCACAGGTCGCTCGAAAAATGGTAGGATCCTTCTACGGCTCCAGTAGATATCTCACTTCTGATGGAATTCTCTACCTATATAAAAGCCAGGTATAGCCAATGATGGAGTACTGTTGCCAGATCTGGACAGTAACTGCTAGAAGGAGCTAATCCTGCCTTGGCAGAGTTCAAAATATACTTCGTAGCTTAGTGGAGGATGCTCCTCTCCCTTCCATGCAACCTCATTTCGAGCCTGTCTCTATTATATCGTTATTTCATGGCAAGAGCCCGTCGGAGCTTCAAAATATGGTCTCCCCTCGCCAAACATTCACGAAAAACACTCATCTAGCCAAAACCACTATCAATAATTTCCCCTACTCTTTATCTGTGCCTAAACCTAAATGTAGATTCCATGAACAAAGCTTCTTTCTTAGAACTGCACGCCTGTAGAATTCTCTTCCGTTTGCCTGCTTTCCAGTTGACTACAATCTGATTGCCTTCAAGTCCAACGTAAACAAATTCTCGATGAACCGTACCCTTAAGTAATTCAAGTTACAAAATTTCCACTACTTATGTTTCCTACGCTATAATCACATTGACTAATGTATACCCATTAACCCTTATCCTCGAGTGGCCTCCCGACCTTGATAATTGGTGTAAAAAAAAAGCACGCTAAAAAATATCAGCCTCTTACATCCAGATAGCAATTTTCCATGTTTGGTTGTTAAAAAAACATTTTCAAGTTATAAAACACTGAATATGGTAAATTTAGTAAAATAGTTTATATTTCAAGTTTTTTTTTATATCCAAATATTTATTCATAGTGTTTGCTTTGGTTGTTTTCTTTTTACGGCATATCAACCCTTTTCGAATTATTCAATACCGAATAATCTTAATAAAATGTTTATGCTTAAAGTTCTTACTACATTCAAATTCATGGCGTTCGGTTTGGTTTTTTCTTTTACGGCATATCAACCCTTTTCGAATTATTGAATGCCGGATTGGATCATTTTGATAAAAGTTTTTATGCTTCACAATTGTTTTATATAATTTTAAATATTTTTTCATCGCGTTTACTTTGTTTTGTGTTATGGTATGTCAACACTTTTCGGAGTGTGCAGGTAGTATACTGTCATTTTGGTAAACGTTTTATGATTCAAAGTCCTCAGGTCTTTTAATCTTCACACGTAGAGCTTTATTTTGATTTTTGATTTAAGAGTATATCAACAAGTTTCATGTCATTTAATTTCGCATCCAGTGCTTTTGTGCTTCTAGTTTTGTCTCTGCTATTATTTATTCCTGGTGTGTTGTTTAGTTGTTTCATTTATCAGTATATACACCTTTTTATTTACTGTTGAGTTAACAAATAATTATATATAAAATATTAACTGTTGTTAATACTTTATTTTTTGTGTGTGTATCTCTGTTTGTACAACTCTCCTACAGACCGTACCACTTAACAAACCTGATATGATTATAACCCCCCACCTAGGGATGGTGCACACCATTTTACAAGTTAATGCTCAAAGGTCAATGCCATAGACTATGTAAATATACAACTTCACAGCCCCACCACTAGACCGATCATGATAAAAGCTGGCATGATGATAGTACCCCAGTTAGTTTCCAAGTTAAAGATCAAAGCTAAAGGTCATAGCCTATGTTTTTATAGTGCCGCTATAAAACAGAAATCCGCGCTTGTCATTTTTTTTTCAAAAAAACGCAAATTTAAGTTAAATTGAATGTAACTGTTTATACAATTCATACCTCATTTGACCTGGGTTTTTTTATTCCTCTATAATTTCACCTCTGTATAGTTGAC
This sequence comes from Euprymna scolopes, assembly GCF_053919585.1. Taxonomy (NCBI): domain Eukaryota; kingdom Metazoa; phylum Mollusca; class Cephalopoda; order Sepiida; family Sepiolidae; genus Euprymna; species Euprymna scolopes. Next base: position 32,897,316 of record NC_136513.1, read on the forward strand.
CTTTAATTGAAGCAGCTTCACGTGTGGCCTTTAATTGAAGTGTTCACGTAAATTTAATGAACTAACTTCTAATCGAGAAGGCAAAAAGATAGTTCTCACAATATAAATTTTTTTATTTAAATGTAACTTTATAGCATTAATGCAATGCAAATACAACAGGAGCACAATGAACTAGTTATTCTTTAGTAGTATAGTCCTTCTGTAAGTTGAAAGCCTGCAAATATTGGGACATTCTCTTCAGTTAGTCTGCGGCAATACTCCATTGAAACGGCATCCCACTTCTCTTTAATTTTTGTCCAAAGTTCTTCCAGATTTATCAAATTACACATGACTCAAAACTTACTGTTTTACCCGTACTATATTGCACTCGCATCTCATGCCCTGATATCATCTAAAATAGTTTTGGCACAACTCTTAGTTCAATTCTTAACTCCTACTCACACTTAAATATTATACTAGACCCTAGCTCACATGGATAAAAAAATAAAAATAAAAAAATAAAAAATAAAATAAAATAAAAAAATAAATAAAAAAGGAAAAAAATGAGAAAAAAATATTCATAAACAAAAATGAAAGCCTCTAACCACACTATCTCCTAACAAGCCTCCTTACAATCATAGTTGCTTACACTGCATGAGCTCTACTCAACCCCTTTATCCAGTAACAATGAAATAACAATATCCCTAATCCACTTTGAGGAGTGTAACTATTTAGCAGATATAACCTCTACAAACTAACCCAATAACATTATCTAACCACGCGGGGTCGCAGAAATACCTGGATTAGAACCCAGGCGCGGAGCAAACCCTCTCAGTGGTGACGGACCCAGTAGATCTTCCCAGATCATCCGTCTAGGAGAAGGAAAACTCTGAAACTAAACCAAAGAGGAGGGAGGCCTCTTCAGTCTTGGATGACAGCCTTCCTAGAGCTGGTGACTCAAACAAATTACCGGTTTGCAATACCAAAATTGCTTAAGGAGTAGATAGGTCCTGCCTATCGCCCGGCTTCCACACTCCTTCTTTGCCTATTAGTCAGGCGCAGAGATACTATCAGTGATTCGACAGAAACACCCATTGGTAGATCTTGTTTCTTGTCTAGGGCAATGAACGCCGTTTCCCCCCACTCCCGACACACCCCACCCCTAAAGCTGGGCATTTGAGAATGCTTGAGTACCACATATGCCTGAGCAATTAGATCGGGTTGACCTTCCTCTGATGGGTTGAGGGTACCGGATTGACAGTTACTGGCTGCTGTTTCCGACTGGTAGTACAGGAGCCCTAACTCTTTGGTAGCGCTTAGAGCGGCTGCTCCATCAACAGTTGAATAATATCGGGATGTTTGCAGTGCCATGGCGCGCATGGAAAGGGACCCTGCACTCATCCCCGGTGGGCTTTCCTGAGGCCACAGTCCTAGTTGATGGTGGGTCAGCTGATGGTCTACTTGTGATGCATGTGTGATATTCTGCATAACCTCCTGTTCGGCTTCCCCTAACCCAACTGAAACTCGTTAAAAAACATGATGACAGTACAATCTAAAAATAAGCTTAAACCAGGCTTAGGGTCAAACAAATTCAACTTGCCTCCTCCCTTGAGGCTTGCATTCACAAATATCCGTGGGCTTAGAACTAATTTAGCTGATGTTGAAGCATTTCTCCTAACAAATACCCCGGATATCTTAGCACTAAGTGAGACTAACCTACACTCCTCCATCCCCTCTAACTACTTTAACATGCCTGGATATCTCCCACTCTGCCGTAAGGACTCTGACAGACATATGCACGGACTTGGAGTTTACATTCGTAATACCCTTCCCCTGACTAGAGAGACAAACCTAGAAACGGATGATCAAGCCTTTATGTGCTTTAGACTAATCATGCAACACAACATTAGCTACTTTTACTTTCTCTACCGCTCTCCTTCGACCCAAGACTGCACCATAATAAACAAAGTATCTGACAGCATAGACACAGCACTCTCCTTCGACACTAGCGCCCAAGTACATGTATTTGGTGACTTTAATGTCCATCACAAAAACTGGCTTGGATTCTCTACTTATACAGATGCAGCAGGCAGCGCAACTCATAGCTTCTCTGTATCTCACTCCCTATCGCAAATTGTTACTTTTCCAACCCGCTTCCCTGATCAGGAAGAACAACACGCATCACTATTAGATCTGTTTTTGACCACAATTCCTGATGATTGTGTAACGAAATCCGACAGCCCACTTGGGAACGCTGATCATGCGGTAATAATGGTGGAAATCGCCCTAAACTCTAGACCCAAAACTGATGAGCCAGTGCTCAAAACAACCAGATATTATAAAAAGGCTGACTGGGAAGCTATCAGAGATCTTATCAGAGACGCCCCATGGGGAAATATTTTTTCTCTTCCTGCTGAACAGTGTGCAACTGAGACCACTGAATGGTTCAAAACTGCAATCGAAGCGCATGTTCCCATGCGGAAATTCTATAGCAAGCCCCACTCTCCCCAATGGTTTACTTCGACTTGCGCAACTGCCATTGCTCAAAGGCAGCATGCATTCCGAAGGTTTAACCGACATAAGTCCAGTTCAAACAGACAAAAGTACATAGAAGCTAGAAGTAACGTTAAGAAAGAAATAGCGACAGCTAAGAGGGAATTTACGGAAACCACTAAAAAACGCATCGAAGCACAAAAATTAGGAACTCGTGACTTCTGGAAAATCTACAACAGTGTAGTAAATAATGGGCAATCAACGATTCCCCCACTAACCAACAATCACGAGGTTCTTTGCTCAGCAACCGAGAAGGCTAACATGCTTGCCAGTCGGTTTGCCTCCAACTCTACACTGGACCCTTTAAACCACCCCCTACCTGACTTTCCTATGCGGACAGACGCCAAGCTAGACGATCTGGAAATCACCCCTGCTCAGGTGCATGCTATCATAAAAAACCTTGACACTTCCAAAGCATGTGGACCCGACCTCATCCCTGCTGTGCTATTAAAAAAGTGCTCAGCCGAAGTAGCTCCAGTTCTCTCCAAACTCTACAACAAATGCCTTAATGAATCTTGCTTTCCGAGCTGCTGGAAAACTGCTTCTGTGGTACCAGTATTCAAGAATTCTGGCGAAAGAACTGACCCATTAAATTATCGCCCTATTAGCCTCCTCCCACTTTTTGCCAAAATATTTGAGATCTTAATTAACCATGCTCTAGTCCAGCACCTTACAGATGCTAAACTTCTGACCGACCATCAATATGGATTTAGACAAGCCCGTTCCACGGCAGACATCCTCACTGTAATCTCTGAACGCATATACCATTCACTGGACAAAGCGGGAGAGGGCAGAGCGGTAGCTCTAGATATATCTAAGGCTTTTGACAGGGTATGGCATGAGGGTCTCCTCAGGAAGATTAGATCTTACGGTATCACTGGTAGAATACTTAACATAATTAAATCCTTCTTAGATAAGAGAAAAATCCAGGTTGTCCTCGACGGTCGTACGTCTAAACAATATAATATAAATGCCGGAGTGCCCCAGGGATCTATCCTTGGTCCTCTGCTGTTCCTGATATTCATAAATGACCTCCCCGATAAAATTGCCTCTGAGATGGGTATATATGCTGATGACACCACACTCTATAGCAGGCACGACAGGAAAACAAATGAACATATATCTAAAGTAATGGCAGAAACACTAGAGGATGACCTCAAATCAGTAGTGGAATGGGGACAAAAATGGATGGTAACGTTCAATGCCACCAAGACAAAACTGGTTTCATTCAATAATTACAGGAAACCTTCTCTACCACCTATAGCAATGGCCAACAACTCTTTAGCTGAGAGTACGTCTTTCAAGCTCCTTGGCCTAACGTTCACAGGAAACATGAGCTGGAACAATTACATCGAGGGCATTGCCAGGGCCGCTGCGAGGAAGGTGGGCTCTCTCTACCGTGCTAGAAAACTTCTAACACCCGAAAGTATCCTGTACCTCTATAAGGCCACTATTCGCCCATGTATGGAGTATTGCTGTCATATTTGGGCCGGTGCATCGGCTACTAGTCTCTCTCTCCTTGACAGGGTTCAAAAGAGAGTCGCAAATCTGATAGGCCCTAAACTGGCATCAAAACTTCAGCCTCTGTCCCATCGTCGAAACGTTGCATCCCTCTGCCTGTTCTACAAGTATTATAATGGTGAATGCTCTGAAGAATTGCAAGCACTTGTGCCCCCACGACGTGAACACCCTCGACAGACCCGACAAGCTGCAAAATCCCACCCCCACACTGTAGAGATCCCTAGATGTAAAAGATCGTTCTACTCCAGTAGTTTCTTCCCCAGAACTGCTAGACTTTGGAATTCCATTCCAGGTCACTGCTTCCCCAACTGTACTGACATGCATAAGTTCAAGTGCAACGTGAACCAACATCTCGCTGCCCTAATCCCTACATAGTGCCCCAGTAGATGTTTCCCCTGATAGTAGCCCCCTACACCTAAGTGGCAATGTGCCTTGTTTGGGGTGAAAATATAATAAAAAAAAAAAAAAAAAAAAAAAAATTTATCATTGCGTCGCTGTTGCTTGATGTAATGTACTACGTTTTTGATAGGATTGAAATCTGGAGATTGTGCAGACCAAATCAACCACTGAATATCAGGCTCTTCAATGAACCTCTTGATGTTGCCAGCTGTGTAAATGGGACTCTATCCTGCATGAAGATGGGATTATCATCCAAATGCTGGCCAAAGTAGGGTGCCAAATGCTCAGTCAACATATGAATGTACTTGGTCGAATCAATTCGACCTTGCAAGCGAACAATAGGCCCTGGAAAATTGGCACTAATAAGGCCCCACACGGAAACTGAAATCACCACCTTGCAGGGTTGATACTGTGCACCTCGGATTAAATTCTTGGTCTTTCTTACGATGGACGTACTGCCTACAATTACTCAGATTAAATTCTTCGTCTTTCCTATGACGGACGTACTGCCTACAATTACTCGGATTAAATTCTTCGTTTTTCCTACGACGGACGTACTGCCTACAATTACTCAGATTAAATTCTTCGTCTTTCCTATGACGGACGTACTGCCTATAATTACTGCTTAACCTATTGAACTTGCTTTCATAGCTAAAAATCACTTTCGACCAATATGAAGAGCCATGATCTTCATTGCATCTGACGAAGTCCAAACGAGCCTTTTTGTCCTTTAAAGAAATCATTGGATTCGTTCTTGGAACACAGCCTCACAAATTAAATCCATTCCGTCTGTTCTTAACCGTAGAAAGAGAGCAGTATTTAACAAGATCACACTATTGTGTGATTTAAAGGGAGCCGTTTCAAATCTGTTTCTGAGGTTGTGGATCTTGATAGCATTGTCTTCTCTGTACGAAGTAACTTTAGGACGACCAGGTGTTTAAGCAACACTGCCGATGTTTTGATGTTTTTGCTCAGTCATTCGTCCCGTTTTGACATGACATTTCCATCCTCGGTCGATTTCTTAATTGGATAAACCAGAAAGGTGGGGATTAACTAGCTCCTGACAATCACTCAGGGAGACTCAAGTTATCTGGACAAATGTTACGTTTTATAACCTGGTACCAACAAGAGATTACGATTAGAGATGCTGAAGGGTCTAAGCTTATTTGTTACTGCGAAGTTTCTTTTTGTCTTCTCGATTTAAAGTTAATTTTTTTTAATTGACCTGAACACTAGGATACTTCGATAAACACTCAAATATGAATGGGTACAATTATAGAGGATTAAAAGATGAATAAAATAGTATATAGGTTACATTAAATTTAACATAAATTTGCAGATTTCAAACAAATGTCGTGTGCGAACATTATTTTGGCGGCACTATATATATATATATATATATATATATATATATATATATATATATATATATATATATATATATTAAAGGAGATTAGAACAATAGTCTAAAGAGCAGAGTGTATTTTAATGTAATAGTTAAATTACTAGTTAAATTAAAATACAGGAAAGAAAAAGTGCTCGTTGTAATTTAGATATATAATAAGCTCGATAGGTAAATATCCTAGAGCTTATTTAATATTTAGTAATGTGATTGATAATTTAAAAATCAAATTATAATTAAATTAAAAATTATAATTAAATTAAAAATCCGTTTCATAAGAAGAATTTGTACGATCGTTTCGGAAAACAGTGTTTTATTGTGGTAGACATCAAGTTACGGACAATAATTATTACATATAGTTTTCTAATAATTTTATTTATGGTGTCTTTCACATTTAATAAAAACCCTTCACAATATTTGCTGACGAGGAAATCTTGTTTATTAAAAAACTATATGTAATAATTATTGTCCGTAACTTGATGTCTACCACAATAAAAACAATATATATATATATATATATATATATATATATATATATATATATATATATATATACACCAAGCCTTAAAGGAAAGGGAAAAGAAAAAAGGAAAAAACAACAATCGATCCTGATGATAATCGGATACACCGATAGAAAGCGCTTGAGAAGAATATAACCGAACAACAACTTTTGGGCGCCAATCTATATAACTTGCCTATTGAAATTATAAAGACCGCTCGGCAAATTGCAATGATATCCATAAAGATTGGAAAAAGGAATAACTATGTCGTGTTTAATCAGATGTGTTTGAATATTAATGATTAGTATAGATATCCCGAAAAATTGAGTCATAGAAAAGCCTTTAAAAATATCTTAGGGAACCCTGAAGATTGAACCTTTTTATGATCTACGGACCAACCCTTCAAACTCACGGTTCGAATTTCTTGTAATACAAAGCCAACCAGTTTTCCTTAGTCAAGAAAAAGAAGCACGTTTTAAACACTCAAAGAAGGTCGCAGGTTGCAGCGACTGAAACGTTGTGTTAATACCACCGAAGATGATGATAATAGTCCGATTAATCAACATAACATCAGTATGTTTTCAAGTTGTTTCGCAATGTTATGTTGAACATTTCTATTGGAGATGCTGTTTTACTGGAAATGAAAGTGATTTCGCGTTGATTAAAATGTAATCGGGCAAAACAAGATGGCGTGCCTGTCAGCGGAAATTGTAAACTAATCAAGTTTCTTGCTTGACTCGTTTGTTAAAGCACAAAACGGATTAACGAACGGATTATCCTGATAATTAATTATAAATCCTTTAATTTAATCCATATTCATTCATTCGCCATTTAATTAAGTGAAACAAAAAGTAGCTAACCCCAGAAATTTAGAGATGAAAGTTAATAACTTGTAATATCATTTCGCTTATTCGGACTACTGTTTTCATCATTAACTCCTGGCGTAAGGGGAAGAGATATAGACACCTACTTATTTAAATAAAAAAGTTGTAGAGCTGCGAAGACGGGAGCTGTTCCAATAAAACAAGCGACATTTTGTTCTCCAGAATTTCTTTTCAACATAGTCACCACCATTATCAACGTATTTTGTCAGCGATACCGTGGTGTCTAAGATCTTGAGAATGGCTACCAGGACCCCCATTGATGCTGGTTTCTGCGTTCTGAATACCACCCCTGCATTATCATGCATTGCCTCACACATTTTTGCAAGCACTCTATCATTTTGATTATTGTGGGGCGGTTGAAGTGAGAATAACTTTCCACCCGTGAAAAAGAATGTTATTGAGCGAGTCAACTTCTGATCAGTCGCTTTGCAATTGTAAATGCAGAGAGAAGGTGTCGCTTTTGTAGCTTATAGGATAACGTCTGTACCTCACTATGACATATTCTTCACATTGTCCGTGATGATGTTTGTGCTTCCTTTGCAATTTGTCTCAACGACCTTCTTGGATTTCGCCTGATATTTTACCTCACATTTTCATGAGTTTAACTGTTCTGAAAGTGTGGATACGTCCTGATCGCTTTCTTCGATCGACGAATATTTCAGGTAACGATAAAGCGAACATTATGTTGCTTTTGAGGTGTTTCCCTAACAATCTGGTGGACACAGTTTTTTTCCTAATTTCTGTTGGACGCAAGTTTTTCATGCTGCTCTATGATAAATCGTCTCTTCAATTCAACAGACATGTTAAAATTAGATTCTGTATTTCTGAAAAAAAAAGAAACATATATCAAAGTATCATATAATGACAATAAAATAGTAAATCTATTTTAATATTATCATAAAAATAGCTTTGAAATTTTGTAACAGGACATATGTCCAAACTTCTGTGTGTGTGTGTATATATATATATATATATATATATATATATATATATAATTATTTTTTTACTATAATAATTAAATACCTACAGACACTAGTGTTTCATCCTTTCGGGATTCCTCAGTGCAGGGTGTCACGATTACTACCAGTCGAACGATTCGAACCCCGCGACACGAGACATCTCTGGCTCGATTAGCGGAGGCCGTATCTATTCGGCTACCATTAACCGTGTGAAATAGCGTTGAATTTTAAACATTTTAATTTAAATGTTCATCACGTCAGACAGACAGTGATCAAATCGTTATACGATGATCTACGCATATTTATATATATATATATATATATATATATATATATATATATATTTATATATATATATATATATATATATATATACATGCATATATATATTATTAGATTTGTCACTCTGTCTGAGGAAGAAACCTTATATCGACAAACATGAAATTTAATATATAAGGGGATTTGGATGTGTGTAAAAATTGGATTCAGTGTTGCTAAATGGTTGATATTGAAAACAAAATAGATTAGTCGATTAGAAGTACTCCTTTACTCTAATTAAAACACTAGTTTATCTATCTTACGACAGTTCAAACGTTAACGACTAAAGCTGGAAAGCTATTTGTTTTAGTCATTGTTTTAATTACTACTATACATTTAGTACAATACAATAATCGGTAGAGATTTGACTATATAATAATAAATTAAAATATCGTATTTAAATGTTTTTTTTTTAATTACATTTTCACCCCAAACAAGGCGCATTGCCACTTTGGTGTAGGGGACTACTATCAGGGGCAACAATTACTAGGGTACTATGTAGGGATTTGGGCAGCAAGATTTCGGTTTACGTTGCACCTGAACTTCTGCACGTCAGTACAGTTGGGGAAGCAGGGACCTGGAATAGAATTCCAAAGTCTAGTGGTTCTGGGGAAGAAACTACTGGAGTAGAAAAATCTTTTACATCTAGGGATCTCTACAGTGTGGGGGTAGGATTTTGCAGCCGGTCGGGTCTGTCGAGGATGTTTACGTCATGGGGGCACAAGTGCTTGCAGTTCTTTAGAGAATTCACCATTAAAATATTTGTAGAACAGGCAGAGGGATGCAACGTTTCGCTGAGGGGACAGAGGCTAAAGCTTAGATGCCAGTTCAAGGCCTATCAGGTTTGCGACTCTCTTTTGAAACTTGTCAAGGAGCAAGTGACTAGTAACCGATGCACCAGCCCAAATATGACAGCAACACTCAATACATGGGCAAATGGTTGCCTTATAGAGGTACAGGATACTTTCGGGTGTTAGTAGTTTTCTAGCTCGGTAGAGAGAGCCCACCTTCCTTGCAGCGGCCCTAACAATGCCTTCCATGTAATTGTTCCAACTCATGTTTCCTGTGAACGTTAGGCCAAGGAGCTTGAAAGACGTAATCACAGATAAAAAGTCGTTGGCTATTGCTATAGTTGGTAGAGAAGGTTTCTAGTAATTACTGAATGAAACTAGTTTAGTCTTGGGTGCATTGAACGTGACCATCCATTTTTGTCTCCATTCCACTACTGATTGGAGGTCATCCTCTAGTGTTTCTTCCATTTCTTTACATATATGTTCATTTGTTTTCCTGTCGTGCCCGTTATAGAGTGTGGTGTCATCAGCATATATACTCATCTCAGAAGCAATTTTGTCGGGGAGGTCATTTATGAATATCAGGAACAGTAGAGGTCCAAGGATAGACCCCTGGGCGAACTCCCGCATTTATATCATATTGTTTAGATGTAAGACCGTCGAGGACAACCTGGATTTTTCTCTTATCTAAGAAGGATTTAATTATGTTAAGTATTCTACCTAAATTTACAACCGGCTACGCCGCGGACATACTACAATATAATAATCAACATAGATTTTTTTTTAATTATTATTATTATTATTATTATTATTATTATTATTATTATTATTATATCAACAATAATTATAACAACAACAACAACAACAACAACAATAATAATAATAATAATAATAATAATAATAATAAATCTCTGGAAAGAAATTTCCCTTAATCCCGGCTTCAAACCTGGAGCTTCAAAGATCAAGGGTTTTCCTAAGGATGTTGGTGGTACCAATAATTGCAAAGGTTTGAAAGGCGCCTAAAACATCGGGGATTTGTAGGTGTTCCAATTGTCCTTCCAGACGACTTGATACTACTCCTAGTGTACCAACTACGACCGGGATTATTTGTGTTTTAATCCCGTGTATACACTTTATCTTCAAGGCCAATGGAGTATAATTGCTCCACTTCTCATTCTCTTTCTCTCTCACATTCCTGTTCAAGGGTACTGAGAAGTCTACAATCTGCCAGTTTTTTTAGACCTTGTCAATAAGACCAAATCCGAACGATTATGTTCCAAGTGATTGATCGTTATGACACTTTTGTCTCACCATACCTCTACTTTGCCATCCTCACATTTTCTCACTTCATCAGCCATTTCCTCAAACCATTTTCCAGCACACTCCCCCCAACCCTCTTACACACACCCCAATATATCCGGAGTCCAATGCGATCGTGTCTTTTCAGGTACTCTCTGGACCAGTCCATTACACCCTTGCAAGGTGCGCAATTGACTCTGAGGTCTTACCAGAAATCCGGCATTCTGCAGCAACTTCCTCTCCTAGAACCACTTTTTTTAACAATCGTGTTCCTAATGCCTGCTCTTGTGCTGCACAAACAAAACCTTCAGTAATCTTAGCCAGATACCCAGCTCTAAGCCATTGCCATGATCTTTCGTCCGCCACTTCTGCTATATCCTGGAAGAACGTTCCATACATTTTCTCCCTAGCCAGTTCTTCTGCACTTTCCCATACGTTTCACATAATCAACCTTGGCCTCACATACCTCCACTTCATTGGCCACAACCTTAAGCATCCACTCCTCACTTCTAACCACATGCTCCTTCAACGACATCTCCTCGGTTCTAACACAATCTTTTACAATCCTCTCCCACCGTCTTTCCTCTTTTGATACAGCCTTGCTACGCTACTTCGAATGTGAAATATCCAAAACATTGCTAAAACTTTTCTTGGCATGCAAATCCTTGTAAGACCATTCTAAAATTCCCGAACGGTATCTCAAAAGACTGCCTGGCCATGCATTTACTGCTTTCATTAGTTTTCCTCCGTACAGTTTCGACTGTTCATGATGCCTACACCCTCCAGTACTCCCAAACACTTATATCCTTTATCTTCTATTTCTTTCATGAGTTCTCCATTTGGCAGCACTATTCCATTCAAATGAACCTTTACTCCTCTATTCATCACCAGTCCCACACATTTACTAATCCCAAACTCCATCCATTTAATAATAATAATAAGTACGAAATTCGCTTAATTTATAATATTATATTAAAGCGTATTTACAGAAAGCTAGTACACACAGAATCACAGGCACACACACGCGCGTGCGCACACACACACACACACACACACACACACATATATATATATATATATATATATATATATATATATATATATATATATACTTGTTTGTAATATTCCGAATTTTACTGGATTTGTATAATTAAGTAAATTTTCATATACAAATGAATTTTAAGCCAAAGCGAAATGACTTAAATTGTGAGCTACAAAATTCTTTTTTTTCTTTTGAAGTCTTGGTTTTTGTTAATACCGAATATATATATATATATATATATATATATATATATATATATATATATATATATATATATATATACCGTATATATATATATACCGTATATATATATATATATACCGTATATATATATATATATACATATATACACGGTATTAACAATATATATATATATATATATATATATATATATATATATATATGACTGCCAGTCGAGAGATTCATTTATAAAATCATCCCTGACTTCGTAGGCTGCTATTATACCTGGTGGAATTTGGCATACGAATTAAAACAAGAAAAAAGCGAGTTTTTCTGCCTCACTCAGTATTTTACACGTGAGGGAAATGCAGTATCTGTAAATACCAAATTAGTGGGGATGAACAGTAAGAAAGTCTAATTAAAATTTCAAGTCCAAATACTTTGAATGTATAAGAGTAAATTAAAGAAAAACATACATACATTAAAATATTCGTCAAATACTTGTTGCATTTGAATTATTGAACCTAATATACACAATGTAGTGTTTCTATTTATCTTACCAAACTTTTATAGTTTTATACTAGTAACGATATGTTCTCTCGTACCACATATTTTTAGCAAGCCAGGAACGAACATATACTACACTGCAGAAGGTATTGACCAAGAGCATTTTATGGCGGCAGACGCACATTCCCCATCGAAGCGGATAAAGGAGGCGATTTCAGAGAGAATCATAGCAATAGAAAACTATTAAAATAATACACTGCACACTATCTGTTCCCACTAAAAAAACTATTTTAAACTCGCACGAAATGAGGATGCAACTCCTGCGATTATCACTCCTATCCTTTAAAAATAAGATAATTCCCGGGGAAAAAATGTCTAATTAGAACTCGATACTACAGTACCTTCTCTATAAAATATTGATACATTAATATTTTTTCTATTTATTTTAAAATGCCTTGCCATGGGGACATTTTATGGATCCTTGACATTTTGATTAATATCAAAGTGTAGTACCATTGGTCAGCATATATATATATATATATATATATATATATAATTATATATATATATATATATATATATATATATATATATATATATATATATATATATATATATATATGCTGACTAAAGGTACTATATATATGTATAAGAAATGTAAAAATACCAGCGGTGGTAGACGTTATGTTTTGAAAAAAAAATAGAAAACCCGAATGAAATTATTAAAATAATCAACGTTTCGTCCTTATTTCATAGGACATCTTCAGGATATTAAGTAAAAATGCAAGAAAAGAAAAAGTCATAGATCGTACGAAAAAGAGAACAGTTTTTGAATCCTACCCATGTCGGGAAGGGCAACCATATGTATGCGTACTATATATATATATATATATATATATATAATAAATTCCAAAGCCAAACAACGTCGCAGCCCACAAGAGCCATGGCAGTCAACGAACCGGAAGTCCAAGCCTCGAGTTTCGCCCACATTTAGGCTCATCAGTTAGACACATCCGAACTCAGGATTCGAAACCCGAGTCTCTTGCATGCGAGGCAAGCACTCTACGAATTGAACAAACGCCCCGCACACAAGAATTTCTATTAGAAATAGCATTGTTTATGGTCCGCTGTGTGTTATTTTACAAAATAAGTTTTGTATATGACGCTTTTGTTTGGAAATTTGCGTATGTCTTGACTAGTGCTATGACACTGAATATGCTTTTCATTGTGTTGACTCTCGAATATATATCCAACACAGACACAGTTAATTAGTCGAAAAGCATATAAGATATTAATGGATACACACTCGAGAGTCAAAGCACTGAAAAGAATATGCTGTTGTCCAAGCCCTAATTATGACTTATTCTGGAATAGAATTCGTATCTGTAATGCTTTTGTTTTAAACATCATATTCGATAAGTCTACATTCTATAAACACATTTTTATTGTTCCTTGGCCTTTAACTGAGATCAAAGTTAACTATTAAATTTAAAAAAAAAATAAAAATCTGGTTAATTTAATTGTCGCGCCTCTTAAGTAAATGCTTCTTGCTTAGAGTAAAATAGTTCTAATTATGATGACAAAGGATGAACACCGTCGTCCATTTTCCCACACTTCCGAATGGCCTTGTGCCTTGATTTTTTTTCTGTTTAACATGTATTTTTAAGAATATGTTTTGTAAATAAATGATTCAAAGTGAAGTATCTGTTCTCAACACCCCCTAAAAAAACTTTTCGAATACAAGTAAACATCAGTGGTGACAGTCGACGTTCAATTAATCGCAAAACGCACAGACTGAATGGCCGCAACATAAGTGTATGCACTGCTATTTCTGTAATATAGTAAGGATAAAGTCAAAGATTGAGCGTTATAATCGCTGCCAATAAACATTGCGTACTTTATCTCTATTTGATCTCTCTCTTTCTTTTTTCGCCTTTATATCATAACTCTGATTTGACTTAATCCCCTCTCTTTACATCCCTCACTCCCCTTCTCGTTATTTCTTACGTGACATATGCGCACGATTACATACGGATATGCAATTTCATTTGCTTCTGTTTTATTTCTTCCTGTGCTTTTTAATGATAGAGTCGACGGATCGATTTTCTTTTAGTATGTGCTTTTAAGCAAACACAAAAGTACTCACTTAATTCTCATGTTGGAAATAGTATTATATCCAAAAATTATGAAAATTTATCGAGTAGAAAATTATTTATAATTAAAAGTAATTCAGTACGGAAAAGTGAGAGAAATTGCCTTTTACCCAATGCGTGGACACTTTGAAGCTGGAGAGTAGAATAGAAATACCTATTTCTTTTTGTTTTTGTCGCCATTTTAATGGCTGACGCACTGTTTTAGAACGTAGCGATAGACCTTTTTTTTATTAAAACACAATATCAGTTGTTCTATTCGTAATTTTTGGATATAATTCTATTTTCTACAGGACAAGTATGTACAGTAGAACTAGGGGATACAGTGGTCCTAGTGGACTTTTTTTTAAAATTTAGGTTACGATGTAGAATGCGATGTTTTCGATCCCTGGTTAAGGAATTTCCCCGCTGTAAGGTGTTATTTATAATATTATTTGATTATATGCATGTGTATTATATACTGTACTTACTGTACGGTATTTTGCTACTGGTTTTTAATGCCGAATCCATGGGTTTTACTGTACGTTTTATTTTTTTTGCTTAAAACCACATGTTTAATAAAATCGATTTGTGGAGGCTATCCAAACATACACCTTACTTCCTTTCTTTGCTTTGTATTTTTTGTATGCTTTTACATTTAATGTAATCTAGAATGTTTACTTCGATCCACAGCAAACGTTCGTGAAAGTTTGGGATTATTTGCACACATAATTAATAATTAAAAATAAACTAAGATTAATGTACAAAATGTATAACGATATTTTTTAATCCAATCATTTGAGGTCCATAGCGCTGCTCTGCGACTTTTACTTTCGGAAGAAATAGAGTTTGAAAATATGGAGACATACAGACATATAGCCTTTTATATATAAAAGATAATTGGAAAAAGGAATACGTCATACCAATTTCAAAGATAACAATGTCCCAAAACTAAGATATATATGTTTGCATGCCTAGTATGCGACGAAAATACCGGGGGGAAAAACCTTAGTTTACACTCGTTTTCTATGTTAATAGAAAATACCTAACGGCAACCAAATCCCCTATGTTGTTTATATAAAAATCAAATTTTAGACCATATTTTTATGATTGTTCGTAGAGGTTATAACCTCCACACGAAAGTACACCGACCAGCATTTACCACTCTATGAGCATGATAAGAGGTGGTGCAAGGTTGGCAGGTGGGAAAATAGGCTAACACCGCAAGAGTTGGAGCACCCCCCGAAGGCCAGGAGGCAAAACCTTGGAGGTTGGATCTCTTCGGGCTATATAAAACATTTTGCATCAATCCGACTACAAAAATGCCACCAAATAAGATCAATTTATGTCCAACTGATTTTCGAGGTCAGAACCTCGACTTATGTGTACGTTGACTAGTATTTACCGCTCTCTTACCGCGAGAAAGTGAGACACCAGGTTAGAAAGAGGGAAAATTGGGCAGTGCCCCAAGAGAAGGTACACTTTGGTCCTGCAAATATAAGTCTGATTAGTCCTGTCAGCATTCTGTGGTGAGGGCGCGTCAGACTATAATCGATAAACTTGCTCCTCACTCCCAGAAACCTATAGGCAATGTCTTGGATAGTGGAACTCATATGTTGAGAAAGAACATTTTGCATCTGTCTGACAGTAAAATGGACATAGAAATGGCCCAGTTTCTGTCGAACTGATTGTCGAGGTTGAAACCTCGACGCGATCGTACACTGACAAGAATTTACAACTCTCTCACTGCGGATGGAACCTCGACTAACGTAAGCTACGAAAGTACATTGACTGATATTTACCTCTCTCCCACCGTGAGAGGATGTCACACAAGGTCGGAAGGTGGGAAAATAAGTCAGTGCTCCAAAATAAGGAGTACTTCGGCACTATAAAAATATCCCCGGGTAGCTCCGTCGGCATTCTCCGGTGAGAGCGTCTTAGAAAACAAGCAATGAACTTGCTCCTTTCGAAAGTGGGGAGCATATGGGGCTGCACAGAACATTTTACATCAATCCGACATGGACATGGACCAGTTTCTGTTGGACTGAGTGTCGAGGTTGGAAACTCGACTTACGTGTATTACGAAAGATCACTGACGTCATTAAGAGTGGTACCTCTCGGACTATTCGTACCATTCGGAAGAGTTCATCTTTTGTACATGGTTCCCATAGCAATATCAACGTTTGTAACATTAACTGCATCTTTTTTTTTAATAGATAAACTTTATTCATAACAGTTCTTCCTCCACGCCATGCCTTTTTTTTCTTAAGATAAATTAGTATTCGCAGTTAATAAACGTTCATTTTTTTTCATTATGAAAGTATGTGTGTTCGCTTAATTATTTATTTTTTGTTGTTGTTTTTGTTTTTTTTAGATTCCATGTGTGTTTCAATACGAAGACCATTAATTAGGGTAATTTGTTTATTTGGAAAACTGGAAACCATTTTAAAAAAAAAACAACTTTCCGCTAATTTAACTAATTGTTTACTTATACGAAGCATATGGGATTGGCCAAATAAAAGTTGTAACATTTATTTAACATTTATTTTAGTGTTGGACCAATTAATCAGAATCGGAATCGATAACCGAAGAATCGAATCTTTTTGGAAATATAGGAGTCTTTATCGAAATCGGAAAAAATTGTGCTCATTTCCCGATGCAAAGAAAAAAAAAATGTTATTTTTTTTTTCTTGCTTTTGTTTGTATAAAGGTCAATTTTGGTTCCAATGATATTTATTTATTTATTTTAAACTATCAGTAAATAAATATCTCTAAATCTCCACAAGTGTATTTTTACGTTTGTGGAAATATATTCATATATTTTATAAATTTTATGGTAATCGAGCAAATGCAAATAAATAATAAAAAAGCAACAAAGCTCTAGCTCTTTATTAGAAGGTGTTAAATAATCCAATATGTGTAATTCTATTACAACTAAGAATTTAGAAACGAATCGATAATTGAATTAGAACTGCGAAAAATGTTGGGAACGCCCCATTTTAGAACTTTCATTAAAATCGTATAATTTGTTAATTCTTCCGTGGATTTTTTAAATTTATCAGGGTTATTTACTTATGGATTAAAAACAAAAGAAATTCACTTTTATTATCTGTTAATATCTAGAAGTTAGATGAATTTCTAATATACTATCTGACGAATAATATTATCTAGTGAATGGTTTCTAGTGTAACCTAGTCGTTGATTTGTAGGAACCCAACACACTGTAGACTCCGTCGCAAGGAAAATAACAAAGAAAGATGAAAGAAATTCAGCTCGTTGTTTCAGGTTTTAATAAAATACAATTATTCCTACTTTATCGGCTAAACATGTTTTCTCACCTCGGCTGTGACGTCACCCAGGGGTCTCTAACGTGACCATATTCTCTAACGTGATCGTCCGCCTACACACACGTTCTTTTCTTAATCTTTTTATTTTTTCCATTGCCACGACGTCATCTTACACACGACTCGGTTATTTGCATACAGCTGCCATACGCGCGTCCGCGCTCTGTTACACTTGTGCTGTATATGATCTACCAAGTTATTTACCTCTCAGTATGTGATCTACCTCTTTACACTCGCTGTAAATAAGTAACCCCAACTCTAACGGAAGGGTTAGACTTCGAGTTATGGTTAATTACGGATATTATTATGGTTAGGGTAAATAGGTAAATATGTGATTTGTTAAATATTTTCTCATTTAAAATGTTATCTATCAAAGTGTTTACATTTTAATAGGTGGTCTATCTATTAATCCCAACAATAATCTTACTCCGAACCCTAACCTTAACCCTAACCCTAACTCCAGAGTTATTTAGTGTTATTGTTATACTTACATTTAATGGGCAAATCAAATATTTTAACGTAAAACGGTAGGTAGATGACATATTGGATTAAAAAAGCCTTGGTTGGATTATATATATATATATATATATATATATATATATATATATATATATATATTAGATCTGAGAAAGCAGTTATCAATGTATGCTTTATATTTATTACAAGTACCATTTAACCAAAATTAAACAGAGATATTCTCATGCGCTCAATAATTGAATGATACCCAAGATCCAAATATTTCACATAATTTATATAAATTTATATAAATCTTTAAGGCCCAATTTTCAAGATACCATTTTAAAGGTTCCTCCAAAAGTCGAAGTGCTAAAAGCTTCTATTCCATAAATAATTTCAAAATAATAAATGCAGCTTAAAACAACTGGATTCAATCATACATTTCTGACGAGTCGAAGTCATGTTCAAATATGTAAACATTAAAACTTCACAAGCTTACATCCCAAACGAACTACCTATAAAAAGCAAAAAAATATACAAATGTCTAATATTCCTTAAAATGTTAATGTTGTCCCGAAAAGTTAAATAAAAGCTATTTTATTGTTAACAGCTTATATTTTGTGTATAATATCAGAGCTAACAATGAGTCTTAACCGAACTACATTATTCTTAAAACTAGCTGTTTTTCAGCAGCATGTGAAGCTTCTGGCTTAACTATCATCATTAAGAAGATGATGGTGCTCCATACATTGAACCAAATATCTATGGATGTTGTGGACAGATTTGTGTACTTGGATAACAGACTTCAGAGATGGCTCTCTGGATGCGGAGACCCGTCTTAGCATCCACAAGGCTAGCACGGCATTTGGAACCCTTGAAAAGCAACTATGGTGTAACCGTTGCATCTCTATGAAACCCAATATCAGTGTTTACTCGACCTGTGTACTTTTTGTTTTAATTTACTCATCTGAACGTTGGACAACACAACGTCGACACTTGAAGCCACTCGAGAGAGTCTATCAGAAATGCTTTGGGCGAATTCTAAATGTGAAATAGCAACCACTGGCACCTGACAGGGATACTCTTTGGAAGGCTGAGTGTTTGAGCATTAAAGCAATGGTGATTAGGAACGGTTGCGCTGAGTATGTCATGATGTTCGAATGGAGGATGTCAGGCTGCATAAGCAGTTGTTTTACGGAGAGCGTAAGACTAAGAAACGTCCTTAACATCGACCAAAGAAGAAGAATCTTCAAGGATTGCATAAAATATAATCTTAAAACTGAGAAACGTATTTTTAAGACTGAGAAACTGAGAAACGTTTTTTAAGACTGAGAAACGTCCTTAACATCGACCAAAGAAGAAGAATCTTCAAGGATTGCATAAAATATAATATTAAAACTGAGAAACGTCTTTTTAAGACTGAGAAACTGAGAAACGTTTTTTTAAGACTGTGAAACGTCCTTAACATCGACCAAAGAAGTAGAATCTTAAAGGATTGCATAAAATATTATATTAAAACTGAGAAACGTCTTTTTAAGACTGAGAAACTGAGAAACGTTTTTTAAGACTGAGAAACGTCCTTAACATCGACCAAAGAAGAAGAATCTTCAAGGATTGCATAAAATATAATCTTAAAACCGAGAAACGTCTTTTTAAGACTGAGAAAATGAGAAACTGAGAAACGTTTTTTTAAGACTGAGAAACGCCCTTAACATTGACCAAGGAAGAAGAATCTTCAAGGATTGCATAAAATATATTATTAAAACTGAGAAACGTCTTTTTAAGACTGAGAAACTGAGAAACGTTTTTTTAAGACTATGAAACGTCCTTAACATCGACCAAAGAAGTAGAATCTTCAAGGATTGCATAAAATATAATATTAAAACTGAGAAACGTTTTTTTAAGATTGAGAAACGCCCTTAACATCGACAAAGGAAGAAGAATCTTCAAGTATTGCATAAAATATAATATTAAAACTGAGAAACGTCTTTTTAAGACTGAGAAACTGAGAAAAGTTGTTTTTAAGACTGAGAAACGTCCTTAACATCGACCAAGGAAGAAGAATCTTCAAGGATTGCATAAAATATAATATTAAAACTGAGAAACGTCTTTTTAAGACTGAGAAACTGAGAAACGTTTTTTAAGACTGAGAAACGTCCTTACCATCGACCAAGGAAGAAGAATCTTCAAGGATTGCATAAAATATAATATTAAAACTGAGAAACGTCTTTTTAAGACTGAGAAACGTTTTTTTAAGACTGAGAAAAGTCCTTACTATCGACCAAGGAAGAAGAATCTTCAAGGATTGCATAAAATATAATATTAAAACTGAGAAACGTCTTTTTAAGACTGAGAAACTGAGAAACGTTTTTTTAAGACTGAGAAACGTCCTTAACATCGACCAAGGAAGAAGAATCTTCAAGGATTGCATAAAATATAATATTAAAACTGAGAAACGTCTTTTTAAGACTGAGAAACGCCCTTACCATCGACCAAGGAAGAAGAATCTTCAAGGATTGCATAAAATATAATATTAAAACTGAGAAACGTCTTTTTAAGACTGAGAAACTGAGAAACGTTTTTTTTAAGACTGAGAAACGTCCTTAACATCGACCAAGGAAGAAGAACCTTCAAGGATTGCATAAAATATAATATTAAAACTGAGAAATGTCTTTTTAAGACTGAGAAACTGAGAAACTTTTTTTTAAAACTGAGAAACGTCCTTAAAATCGACCAAAGAAGAAGAATCTTCAAGGATTGCATAAAATACAATCTTAAAACTTTCAAGATGTCTTCTTAGAACTGCCGGCCCGAATCGAGGAAGCTAGTTAGAGGGGTATCTGACATTTTTACCAGGGAAAGAATCGATCATGCTAAACTCAAGAGAAAACTTCGGAAAGGCAATGTGTCGGTTTTGCCTTAAAATCAAACAGTTGGAAATGTGAGGTTTATAATATGCTCCTCTAAAAGAAAATCGCATGACATGAGAAGAGGAAGCAAAAAAAGGGAGGCAGTAGTGAAACAAGGTTTTGACACACAACTTTGCCTACTATATGTTTGGCAAACTGTGCAAATAAATGCTTACCTATAAAGTGGGGAGCATTAGGGTGGCTAACGTCTGCAAAAATGAAGCAATTGCTGTATGCCGTTATCTTTATCATCATCTCGTATGAATCATCATCATCATCATCATCATCATCATCATCATCATCATCGTTCCTATTCAATTGCCTCCGCAGGAGGGTAGAGGTAGACGCGAGGTCGATTTTTAATGTGGAGGAAATCCGGCTCCCCAAAATGGGGCACTTTAGACTGGAACAAAAATAAAAATTACCTGTCTAGAAGGATTTCTCCTCCACTGACCGAGGTCAGAAAAGGTGAATTGCTGTATGAGAACAGATACTAGTCTTTGACGTTGGCTTTCTCGATAATTTTATAGTCAGAATTCTTTCTAGAATGACATCGAATGCTTACAGTAGCGGTCACGGGAACGTTGATAACATCCAAAGTGAAAGTAATTGCTTTTGGCACGATCTGGAATCGAACTTTGAACACCAGATCGTGAGTCCGTGTTATGAACCACTTGATCCCCGTCACCTCCGAGACCTATGCTTTGACAAGGACAACATGTTTCTTTATCGATCTCTCTGTCTCTGTCTTTCTCTCTTTCGTTTATATATTTATCTATATATTTGCCTATATATTTACCTATATATTTGCCTATGAATTTATCTCTCGATATATATATATATATATATATATATATATATATATATACTAGCAAAGATACCAACGCATCGCACGGGACTTTTCTGCACACTAAGGTACGCGATTTGTGAACACCTTTCCAGTAAGTGGATGTTATAAGAGGGAAGTAAATTTCAACTCGATGCTTAAATCTTATCAAACACATTGAATACTGAAAACATACACAATAGGATCATATCAGTTTTTCATCATATCCTTTTGTAGAACCTTTTATTGAAGAGCCTTGTGGTAAACTAAATTTCTGCTTCTTTGATTTGAAGCCAGAATGAAGAGTTTTTCTGAACTTCCTGTCCTGATGGAGATGCAGAACATACCGTGACTGAAGCAGTCTGATATCAGGTCTACGCCAATGGTTTTAAACGTCTGACCTTGTCTTTTATTTATGCTCATTGCAAAACACACCTTCACAGGAAATATTTCTAGATAGTACAGTTACAACAACGCCCCAACATCCCCCCAGGCCGTTGCCGACATCCCCCCGCCCCAATATAAACACATTTTTTTGGGGGGGGAGGGGGTCAACGGGTGGGTGCTCATGTGTGGTTAATTTATCATAGAAAAGTGATCCCCCACCTTATTGAAACTAACATTTCTTCCAAAAGTCCCAGGGTCCAGAAGTTCATACCATGCAAACCTAAATTTGTGACGGGTTTGATTATCAGAATTGGTGTCAGAAAAAAAATCGGTTTGTGTAAAAAAACGAAAATATTTTTTTTAATCATAAAATTAACTATTTGTCCAATCATGAGAACGTGAAAGGAGGCCTGGGGTAATATTTTTGGTTCGTTTAGCTCTTTTTGGTGTTTTTTTAGTAAATGCACGGGTGGCCATCTTGCTTGCCAAACTGTAGTGATTACGTTGGATACTGAATGTCTTCAAATATGAATAACTAATCGTTTGCGCAAGAAATAAATGAAATATTTGTTCTCAGCGTCCCCCAAACCCTATTAAAGTCGACAAATCAAATGTGAATGCCAAGGGGTCGGTAAACTAAAAAAAATAACGATTTATGGTAATAATTATACTATAGCGATGTATGTGATATCATATATGGTAAAAAAATATATTTTATATTAAATCTATATAATTATAAAACTCAAATGACTTTGTAACGGGTATTGTAATCCAACATCCGGTTTACGACTTCCGGTTGCGTATGCGTACATAAACATAAACCCATAATAGCGTAAACAAATAAACAAATCGCTACTTTTGCAGAATTTGACCTGCGCACTAAAATATTAACGCTATTATTTAGAAATTATTATTTAACATGGGAAGGTGGGGGTGTTTTGCAACTATTCTGTATTACAACTATACTGTAACAATTTTCTTACAAATAAATCAACTTTAACCCGTTGACAACATATTGTTTTACTGTGTACGTTTTCAGTGTCTCATGTGTTTAAATTATAAAAAAAAAAACTTGTTAATACTTTCTTCATTTTTTTTACATTGTTCATTTCCGTATTACGTTTAAGTTATTTTAACGCAATTTTCTTACAAATAAATCTACATTAACCCGTTGACAACCATAAGAGCATTTTACAACGTATTGTTTTACTGTATACGTTTTCAGCGTCCCAATTGTTGTTTTTTCGCGTTTAAATTAAAAGATGTATCAAAATTTGAATTTAACTTTAAGTATTATGCTATATGTTCAGTGCACATTTACCTATAAGTATGGCAAACAAACAACTTATAGTTCAATGGCTGTAATTTTTTTAAATCAAAAATAAACAATTATAAACAGAACGATGAATTATATCGGCGTAAAACTACTAAATACAGTGAAAAAATGGATAACTCAACAATAACAGATAATAAATAGGTTTGTACTTATGCAGAGAGTGATACAGACTTACCTCAGCGCACACCCGGCTTTCTCCTGAACATGACGTCAACAGTCGGAGTAAGCCGAGCGTCGCCGAGAAAATTAAGCCGTCTCACGAAACATAAAACTGAACCAATGACAATGTATAGCGATGAGTTTCAACGCGACGCGCGTTCACGCGAGTTGAAAATTCAAAGCAGCAGATGACAATTTGGAAGAGGAAGAAAAGAAAACAAATTAGTAAAAAAAAACACCATTTCGTACTTTAACGCCAGAAAGAAAAAAAACATGAATTTTACAGCCTCAAGTTAGCAGCTGGAAACACCAACTGGAGTCCTCGACTTTTGTCGAGAAAAAATTTACTGGCATAGACGAAAACTTGTGCATCATGTGGACAAGGAAAAGTAAGCTATGGCTATGCCTGGAAGTGTCAGGCTACCACATGCCGAACCTTAACATTATCCGGACTGGGACCTTTTTTTTCTAAGTCTAGGCCTACAATTGACATCGTGGGCATTTAAGCGAACAACATAGAAAGACCTCAAGCGCGAATGCGGAATACGATTTTCGCACACACACCATTAATAAAACACCGGTCTGAGGAAACAACAACAATATCTGTTTTAATATAAAAAAAAGGGAGAAAAATCGATCCCACCCACTTTTGTTTCAATTTTTCTAGTTTTCAGGTTTTTCCGTGAGAAAAAGGAAAAGAAAGAAAAACAAATAACAATAGCACCCAAAAAACAAAGAAAAATTTTTGTTCAATTTTTCTTGAAAAAAAAAAACTTTACAAAAAAGTATTTATTTGACTTACCTTTGAACCTTTGCTCGGACAAAAAAATCGGTTAATGTCAAGTTTCTTTCCAACTCCTCAAAAAACATTTGAATAGGTTTTCGGTGGTGCTGAAAACGAATATCACATTTAAATTTGGGGCAGATAAGTAGTTTTCATGACATGAAGAATTTTTTTTTCAAAAAGTGGAGGATCTTTTTCCAATATAAATTTAACGTAAAACGAGCGCCTACTTTCTTGCCACCTAGTAATTTGTTCATATGAAAACAAATTTAACTGATATTCGTTTTCAGCATCTCCGAAAACCGGCGCTGTTTTTTTTTTTTTTTTAATAAGATTCGTTCATTTTTTCATCTCATAATTTAGGACGCTAATAAGCTGTCAGTAAGTTTACACAAACATACTTTTTTTCATTATACAACTTGTATAGCTGTTTACAGGTGCTCCAGTTGATAAATATTTTTAAAAAAAAATGTATACATTAGGGGGCTGTGGAGCCCCCTTATGTAAGCAGAATCTATGTGAAATATTAAACGATTCTGCCTTAATGGTTTAATGGTTAATGTCGGCACGTTACTTACGGAAAAGCGGTTAATTAAACTATAGAAGCACTTATTAAAACCTAATACCAACCTAAAAAACAACGCCCGTGTAAGCTTACTGACGGAATACTTAGCATCCTAACTTATAAAGAAATGAACGAATCTCTTAGTAAAAAAAAACAGCGCTGGTTTTCGGGGGTTCTAAAAACGAATATCACAGTTAAATTTGTTTTATGATATGAAGAAATTATTAGGTGGACAGAAAGTGGGTGCTCATTTTATGTTAAATTAGTATAGGACACTTTTTGAAAAAGTGGTTTCTTCATATCATGCCCCAAATTTAAATGTGATATTCGTTTTCAGCACCACCACCAACCTATAAAAGTCATCATTTTAATTTTTTTTAGCAGTTGGAAAGAAACTTGACATTGACTAAATGGTCTTTAACATTATTTATTTAATATATATATATATATATATATATATATATATATATAGCAAAAACAAAAAAAATATTATAACATTTTTCTTTACAGTTAATAAAATTTAAAAGTTAAGGTAGGTTTTCTTTTCTTGTTATGCTTTCATCGGCGACGCTCGGCTTAATTTCCTCAGCCACGTTCGGTTTACTCCGGCTGTTGGCGTCATGTTTCGGAGAAAGCGGGGTGGA
Source organism: Euprymna scolopes (assembly GCF_053919585.1). Classification (NCBI taxonomy): domain Eukaryota; kingdom Metazoa; phylum Mollusca; class Cephalopoda; order Sepiida; family Sepiolidae; genus Euprymna; species Euprymna scolopes. The sequence goes on from NC_136513.1 coordinate 32,923,189, forward strand.
CTCCGAGTTATATCTGGATCACTCTCTGCATGAGTACCAAAAGGTTACTTAAAAGTTAAGAATAAGCGAAAAAAAAATAACCTCCGAATTAAAAATAAAAATGATAATTCAGCTTAGAAGAATATTTCAAAATGAAAACAAATCTATTAAACAAAATATTTATTAACATGCTCAAGCAATTAAACTATCACAGTTATTCCCCTTGGTTTTCTGGTTTGAAAATTAAAAGGTTTCAGATTTACGATAATAATAAGTAAATTAAAGTTAATAAAATATAAATTGAAATGAAAATGAACTAAATAATTACATTTTAAATTAAATTTTTAATAGTACAGTATTTACGAGGATGTTATGTCGAATAAGTAATATAATCGACCTAATTATTTAAAATAATTTAATTTAATGCGATATGCTAATAACTCAGTCGATGTAAATGTGATGAGCAGAATGCTATATCTAGAAGTTACGCAAAAAAAAAATAAAAATAAATAAAAAATGTCTCCTTTGACAGAAGTATCCTACAATGGACATTAATATTTCTTGACCAGGAGAGATCTATATACACGTAATATTTCTTTGATTATAGGGAGTTGTACACACAAACAAACACACACACGCACGCTATTACTTTATATATATATATATATATATATATATATATATATATATATATATATACAATCCTCTTTCCAGTGATCTCCCTCACTATCTCTATCCCCCTCTATCTAATTCTCCCACTCTCTCTTTCCTCCTATCTTCTCCACCACCTCTCTTTCTCACTCCTCTCTTTCTCTCTCTCTCTCTCTCTCTATCTATCTATCTCTATCTCTATCTGTTGAAGAACAATAATTAAAGTTCAGAGAACATCAGTAAAATCATTTTTTAATTTAGAGCAAATTGTAACATTTATTCTACTACTGTATTCCACTTTTGCTGCCCTCGGTCAGTAGAAATTAGATCCTTCTAGACTGAGAACATATTTATATTTGTTCTACTAAAATGTGTGTCTCATTTTGGACAGCTAGATCCCCTCCGCATTTGAAGCATTAAAATGTTTCTAACTCCTCCCTTCAAGTAAATAAGAATTCCATCGTGGTTTCTAGTTCGAGATAAGATTATGTACAACATTACAAGTTCTAATTGCTTTCTCTTCGTTAAAAGATTTCAAGCTTATGGTCTTAAGTGGTGAAACTTCCTAATGTCTCGGATGCTTAACTGACACTTTTGCTTATAATTCTTAATAGATGCTACACAGTTTCGACATTCTTCGTTAATATTGTTTTACGAATCGATCGTTTAGTGCCGCTCCAAGCAACCATTTTGCGTGCGATTTAACAGAACGCGATGAATTTTCCAAGATAATTATTTAATTCACAAACCGAGAACGAAATATGGACGCATTCATACGAAATCTTATTACTTACCATTTGTGCTTTCGTGAATTCATCAACTGCGTGTTGCTAAGGTAATAAATAAAAGGTAGATTTAGGAATCGGCAAGCAGGGTCCATGGAATAGTTAGAAACGTTTTACTTCAGTTATGGATCTAAGGAATTGTAAGCAATTACTATTTCATAACTGTTGTGATATATATATATATATATATATATATATATATATATATATATATATATATATATATATATATATATATATATATAAACAACTGATAAGCGCTTACAAATAAATTATTACTGGTACTATACTAATACGATAGAGCAAGTTGATGCAGTGATTGCAGGTGGCTGAATGACTTACTGACTAAAGAATGATAATTTTTTATATAGTTTGAAAAAAATAAGAAACATATATTTAAGTATCATATAATGACAATAAAATAGTAAATCTATTTTAATATTATCATAAAAATAGCTTTGAAATTTTGTAACAGGACATATGTCCAAACCTCTGTATATATATATATATATATATATATATATATATATATATATATATATATATATATATATATATATATATATATAAAGACGTTGAAATGTAAAGTGATAATTCTATTTTATTTAATTGCAGATTTTGCAACGATGGTTACCTTGATTCCAGCATTATCATGTGGTTTTAGCAGGACGGAGCCACATGCCATACAGCGCGCAATACTATTAATTTACCGAAAAAAAAAACATTTGATGAACGAAATAGACCTGTCAACAGGCAACCTCATTTATCTCTAATAGATTATTTTCTTTGGGGGGGGGTATGTAATATCATATGTCTACGCTGATAAACTAGACACAATAGACTATTTGAAAGATAACATTCAACGCATTGTTGCCGAAATACAGTCTAATTTAATCCGAAGAGTTGTGAAAATTAAACCTGTAAATTACCTCCTATACGTGTGAGCTGCGAGGGCTATGTGCCATGTAATTGTATAAATACCAGTAATTAATCATTGGGATAAACTACATGTTTCTATCACGAAAATAGCTTTTGTAGAGTATTCATTTAAAGTTCGCCGCCTCCATTAAAAATACACACTTGTTGTGTCAGTAAATGTATTTAGTCTTCGATTGATATTAAAACCATTTTTATGAAGATTAAGTTAAATGGAATGACTTCATACAATATACTGAACGAGCCAATTCGCATTTTTTTTCCAATTGATTAGCATTATTGTCCTAACAACGCTGATAACAGTTGCAATGTACAGAAATCATGCATATATATAAACAACACACACACACACACATAACACACACACACACACACACACACACACACACACATATATATATATATATATATATATATATATATATATATATATATATATAGCAGGCTCCTTCAGTCTTGAAAAGACTATGGATATCCACGAAGGGTTGCTTGCGCTTGAAATTTTTGTAGCAGGAGGTGCGCAATCTCAAACCACACCTCTCCTGAGACGACATTGTTAAATACCAGTGGCAAGTGAAATACAGGACGACTGGAAACAAATGCCGAGATAAGCGGAGAGCACATACAGCGCCTAGAATTCCCAAATGCTCACCCATCTGGTACTAACTAGGCTCAACGTTATCTGACGAGAACTGGTGTGTCAACGCGATTATATATATATATATATATATATATATATATATATATATATATAAAGTCACCTACATACAGTTCTGTTTCGCTGTATCACGGCTCATTGATGCGGCTAGACTAACAACTACTACAAACCAGGTTTGAAACTCTAAGCGACAGTCCGTGCCCCTAACTTCTACGCTATTCGGCTGCTGCTAAGATGGGTATGTGAAATTAACAATGATTAAACACAAAGAGCATCGCCTAATACGCTAGTGGCAGTTTGTTTATTACTTCCCAATATGTTTAACCCAAGATAGGGAGCATTTATAGTCATTCACATACAGTACTGTTCCGCTGTATCACAAGTCACCAGTACGACATGACTAGCAACTACTTCAAACCAAGTTTGAAACTCGACTGTCCAAAGCATCTTCTTTATTATACATTATTTTTAATTTTTTATGATTTTTGTTGTATTAAAATTTAAAAAAATAGTTTCCATGTCTATCACGAACCTTTTTAATTCCGCATCGAGTCATCATCAGGCGAAAATCAAATGAATAAAAGAATCTAGCGAAAACAAAATTCAAGAAGAGTAATGTGTTATGAGCCCCGACTTCTCGCAAATCGGTCGTGACAATCACGCTCCCAAGTCCGAGATAAATCGTATATTTTTTTATACACACAATGAGATTTGAAGAGCATTTCAATTTTCTAAACGAAGGAAACTTCCGAATCTGGTACCTTTACGCTGTCATTTGCAGGGATGTATTTTATTTCACGCCAGTCTCTTTTCTGGGAAGGCATGTTTCAGCTGAGAAAACTTTAACAGTGGATACTTTTCTTTTTATTCGTTCAGCATTATGAAAGGCATGCAATAAAGATTAACGAACAAATAGACAAGTAGCGTGTTTTTTTATATACTAACTGATGTGTTTTGTCTGCTTTTTTATTATGAGCTGTACCGAGACACGTGTCTTATGTACGTGAACTGCTCAATTAAGACAAAAATCAACAGAAACAGTAAGTAGAAAACTAGAAGAACAATTCTGAAGCAAAGAACATTTAATGAAAATAAAACATGATCTGTAAAATAAAGGACTTACATATATGCATACGGGTATATATATATATATATATATATATATATATATATATATATATATATATATATATATAGAGAGAGAGAGAGTATATAGAGAGAGTGTATATATATATATACGTATATCGTGTGTATATATATACATATATATATGTATATATATGTATATATATGTATATATATATATATGTATATATATGTATATATATATATATATATATATATATATATATTACTTTTGTGGATAGCAAAACATGCCAACACAGTCTGACATGAGTTGATTACGTGCTGTGCGAATAAAAATAGAAAACCCGATCACATTCGCTGATTTTGAGACGTGTACGTCAAAAGAAAATAAACCAAGCTGCCAATAATTAACAAGTAACGAAATACGCCACATTTCAAATACAGTGAGTATATACAAACAAAACAGGGTGTTTTTTTTTCTTGCTGTCCGTCTCTGTTCTCTATTGGCTAATAAATTGCAAGTCCTAGTTATAGCTTTAAAGTACATGTGGATTTGTCTTAAAGGGAATCCATTGTAATAAGGAATGCAATTTAGAATAACTTATATAACAAAATAATGCACTACACAGAAAGTTGTGTTGGTTTAATGTGAGTCAGGAGCAGGAATTAACGAGCGATGGAATTAAAGAATGTCCACAAAAAATCTGGGACTTTGGAATCAAGTCTCCCTTTGCTGTTATTTCACACCATTTAAAACCATAGCAGCAAGTTTTGGTCACTCTTCCATCGAGGCCATTCTTGGGGAGGGAATATCAGATATTTTGTTATTCAATATGCAAAACTAGGAAAACAAATGACTCTGATTGAAACATTTTATGGCTATAAAAAGATGCCAAAAATAAACTCTGGATGATGGATGATCTTTTTAATGTGTGAGTTTAAGGGTATAGGTCAAAAACGCCACTACAGAAGTCAGGCCATTATCTTTCCAACGAGCCTTTATTTCTTACATTCTGATCAATAGTCGCTGAGATTTCGAACTTGTAAAATTGCCTGTAGAAGTGTATATATTTATATATTTATATATCTATACTGGTAGCAACATTTAATATTAAAGTGCTCATATTTTTGTTCCTGTGGGAGGATATGACATGAAAATTTAATTTTTAAGATTACAGTTTTATACTATATTTTAGCTTTCATTATTATTGGTAAAAAGAACCTTTATTTTCAAATCAATTAAATATGCCCAAATTTGCCTACATTCGGATGTAAAGTGTCTTGCAAGCCAGCTTCAGGTTTGCTGCTTAGGTTATCTCTCCTGAAACTTTGCCAGGCTACTAATATATATTAGTAGCATGGCAAGGTTTGCAAAGAGACAACCGAAGCAGGAAAACTGAAGCTGGCCTGCAGGACAATTTATATACAAATATAGGCAAATTGGAGCATTTGTAATTGATTTGAAAATGTAGGTTCTTTTTTTTACCAATAATAATGAAGTTGTTTTTACGGTAATCGGAAAAAATTTTTTTACAGTAATCGTGAAAAAAATATGAACTCTATAGTTTATTTATTATTTAGATTATTTAGAGATGTATAAAAATATATAAAATCAGTAGTTATATAGGAATCGGAATTATATTGGAATCGTGTCATCACTAACCGCCCCACACACATACATTCGTTATATCTCCTGAAATCGTGACAGGCTATTAATTTATATATATATATATATATATATACTCGGGTTTTTTATATTCAAAAGTAATGGACTAATGAATTTAACGAGGTTGTTATATATATATATATATATATATATATATATATATATATATATATATATATATATATATATATATATAGATATATATATATATATATATGTGTGTGTGTGTGTGTGTGTGTGTTAGTGATGCAACGATTCCAATATTTTTTCGATTCTAATATAATTAGCCATTTTTATATTTTTAAACATATCTAAATATTTTACTATAGAGTTATTTTTTTTCACGATTACCGTAAAAATAGATTAAATAATAATATATTTTCTCAAACATAAGAATACACTTGAGGTTGGGATGATCTATAGATGTTAGTTATACTGGTAGTTTAAAATTAATATATATATATATATATATATATATATATATATATATATATATATATATATATATATATTAATCATTACTACCCTACCAGCACTGGAATATTTTTTATTTAAGAAAATCAAATAAAAAAAGAAAATTAAAGAAATCTTTTTTAACTTTGGAAGATGGGTAAAAATTTAAAGACGATTATCCGTCTGAGAAGTTGGTATAATAACTAGAAAGATGCTGCATTGCGTAAAAACATCCCTCATCTCTCTTTTTAGAAACACTAATTAAGGACGAGGCTCCGTACTTCAATTTCCTTTGAAAAATTATAAAGATTTAAATGCTAAACAATTCCTAGAATCGAAAACATGGAATTGGACCTGATAAACTTGGAAATTAGACTCATTCGAATCATATTGTGATTATTATATCCGTTTAAAGACCTGAAATGTGTGCAAAACATTTCCGCTGGAAAACTAATTTTACCTATTTGAAACATGCAACATACACATATTTGTACGTGATGTTGCCAAGCTAATCAAAATCCTTGATTCCAGTAAAGAAACTGACACTGACGGCATTCAAATTATGGTGCTGAAAAAGCTTCAACTAGAACTAGCTCCCATAGTTACAAAGCTGTTTAAGCGTTGTCTCAAGGAGAATTGCTTCCCAACACCCTGGAAAATCTCAGCGGTGTGCCCTGTATCTAAGAATTCAAGTGATCGGTTTCCTCTCTCTCATTACAGACGAATAAGTCTCCCGTGCATCATGAGTAAGTTACTTGAATCTTTGTGAAATGGAGGAGTAGTCAAATACTTCAGCAAAAATAACCTTCTTAGTGACATGCAATATTCTTTCCGTTTTAATAGATATACAGCAGATGTGCTTACAGTTACATCTCATAAGATTAGCGAGTCTCTCGACAAAGACTTCCTTACTAGGGCAATTGCTCTTGACATATCAAAGGCCTTTGATAGGTTATGGCATAAAAGTCTATTCACAAGATCTCCAGCTATGGTATAGCTGGAAATGTCTTCTCAATTATTAAATCATTTCTGTCTGATAGATTCATAAAAGAACTGTTGGATGGGCAGGAATGAGAAGTTCATGGTATTAATGCTGGAGTCTCTTAGGGGTCTATCCTGGGCCCAACTCTTTTCCAGATCTACACTAATGATCTTCCAAATCACATCCTTACATTATTCGTGGATAATAATCCTGACGACACTACCATCCATGGCAGCACACCAAATGCCGTAAACGACCAAGTTCTCTCTGATTCTCTCTCTTCTGATCTTGAGTACGTGGTAGAATGGGGAAAAAGTGGTGTGTTACTTTTAATGCATCGAAAAAAACTTCTATCTTTACATCATCAACGCTCTGATTCTCAATTGAAATGAATTGCCCCTGTCTTGGGGAGGCTTCATGTGTTGACAAGCTTCATGGCTTGACTTTACTCCTTATATGAAATGGAAAATATACATCAAATAAGTTGCCGACGTCGCTGGGAAGACTGTGAGATGCTCTATCGATCCAGTAGATATCTACCTGCTGATGCAATTATCTACCTATATATGAGCCAGGTACGTCCAAGCATGGGATATTGCTAGAAAGACTTTATCTTGATTTGACAGAGTTCAGATAAAATTTTTAGGCTAGTGGGGGATGTCATTTTATCTTTCCTGCAACCTTTTTTTCTAATAGACGAGACGTTAGGAGCCTGTCTACGTTTTATCATTATTTTCATGGCAAGTGCTCGTCTGAGCTCCAACGTATGCCCCCCTTCTCGCCGAACATTCACGAGAAACACTCATCTACCTGTAAACATTATCAATAATTTCTTTCACTCATTATCTGTGTGTGAACCTAAACGTAGATCCTATGAACAACGCTTTTTTCTTAGAAAAACACATGTGGAACTCTCTTCCGTTTAACTGATTTCCAAGTGACTATAAAAAGCTCGTCTTCAATTTCAACGTAAACAAGTTCTTGATGAGCCGTCCCCTTAAGTAATCTAAACAAATTTACATTTCTATCGATTACTATGAAATTGTCCTTTTGACCACTGTACACTCTTAAACCCTTGTTCTAAGTGCCCTCTCGGCTTTTATAAGTGGTGACTATATATATACAGGTTGTCCACAAAGTCTGGCTTCATTATGTAGCCAGACTTTGTGTAAGCATCTTGTATATATATATATATATATATATATATATATATATATATATATATATATATATATATATATACAGAGTGGCCACAAAGTCTGGCTACATAATCTATAGGATGCTTCCACAAAGTCTGGCTACATAATGTAGCCAGACTTTGTGGGCACCCTATATATATATATATATATATATATATATATATATATATATATATATATATATATATATATATATATATATATAGGGTGCCCACAAAGTCTGGCTACATAATGTAGCCAGTAGCCAGACTTTCCACAAAGCCTGGCTACATTATGTAGCCAGACTTTGTGGAAGCATCCTATAGATTATGTAGCCAGACTTTGTGGGCACCCTGTATATATATATATATATATATATATATATATATATATATATATATATATATATATATATGGTATAGTCTTATCATTTGTTTGAAATAAATTGATAATGAGATAAATCTAAGTGCTTGTTTGTTTTTTTTAACTTTCATTCTACTCAGCTGGGCTCTGATATCTCTCAATAAATATTTTCTACATAAATTGATCTAATCTTACGGGATATATATATATATATATATATATATATATATATATATATATATATATATATATATATATACATATATATATACATATATATACATATATATATATATCCCGTAAGATTAGATAAATTTATTTAGAAAAAAAAAATATATATATATATCCCGTAAGATTAGATCAATTTATGTGGAAAATATTTATTGAGAGATATCAGAGCCCAGCTGAGTAGAAATGAAAGTTAAATAAAAACAAACAAGCACTTAGATTTATCTCATTATCAATTTATTTCAAACGAATGTAAGACTAGTCGAATTTTATTGCCCGACTTAAATAATTATAAAACATTACAGCCGTTTTGCATTTACTAAAAAGGGGGAAGGGGAAAAGGCCGGGGAGAATAGGGGAGATAATTTAAAGATGTGCAGTGAGAAAGATAAAAGCGAAAGGAAAAGATGTTACAGCGTCAATTCCGCATCGAAATATTTCCAATGTGCAGAGTATTGGTTCTTGAGAAAAAAAACATAGTTAATACCTTTTTATTTTCTTTGAAAAGTTTATTGCAATAGTTGGTCAACTTGTTTTGTCCATCACTAAAAAGAGACCCGGCATTTGAGAAAATGCCGAAATGCTTTTAACATACGAAATCTAAATTAAATGAATTACGATTTTTTTTTTTTTAACAAATTCGGAACACAATTCTGCAAGAAAAAATTATCCAAAATGGGAGTTACGTTCGCCATTTTCCTACTTATACGTCATTTTTTCAATTCATTAAAATAATTTTCGACTATTTTTAAATGTTTTTAATGGCTTTATTTATTGGTGAAACTTATTTTAGAAAAAGGAAAAAGCTTTTGGTTCGGAAAACGTAAATTTTCTGTTTTCCAGGCAACATCAATATATGCGAATACAGAGACAAATAGATAGAACTGGAAGAGGAGCTGCTCAAGTTATTGTGAGACAAGATCGCACAATTCCCAACTAAACCTTTCTTGAATAGAAAGTGCCTGGAAAGCTCGAGATTGACTTAAAGAAAATGCCGAGATAAGCGGAGAGCACATACAGCTCCTGAAATCCCCAAATAGTCACATTTAATATTGACTAGACTCATAGTTCCTTATTTCCATTATTCTAACAGGAACCGCTGTGTCAACGGGATTGTGATGTACGTCCAGCCCGACAAGTACTAAAATCGGTGACCATTTAGAAATTCCAGGTGTTGTATGTTGTTGCTGCTTATCCCAGCATTGTTTTCAGTCCTCCTGGATTTCAGCTTGACACTGAAATAAAGGAGTCCCGATTCAGAAGAGGTGTGGTTGTAGATTGCGTAACCCATGCTTAACAATTACACGTTCAATCACTATTTCAGGACGTATCCATTGTTTTTCGAGACTGATACAATACTTTTTTATATTCAAATGAATGAGTTGATATAGAAGGTTGATGCTTGTTATTTTATACATATTTTCTCCAACAGGTTCGACGCCAGGTCGAGTATGAATTTGATGGAATGTGTTTCTGGGAAACGATCTGGATTCGAACTTGGCACACTTGTCGGAACATGCCTTTTTTATTCTAACACGCATTTAAGCAAACCGCACACACATTCATGCAGACACCGTTTAAACAACGCACCAGTTTTCGGCCTTGTGGTAACCTTCGTTTGCTCAACAGGTGGCGCTTTCCATTTCTTCTTCCGTTTTCTCTCTCTCTCTCTCTCTTCTTTCTCTTACCCCTCAAGACAGCAAACTGACAATACGTGTTTAGCTTCGATTCGAACCTCCAGTGTAAGTGGCGCGCGAATCACATCCACGCCTCGACAGGGCGTTTCCTTCTTAAGGTAAGAACAGCTCATACACACACAAGGAACTTTTAACATATATGACGAATTCTCGTATTTATACATGCACGAACACACTTCCACGAACATTCCGACTTCATACATATGCGTGTCGTGACCTCATACAATAACAATTAATTTCATGCATTATATATATTCACATACACGCGTGTAAAGGACTCTGTTTATGTTCTCACCCTCTCTAGTTAATTAAAACATCTTGTAAGTATATATGTGACTCGACTCTTTCGTTAGCCTTCTGCACGTTATTCTTTTAACGACTTCTTAAATGTACTAGTAAAAATATTTTTCATTGTAGATTTTTAAAAATTTCGTTGTCCTAGCAACGACGACCCCCAACTATCCAACTTATCGAACACACAACCTATTCCAGTAACCAGTTCCTACACGCGGTCTACAAAGAGGAGATCCCAGTTATACGACCGCTAACACACAACGCCCCCCACCCACTTATGATTTTAGTTCGTGCCTTTAACCACACCGCTATCTCCATCACAATGGATGCTGGTCAATCTTTTATTTTGAGCTTGTTATTTTTAAACGTAGTATTTCTGTACCCCTCCAACCGACTAGTGTCCACAGTTGTAATAAATGTCAAATAAAACAAAATCATTAACTGCAATATCGTAACAGTCTTATCTTCAACCCCTTAAATAAATTCAAATATTCACTGGACGCTGGAGCTACGCATATATCGTCAGTTTTCATTTTAAGGTGCACAGAACTCTAAGACTAAGTCCGCACGGTAATACTATTTCTACGTCAACTGGTTTTCGGGGATACTAAAACAGTACTTTCGTTTTCAAAGACGTCTCCCAGGTTATCTTTCTAGTCGTTTGCATTTGCTAGTGGTTTACTGCCAAAGGTGACTATTCGTCAAGAAACACTCGTCGCTGGAAAGGTGTGCTTGGTTAATGTCTATGAAAAACTTGATACCTTTCAAAATACGAAAAAAGTTCAGATTGAGTAAAAAGTCATTGATCGTTGTTTCCATATATAAATATTTATTCTGATTTAAAAAACACTTTTTTTTTTGCTTTTTTTTGTTATTTTCAGGAGTGTCTGTTTTCAACTTAACGCTTTTTTACTAAGTTTATCTGGACGAAGTTGAGCAGGCGGTTTATTTATAAGTCCTGGTAACTTGCGTCACGAAGTTGGTGTATTCAGTCTTTTTTTCGGACTGTTATCTTCATCTTCATAGTGGTTATTTCATCAGGTTTCCACCAATCATTCTCTGGCTTTTTTCACGTGATTAACACTGAGAGAATAGGAATGCTGAGTCTTGTAACGTGCACTCAGTAATTACTGCCTTCCATAGTTGTCTCAGCACTTTTTGACCAAATAATCCTCTGGTATACTTGGGTAGGATAAAAACCGCTATCTTCAGACAATTCTCATCTGGAACTGCAAAAATTCAATGCCTCTATCCACTTCAGTACGAGCCCCAAAAATGTGTTAAGAAAACAACCATGAAAGGCATTAATTACTGGGATTAAGTTACAAGACTCCACATTCCTATCCCATCGCGGTTAACCACCTGAAGAAGGCCAAAGGATGAGTTGGACGAGACATGGTGAAAGAACAGCAACTATAAAGATGAGGATTACAGTCGACAACAAAAAAATGGAACACAAATTATGAAGTTTCATATCAAAAGGTTCCAAAAATGAAAATCTAATAAAAAAATAAAAAAATAAAAAATAATAAATATATTCTCAAAGGTATTGCACTGCTTATTCAAAACCTTTGTATATTTCAAACTATCAGCTTTCGGTTCCTTTAAACGAATCATATTTCCAGATATATAAAAAGAAATATGACATTGTTTTACGAACAGTACGAAACGATTTACGGATTCTTCTTGTCTGTGGCTGTTTATTTGTTGTAAACGGAGTTAAAACATTTAAAGCTTTATCAAATAAATTTTGTCGATGTATTTCTTAATGATTTTCTCTCAATTTTTTTATTCATTTCTCTTGAACAATAAGAGCAAAGTTAATAAAACAGGGAATTCTAGCAACTATACTAAGAGCGATGAAATTGAAAGTGAAAGTGAAAGTAAGTTGATGTGGTCGATGTGACAAATAAGAAGAGGAAACGAGCAATGGAACAACTAATTACTAAATAAGCAAGATATAAAAAAAATAAAATTCTCTGATTTCAATTTTAAGTGAAGTCAATGAAAATTTAACCAAGGGGAATGTACTTTTTTTGCTATTTTCTTTCCATATTCCATCATGCGCTCCACGGAAAATTTCTTTCATTTTAAATTGCGAAATTGAATGTAATGAATTTTCTTTTAATTTGATCATAAAAGTAAAGGTCGGAAATCACGTGAAGCCAATCAGCTTGAATATAAAATAAGAAAGCAACTTTATTTTTAGAACTGCTCACTCACATGCAAGCACTTGTGTTGGAATATTTACGCATGCACATGTATACACATGTTTATATATATATATATATATATATATGTGTGTGTGTGTGTGTGTGTGTGCGTGCGTGTGTGTGTGTGTGCATATACAGAGAGAGAGAGAGCGAGAGAGAGAAAGAGAAGGATTAAAAACAAGACCTTTCAAAGGGCGAATGCACACCAACGGCCAACTAGCACCGTGTATATTTGTGTGTATGTATATATATGTTGTGGTGTAGAGGGCTCGCGTAAGCCGTGGTGAAGGCAACCTGTCTAGGAGAAGCAAATCTCTGAGCAAAAAAAAGATAAAGCGGGAGACCAGTGTCCGCATTAAGCTGGTCGGCAGTTTAATTTGTTGCTGGCTATCATGCTCTTGCTTGTTGCTGGTTCTCAACGTTTTGAACCGAGAGAGAGAGAGAGAGAGAGAGAGAGAGAGAGAGAGAGATTTAGCTGTACCATCATCTTTGTATAGATATTCCCTCAAGCATATGGGCTCATGGACTTTAAGTGTCTGACGGAGTGGCACTCCTCTGACAAGACGTTGCAATCATCATAGATAGATAGATAGATAGATAGATAGATAGATAGATAGATAGATATGCTTTACAGTCTCTTTATAACATCGGTGCAATCGGTTGAAAATCCAAAACCAAATGGAACAAATATCTGGTCAAATTTACTAAACTTTCTTCAGCTACTAAATATTATCCCGTATCTCCGATGATCTGTAAGGCATACCCAAATACATATTATGCCTTATTTTAAAAGTGTTCTTAATTATCGAACACGTTCCGGGATTCTATCCCCAAATACCTTCAACACACACACACACACACACACACACACACACACACAAACACACACACACACGCACGCACCATACACAACAATATATATATATATATACGTATATATATATATATATTTGGTAAAACTGGTAATTAGTAAAAACCTGACGAGAGTGCTCAATACTATTGCAGAGCAAATATTTGTCTTATTTTTTTATTGCCGTTTTATCTGTTTGGTTACATATGTTTCGGATATTGGACAGTGTTTACGATCTAACAGCCCCGTCACACCTTACAGAAATGGTTGGTTAGTATTAGGAAGAATTGTTTTTAGGAGGAATACGAAAATAAAGAGGGGAGTTTTGGGGTAGGAGATAATAGAGGGGGAAGGCGGGTAATGACAGTATTTCAGTTTTGAAGTTTAAAGTATATTAGGTTGTATTGTGTGTGTGTGGGGGGGGTAGCGGATACAGGTAGGCTTGGGTGGAGATATGTGGATATAGAGAGGGGAAGGGGGAGAGAGGGTGGTGATGAGAAAATAAAAAAGAGAGGGGGTAATGAGAGGAGGGGGGAAGAGTTTCAATATTTGGGTTTTAAAATTTTGACTACATTTTTTTCCTGTTCAATAAGATATATTAATTAGGTGAGAGGAAGAGAGAGAGAGAGGGAGAGAGATAGATGGGAGGAAAGGGAGAGAGACGGAGAGGAAGAGGGAAGAGGGTTAGTACGGCTATCACTTTTGGCAGTTACAGAGTTACGTGGTCGTTGTTCATTTCATAGTGAGGTGTTTTTAAACAGTTAAGAGTTAATACAAACGTTGACGCACGCATAAGAGCACATAATACATATACATAAATATTACAGACCAATGTGTAGGCACATAGGCACATGCATATAAAAACAATGCCTATGCAGATGTACATGGATCTACATGCAGGCATATACACACATACACGCAACTCTCGTACACATATATACACTCACATATATATACAGATATAAGTACATGCTCACACATACATAAACATACACACCCATTCGAGTACATATACGTGGATATACAGATCTCCAGTAAGAAGTAGATGCATACATATACATACACAGACATATACATACAAGCACACACATACGCACGGGCTCATGCACACGTATACATAATT
>NC_136513.1:32943330-32950830 GCF_053919585.1 Euprymna scolopes
AACTTGGACATGGGTAAGATTTTGTATTTTGAGTTGAGACTAAAATAATAAATGTAAAGGGGTTAAAACTAAAAAATTTGCCTCTGCGGTCTCTACGAAATTTTTCAGACAATTTTTTGTCTAACCATTTGTAACCTTACATAAAGTGTATTTACACGTAGGGCAAGTTATGAACAGTAAATTAGGCCCGAGCAAAGCCGTGATGAACTACTAGTATATATATATATATGTGTGTGTGTGTGTGTGTGTGTTTGTGTGTGTTTTATTAGTTTATTACCGTTTTATCGGTTTTGGTTACATATGTTTCGGATGTTGGACCGTGTTTACCATCTAACAGCTTCATCAGACCTTTTCTGTAAGGTCTGTCGAGGCTGTTAGATCGTAAACACGGGCCAACATCCGAAACATATGTAACCAAACAGATAAAACGGTAATAAAAAAATAAAACACATATTTGCTTTGCAATAGTATTGAGCACTCTCTTCAGGTTTTTACTAATTACCAGTTTTACCATATATATATATTTATATATATATAACGTTTTTAGAATATAATTATCCACTTAAACGTGTTTCGTCGTGTACGTCTCATCAGAGTAGCTTAATCGTGCGAGATTCGAAATCGGGACCCCATGGTAAGAAGCCTAAACTCCTACCATTGGACCACCTCGCACAGCTGTTTGAAAATATCGCGATTTACGGAAATGTTGTTTATTTGTTTATTTTGCGATACGTTATGAATGAATTCAATTATTTCTGAGTGCTAGAATTTTTCATCTTGAATTCTATGCAAAAATAAAATTCAGAGAAACCTAAAATTAATGAATCATTAATTAATGCTTATTTTTAAAGGAAATATGCAAATTAATTAACCGTCATCTTGTCGCTCGCATATATATCATAGAGTATACTGAAAATCGTTAACTAGAAAACGTAAGCATTCAATATAAATGTCAGAGCAAAAATTTATAGTTACGGAAAGATTCTAATATTTTTCCCACAGTTCCGTACTAAAATCCCGATGCCGAAACAATTACAAATTTCGATGCCGATTATTTACAAATGTCCAAATATTTACTGTAGATCTTACATTATTTTTATTACCGTATAAACACATGTGTATATCTTCTCAAATACACTTGTAGTGGAATATTAGTTGATTTTAGTTTTACTGGTCGTGTAACAGAGCGCGTATGAACGCGTGAGTAAATATCAGCAGCAGCTGTAGGATAGCTGGCTAGCGCAAATATTAGCATCAATAGCCAAAAAAGTGCATATGCAAATTAGGAAGTATGCGGGGGCTTGCGTTACAAGAAAAAGAATAAAGAACACTACGTGGTCATGACAAGCAAAGTTCACTTCGGAGAAGATCGACCTGTAAAGTCGAAGGCAATAAATGGATGGACAATCCTAGCGTAAGGTTGGAAAGAGAGGAAAATGGTCTTCGGGCGCATGGTGTCGATGAGATACTTTTAAGTTGGTGTCGAGGCGGCAGGGTGTTGTTAAACTTATGGCAGACGAAAAGCAGTTAGAAAAAACAAGAATCGGGCATTGTTTGGAAAATAATGGTTATAAATGCCCTTTGCTAAAACAAAAAAAAACAGAGTAGGATCCGTTCAGTTTTGTTTGTTCATTTTCGACACTACCAGAGGTCGTGGGTGAAGGGTCCGAAACAGGTTTAAACTATAACGATCACCGTTCTAGCCTAAAGGCCACGTTATGGTAGTTTAATATCATTAAATATTTATTATTTTATAATTAATATCAACAATGCAATATTTTGTTTTTAACAAAACCAAATTTAAAATACAAATACCAGGATTGTTTTTTGTATCGGAAAATAGGTACAGAGTTTTCCTATTCCGGTAGCGTTTTTGATAGCCTAAAGATTCTGATTCCCCCGATATCCGATTCCGATTTCTCGTACGAATAATATTATTATTATTATTATTATTATTATTATTATTATTATTATTATTATTATTATTATTATTATTATTATTTTTATTTTTTTATTACTTTATTATTATTGTTATTATTATTATTATTATTATTATTATTATTAATTTTATTATTAATTTATTAGTATAATCTGTGTTGTTGTAATCATGTTGTTATGGTAGTGACAAACAAAAAAAAACACAAAAGACTTATGATAGATCTGTTTTACATTTTTATGACAGACTGTATTCAACGTTGACTTTCAGATAGATTTTTTTTTTTTTTTTTTTTTGCTGTCAAACCAAAAACAATGCAGGATTTGAATCGTGTAAGCGAGGTGAGTCAATCACGTGATTAACAACAAAACAAAAAACAAAATGAACGTATTTGTAATTGACGCGTCCGTGCTTCTCTCTCATTTTCCTCTTTTCTTTTTCTCTCCTACATTATTTTTCTATCTTTCTATCTATGTGTGTGTGGGAGAGAGACAGAGAGAGAGAGAGACAGAGAGACAGAGGAGAGAGAGAGACAGAAAGAGTACATAAAAATATGTTTTTGTCACGTCATAAACTAGTTAGTGTCAACAGACAGAATGTTTCGCTCCATAGAACGGCTCGTATCAAATCAGATATTTATTTTAAAAAGGGGGAAACGGATGAAATAATAATAATAATAATAATAATAATAATAATAATAATAATAATAATAATAATAATAATAATAATAATAATGATAATTATGATAATGATAATAATAATAATGATAATAATAATAATGATAATAATTATAATAATAATAATGATACTGATACTAATGATAATAATGATGATAATAATAATAATAATTATAATAATATTAATATTCATAATATTAATAATGATAATAATAATGATAATGATAATGATAATAATAACATTTATGATAATAATAATGATAATAATATTAATATTTATAATAATAATAATAATGATAATAATAATGATAATAATAACATTTATAATAATAATGATAATGATAATACTTATAATAATTATAATGATAATAATAATGATAATAATAATAATAATAATAATTATAATGATAATTATAATAATAATAATAATAATAATAATAATAATAATAATAATAATAATAACGTAATGTACTTGCAATAACCCTTATCCCTGAGTGGCTTCCGGGCCTTGATAAGTGGTGATCACTGTGTAAAAAAAAAATAATAATAATGATAATAATAATAATAATACTATTAATAATAATAATAATAATAATAATAATAATAATAATAATAATAATAATAATAATAAGCCGAAAGAAGAATTAAAAAAAAGAATGGTAGAGATGGGAATCAGATGGATGGCTTATACAACGGATAACAATAATAAAAACTACTGAAATATTAAAGAAAATCAGTGAATGCAGAGATCAATACACATGAACTACACACACAAACTGGACATGCAGAAAATGCTACAGATGTAAAATACAAAATTACATCACATGGAATTACGAAAACTTGTGTGTGTGTATGTATTTATGTGTGTGTCACTATATACTAATACTCCACGAAAGCGAGGAGAGTCAAGGAGGATGGAAAGATCGAGGAGGGAAGAACTAGCCAAACCTTCGCTGGAGAAGTGCAAAGGGGAATTGTTGCCACCCAAATTCCAGTGAAGACCAATGATCGCCGACAACGAGAAATCAATGGTAAGCGGCTGCTACGATAACGCACATCCATCTGCAATGGTTTTCGACAGAGGTGGAAAGTACTGGAAATCTGAGAAGGATTGTTGTCACTCAGACTCCAGAGCACACCACAAGTTTTTTTTTTTCCAAGAGAAATCATTGATGATGGCTTGTGTGACTACTCCTAGTGGATAAATAATGATAAGAAATAATGAATAGCATCAATACTATACTAATAATTGTAGACTCACTTGGAAGAATATTATCAGAAGGCATGGACAAAGTAAAAGAAACAAATCAGAATTAAGAAGACAATTGCGATTATAGACCTGAACCATTGAGGGAAGCATTCGAATATGGAAACTAATTCATATGGGATAGAAAAGCAAATACGCCACGTGGAAACTATAACAGAAGTTTAAAAAAGAGAAATAAAGAAAAAAAAACAGAAATACACATGCGTATGCGTATATTATTTTTTTCTGGATAGTTCAATTCTTGTAAGTAAAATAAAAATACTCCACTGAGATCCAAACAAAAATCTTAAGACAGAGAGTCTAGTACGATAACCGTTGGGTCAGCTTGATACGTTCATGAAAAAGTGTTTTCAAACCTACTTATTCTTAGTATAAGGAATATGTCTCATGAACGATCCAAGCATCCAAATTCGTGACACAGTTGACGAACGGATAAAAAAAAATCCGATACCGACCAATTTTAACAGTTTTGACCACTTAGAAACTTTTCCTGCAGAATGCAAACCGATTAAAAAGCTTTTCACGTGTATGAATACTCTATATAATAAATTTAAAATCTCTAGATACAAATTATTTTGAATATATAGGTTCGGACTTCTCTTCAAACACACACGTTCTCTCTCCCCCCTCTCTCCTCTCTCTCTCTCTCTCTCTCTTTCTCTCTCTCTCTCATGTGGGAGAGTATATATAATATCCACAGCCAAACATCGTCGCAGCCCACAAGCGCCATGACTGTCAAAGAATCGGAAGTCCAAGACTCGAGCTTCGCCTTCAGTTGGGCTAATCAATTAGATACATCCAAACTCAGGATTCGAAACCCGAGCCTCTTGCATGCGAGGCAAGCACTCTGCTAATTGAGTATATATATATATATATATATATATATATATATATATATATATATATATATGCATATATATATTATCGATCGTTATTTCTATGAACTGATCTGCAATGTTTGTCCCTAATTTTTGAAAAAAATTGCAATATGAAACCATAATTCCCATCACCCCCGCCATTTGTCTAGCTTTTTTGCATCTGATTATTTGTTTATTATGATTAA
This sequence comes from Euprymna scolopes, assembly GCF_053919585.1. Lineage (NCBI taxonomy): Eukaryota > Metazoa > Mollusca > Cephalopoda > Sepiida > Sepiolidae > Euprymna > Euprymna scolopes. The sequence continues at coordinate 32,948,274 of NC_136513.1, forward strand.
CCAATATTCAACACCAATGTTAGTAAATTCTCATCATATACCTGTCCAGAAGCAAGGAAACGCAGTTCACGTCTTTGATCAATGTTAGTACTCTCATAATATTCTTCATCTTTTTTCTTGGAAATCATTACGTCTCATTGAGTGTTATCCACTATAAACATTTGTAATAGCCATTTAGTGACAGAAAATGTAAAACGAAAGATCACATAAAACTTACAGAGAATTTTACAACGAAAACGTTTATAAAAAAAACTGCTTGTCATAATGATTAACAGTTATTTCATGCTGGTTAAGCTGAGACAAAAGGTGTGAAATGTATTTGAAAGAGAGACAAGAAACTTATTAATCATATCGACGTTATGTGTTCATTAAAGTTAGCTTCATGAGACCATTTCATATTCAAAATTATATAATGTCACACAACATTAGTGTCAGATAATCACCATGGTAACAGCCTAACTACAAGAATGTTCACTGTTTCAGGATATATATATATATATATATATATATATATATATATACATAATAAATATATATATATAATAAATATATATATAGTTATAAAATGAATATATATATATATATATATATATATATATATATATATATATATATATATATATATATATATATTGCGTTTCATCCACGCTAGGATTTATCAGCCGTAAGCCTGATAAATCCTAGTGTGGATGAAACGCGGAATATTCTGTGTGGCTTAATTGCCATATATATTTTATAACTTACTATCTAGCTCTACCTACGTATTGTGCACTGTAGAAGTAAATACTTAAAGTTTACGCATAAATTTATACTTTCGTATATTAATTTATGTGATTTAATTAAGTAATCATATATACAGTGATGATCATATTTATTGGCACGGTAAAATAAAAGTTAAATTTTGTCTAATAAATTCTAAAAAAAGGGATTAAATTAAAGAAAATAACAAAGTATATTATGTATTTTTAACTGGCCTTTCCGATGCAGCAATCGGATTTTAGAAAAAATAAATAACAAAGGAACAACAAACATAATTGCAAAAAACCCTTGTTCAAAATTATTGGCACGATTTATTTAATAATCAATTGTATAGCCTTTGGCCTTGATTACCTTCCTTAGTCGCTTTTCATAGTTTACAATCAAGTTGTTGCCCTCTACAGTAGTAATTTTAGCCCACTCTTCCTGACAATAATCCTCCAATTGAATAAGATTCTTAGGCTTCCTTTGCATTACCCTCAATTTTAATGTTCTCCATAAATTTTCAATTGGATTAAGGTCTGGGCTCTGTGATGGCCACTCCAAAACATTAATATGATTGTCCTCAAGCCATTTCTTAGTCAGTTTAGCCGAATGCTTTGGGTCATTATCTTGCATGAACCACCAACGACGACCAAGTGAGAGCTCTTTAGCAGAGTCTTTCAGGTTTTCATCCAATATTTTAACATAATCTTCCTTTTTTATGCTACCTGTGACCTTAACAAGTCGCCCTGGTTCAGAGGCAGCAAAGGATCCCCAAAACATCAAACTGCCTCCACCGTGCTTCACTGTGGGTATGGTGTTCTTAGGCAGGAAAGCTTCGCCAGATTTTCTGTAAATATAAGACACTTTATTATGGCCAAATAACTCTATTTTCGTTTCGTCAGTCCATAGAACACGTTTCCAGAATGCAACATCTTTATCAATATGACGTTTTGCAAAGGCTAGCCTTGCTTTCAGGTGCATAGGCTTCAATAAGGGAGTCTTTCTCGGACGACATGCTTTTAAACCAGCTCTCTTCAAAACTCTACCAACTGTATGTCGAGATACATTCACTCCAGAGGTGCTCTGTTCATCAACAATCTCCCCAACAGAGATCCTTGGGTTTTGTTTTACTTGTCGAACAATTTTCCGTTCATCTCTTGGGGAAAGAATCCTTTTTCTCCCTCTACCCTCTAAACTCATAACGTGGCCTTGCGATTTGAACTTGTTTATTATGGCTCTAACAGTGGATTTGGGAAGGTTTAGCTTCTTTGAAATCTTATCATAGCCCTCCCCATTGGTATGGCATGCTACAACAAGCTTCCTGACGTCTTCGCTGTGTTCCTTAGTTTTAATCATGGCGATTGAAAATTATAATTTAGTCACTTATAATAGTTTAAATAAATCGCTATCTAAAAATTATCTGAACAAAATTATTCACTGAATTAGCGTTAAACAAGCATAATATGGCTATAAAAAAGTTCAGAAAGCACGTAAACCGGAAATTGATTGATATTATACTGATACTAAAAGAAAAACAAAGCCGTGCCAATAATTTTGAACAAGGGTTTTTTGCAATTATGTTTGTTGTTCCTTTGTTATTTATTTTTTCTAAAATCCGATTGCTGCATCGGAAAGGCCAGTTAAAAATACATAATATACTTTGTTATTTTATTTAATTTAATCCCTTTTTTAGAATTTATTAGACAAAATTTAACTTTTATTTTACCGTGCCAATAAATATGATCATCACTGTATATATATATATATATATATATATATATATATATATATATATATATATATGTATGTATGTATA
>NC_136513.1:32955830-33000830 GCF_053919585.1 Euprymna scolopes
TCAGCTGCATCCGCCATACTCTCACCTACCGTCTCCCACTATTTCAAGCATCTCGATATTTTTTTTTTACATAGGAAATGCTTCAAAAACTTAAGCGATATGAAAAACTACTTCAGCAACTTCATAACCACCAGAACGTAACATTTTTACGTGGTTAGCATAAATACATTTGTTTTGCGTTTCAAAGTTGATTTCGATCCATGTTTTTTTTTGTTTGAACAGAGATATTTTCATCTGAATGTAAAAGTTAAACACCATATAAACTGCTTTGTCTACCTGATAGATGTTTTATAATTTCAGTTTCATAGCGATGTTTACATACACCTATGTAGTTCAGTAATTGTAAGTATTTTTCTCATGCCGAAGCGAGAGATTCATTGTTGTAAAAGTCGAATAAATACGTCTAAAAACGGATTTTTAATATATGTTTAGTTTATACGTTAAAGAGAGTATATTATTTCTTCGAAAGATGTTTTGCATTTTTTTATTTTTACTGTTGTCAATTCGAAGAAAGATATGAATTTACTTGAAATAAATTGAGGGTTTAATAATTGTATAAAGCTGACCTTCAATCTATTGTCCCCTCGCCAAACTTTCACGAAAAACACTCGTCTAGCCAAAACCATTATCAATAATTTCCCACACTCTTTATCTGTGTCTAAACCTAAATTTAGATTCCATGAACAAAGTTTCTTTTATGAACTGCACGTCTGTTGAACTCTCTTTTGGTTGTCTGCTTTCCAGCTGACTACAATCTGATTGTCTTCGAGTTCAATGTAAACAAATTCTTGATAAACCGTCCCCTTAAGTAATCCAATTTATAAAATTTCCACTACTTATGTTTACTACGCTATAATCACATTGACTAATGTATAACCATTAACCCTTATCCTCGAGTGGTCTTTGCGCCTTGATAAGTGGTGATTACTTTGTAAAAAAAAATTTCAATTTAAGAGGTATAAAAATTACTGAATATCGCCCTTGGAACAGGATCCGTCACTCACGCACCAGTTTGTGTGAAAATGTTTCACTTATAATCATGAAAAGGAGCAATTCATTTTTATGACTATGAGAGAAATATTTTTACAGAAATGTGAAGATACATGCACATATTCTATGAACTCTAATTTCTGTGTTCATTTGTTTTTTTCTAAAAGTTCCAAGTCGCTACTCGGAAAGTTCACGGAAAAGCCATTTCTACGAAGAAGTATATTTTCTCTCGACCAGTTGATTGGAACGGAATATATATATATATATATATATATATATATATATATATATATATATATATATATATAGTAATTTATAAAATATATATATATATATATATAGTAATTTATAAAATATATATGGCCATTAAGCTACACTGAATATTCTGCGTTTCATCCACTATAGGATTCGCATAAGCCTGACGAATCCTATAGTGGATGAAACGCAGAATATTCAGTGTAGCTTAATCGCCATATATATTTTATAAATTACTAACTAGCTCTACCTACGTATTGAGCACTTTTGAAGTAAATACTTAAAGTTTACGCATAAATCTATACTATCGTATATTAGGTTTATGTGAGTAAATGAAGTAGTTATATATATATATATATATATATATATATATATATATATATATATGAACTCTGTACTCTGATTAAACATTTTTGGCATTTTTTTTTACAAATAAGTGTCACTACATATCAAGGCCAAATGCCTCTTGAAAATGATGGTTAATGAGCGTAGGGTTATCACCGGGGCAAGAGTGTAGTAATTGTCAGTAGTTAAAATTGGGTATAATTTGATTATTTGAGGGAAAAATTCATCAGGAATATGTGTTGACGTGAAGACGACAATATTATAATCAGCTGGAAAGCAGGCTAGCGGAAGAGAGTCCCACACGCGGGCCGGTCTAGGAAGGAAGCCCTGTTCATGGAATTTGCGTTTAGATGTAGGCATAGATATGAAGTAGGAGGGGGAATTGTTGATAGTGGTTGCAGCTAAATGATCATTTCTATGGGGATTTTGCAAGGGGGACCATGGATTAAATCTCAGACGATTAGTTGCTATGAAAATAACTATTGAGCAGAGACAGACTTTTTGAATTGAGGAAAATTCATCCACGGAAAACTCATCCATTATCGAATACATATCGATTGAAAACACATTTTATGACCGTTCTTGAAGGAGATATTGTTTTTAAAAGCAACTATAACCCATAATGTTTTTTTTTAATAGTTTTACTTATTTAAACAATATAAAAACAATTCTCTAAGTGTTCGCTTTCTACCTAGCTTTATATGTTACCAGTGGTTCAATTTATTTTAAAGCGTTTATTAAGCTTAAAAGAAAGAAGAATAGTGTTGACTGTTACTTTAGGACAAAAAAATGCCCGACATAGGAGAATTACAGCTTGTTAATCTCGATAATCGCCGAAAATAGAAATTTAAAGAAAATATGTAAGTAGATATAGTTCTTAAAATAGTCTCCCCCTCCAAAAGTAAATGAAATTGTATATTTGTTTCAGGGAATGTCCAAGGAAAAAGTCAAGCTACCGGAAGTGGATACGGTTGATTATGTAATGCAACCGATTACGGAGCCAGGACACAAAAAGCGTAACCATATATTTATTTTAAAAAATTACTTTAGTTTTTTTACATTTGCTGTGTTATTACGAAACAAAAGAAAAAACTCTTGTATTATAAAATAATAAAACAAATATTTTATTTAGAAAAATTAATTTAGTTTTAACATTCAGCGTGTTCTCGAAACAAAAACGGCACTTCAGCAGTATGCGGACGGCGGCCATTTTTTGTGCATTTCACTAAATTGTTGACAAGTGGCGCTTCTCAGTTATAGAAAATTTAAATTATTATTTTTTGTTGACTCTTTACAGTTGTTTTAATTTAAAAATATGCTTCATTTAAATTTTTTTTGTTCGAAAAATAAAGCTTTTTTACTTCATAAAAATCCAAAGTTATCTTTCATTACGCAGACATTTAAATAAATATTTTTCCAATTATATATCGAGCCTGCTTGCTTACTACTTTTTTTTGCGCTCGCACGGGTACTCGCTGCTATTTACATTTTTTAGGGGGTTGGTTACTTTTATTTTGTTTGAAACAGTTTTTAGGGCTACATTGATCAACATCCTTACCAGAAAATCTCACCAAACCCAGGCAACACCGGGTGCCACCGGTAGTAATACATAAACCACATTTAATCCTTGATATAGTTCCTTCATATTTAATTAATAAATTAGCGAATATAACTATATCGCATTGCATGCTACAATGTCGTCGATAAATGACCATTAGAAATGATTTATTAAGGTATATATTAAATATAGAATAAACTGATAGTTTTTGCTTTAGTTTCGAAGTAATTCCTATTTGAGTTTAATTGTTAATGATTCCTTTTTTTCTACAAATATTTTTCTTCCTCGGACATAGAAAAGATGACACGAACTTTGTTTCAATGATTTTGACGTAGGGTTATTATCTCTGAAAGTCGGATGATCCTGCTAATAGCCACTGGGTGATAGGAACCGACCAATCAAATTAAGCCACGTTTTGCTAGCAAACAATCAGAAACGAAAATTACTCCATAAAAATATTGAATCTTTTTACCATTCCAGCACATAGCTCTTTTCGTATCAACACGAGGAAGAATTATTGCTTTTTGCCTGGAAAATTATAATGGCCAAAACCTGTACAGAACAGCTACCCTCAGAATATTCGTCATCTTCAGGACTTGTACAGAATAGCTACACATCGGAAACTCTTCTGAAATTAAACATGGTTTTCAATTAAGAAATTGTCTCAACAAAAATGTGCCAAAACAGTTAGAATTAATTATTTTCTTCGGACATAAAATAGAAAGAAGGCATACAATATCTAAACAGAGCGCAACATATCACATGTCAGTTCTTTCAGTTTATTTGTAAACTAGAATGGCCAGTGTCCCACCTTTGCCCGGGATAATTTGAAACAATTATTTATATTAAACAAAAAATAACTATTAGCGTATCATTTCTATAACACATAGAATCAGGAAAGGATTTCAATGTCAGTAATTCAACTAAAATAAATAAGATTTCATTCTTTTTTTTTCTTATTAAATATGACCTGTTAAAATGTAAAAGAAAATGTTTGGCGCTTTTCACATGTTAAAATGCTTTCAAACAATTTTCCGAAATAGAGATTGTTTAACTCATAACTTTTCTTTTGATGTTTAAGACTTACTTCTTAGTTGGGGAGAGGCGCCTAATTGGTTTGACAGCAATCGCAATCCTTTTTTAATTACATATATAACTTACATGATATTTTCTTTTCTTATTTTCTGTCACGGATTTGCAATGTGTGCCATAGCGCGGATGCGCTGATGTAAATGCATGTGAAGTGATGTCAACATTGAGGGAAAAGTAATATATGAGAAAGAGAACGAGAACGAAATGGACAGTATAACATTCGAGATCTCGAGAGACATGTGGATAACGTTCGCGATCATGTATAAGACGTGGATGAAGCTCGAGAAAACGATCACGTGAGTGACGTCACAGCGGCAAAGAGAGAATGCGGAAGTAAATGGCAAAAATGTAACAAAAAAAAACAAGCGAGTTGGAGTTATTTTCTATCCTTTGTCTTAGTCTCCTTTGCGACTGAAACTTGATACAAATTGCAACAGTTTTTTTTGCTTTCTTCGGAGCGAATATTTTTTTTTCACGCGAGGAAAATCGCATGTATATTTTTTTCATTTTACGTTACTGTAAAACGGCAAATATTGTAGTCATGAGTTTAATTAATAATTAATCTTTCTAAAAACAAGAATTTACGATTATAGTTTATTTTATTCGTTGCACCCGTATTTTGTGACTCAAATACTAAACGAACGCAGTCTATTTGAGTTGATATTGGTTGGTTGGTTGGTTGTTTTTGTTTTACGGCATATCAACCCTTTTCAGGTTATTTAATGCCGAATTCAGTGATTTTGAAGAACAATTTTTTTAATAGAGTATATTTATATTCTAAGTCGGTTTCTATTTAACCCATAGTTGGGACTCTAACAGGTAACACCCACTCCGGGTCAGAGTGGACCTGGGAGCAATATCAATTAAAGGGTGGCTCCACACTCCTCAAAGCCCGCAAGCTGGGGCCTCACCATCGGATATAGTTCAAGGTTATATCCAGGACCTTAAGTTTATGTCTTTCGGGAGATAACGAGCAGAAAAAGACAGCAAACCTGACGCCGGTCCAGACCGTGGCCCGTGGCGCGCCTATTTCCATGAAGACTTCGCGTTTTTTGCTGTACATTTTTTCATATTTTTTATTATATTTTAATTTAAGTTTTTTTGTACCTACGGACCACTGATGAAGCAAGGAATAACAGGAATCGCTCATCAAACTCCGTCATCGTATAGTTGATCAGGGGAACGCTGCAGAACTTTCTTCGGTGTTCCTAAATCGGAACCACCTAGAAATACACTTACATACCGGTGAACGCTTTGCTGTCTTCACCTGTTACCATTGCTTCCGTTTGACCAGGATACGACTCCGGGGTTTTCACCTGTTAGATTATATATATATATATATATATATATATATATATATATATATATATATATATATATATATATATATATATATATAGCGAGAGAGAGAGAGAGAGAGACGGAGAGAGACAGGGAGAATAGGGAGAATAGGGAGAGACTAAACCAAACTTATCTGTATATAAACGTGGTAGAATGTTTTAGAGGTGAATAGAACTTTATAGGTGAAAACCTAAATAAACTAAGTGGAACGATAAAACTGTCGCCGTTTAATGAAAACTGGTTTTCCTACTTTTGTTTTTTTGTTGCAAACCATCTACTAGTTGGCTAGTTTTATACAAATACCAAAAGCGATAGGAGCCTTCCACCATGTATAAAAGTGACACAATTTTCAACAACCGAGATCGGAAACGCATCGCTGTACAACTCATATTCTCTATCCATCCAAGTTATGACAACAGGACCATTGTAAACACCCTCAAAATTCATGGCTGGATTGTCCTGGATCACAGGAGCGTACCCAAGGTGATGATAAGAACGTTTCCGGCCATGGTGATGGTCATTGGTTTGGTGTAAATAAACACCAAAGTGTACCTGGATGTGGTGTAAGAGCGTGTTGAACCCTTGGGAAGATTCCGACGGATTCTGGGTGTTGCAGTAGGCCTCGGCGCCGGCCCAAAATTGCAATGAAACCCATACTTGGTTTTAAAAGGACTACGACTTTGTACTCTACTTTCAGTGCCAGCCTCCTCTTTAAACCTGAACCCACCGGACTACCTCTTTTAATCATATGTTGAAAACTTAACAAACATAGAATTTCCACAGCACCAAAGCCGCCATCTGCCTGGTAATCGCCGAGCTCTCGCCAACGCTTGTAAAGAAGTCATGCTCCCAGTCCCGGACCTGTATCAAAGCAGTGACTGAGGTTGAAGCTGATTACATTGAGTAAATATCACCTTTACTACATAATAAACTTACTTGAATTGAATTTTATAATAAAAGTGTTAAAATAAACTGCAGCGTTGTTTTTTTAGGGCGACAGATTTATCCTTCCACCCTGTAATGAGTATTATTGTAGTTAGCCAATGAAACGCGGTTAACAGAATAAAAGTAACAAGTTATGCATAATAACTAGGCCTATGACAACAGCATATTCTGTTCCTTTTTTTTTTTTTGATTCTCAGGTATACATCTATTGATATCTTATATGTTTTTTATGTAGAGTGATGTAGTTCTCTGTTGATTAATTGTGTCCAACTGTGCCGGGTATATACTCGAGAGTCCGAACAACGAACAGAATATGCTATTGTGATAGTCCTAGTTATAATATATATATATATTAGTAGATATGTAATACTTGAATTAACTCGAATTAACTTTACTACATTTTATTAAACTAATATTAACGATGGATAGTTTGAAATATTAATTCCAACCCTTGTAATAAGTTTCCCACTATATGTTACGTAATAAAAATATTTTCCTGGAATTCACTTCTTATCATTGCCAGAGGACCACTCGAGGAAAAGGGTTAATGGATGTAAGATGGTAGACTAGCAATCGTTAATGGTGGAAATTGGGTAGAATCTGACTATTTATGGGGACGGTTTCACAAGAACTTGCTTACATTGTATTTGAAGGCTACCAAGCTATATTTAACCTGGAAGCAAGTCGGTGAAACAGTGATCCAAAGGCGGGAAGGTCTGGGGAAGAAGCGTTGTTCATGGAATCTGCATTTTGATTTAAGCACAGATGGAAACCGGGGGAAATTGGTTATAATTGTTTAGCTTGTCTAGTTTTTTTTTTATGAAAGTTTGGCAAGGACGAACCAAAGATTGCACTTCAATCGAGCCCATGCCATGAAAATAACCATAGAGCAGAGAAAGAGGTCCGCAACAACTCTTCTGTGGGAAAGAGGTTGCAGAGAAGAGAAAAGGGCAAAATCTTCGAAGTCGGTTTTGAACTCTATCAAGACTGGATAGGGCGCACCGAGCAACTTCTGCCAAGATGTTTTTTTTTACACAGTGATCACCACTTATCAAGGCCCGGAAGCCACTCAGGGATAAGGGTTATTGCAAGTACATTACGTTAGTGTGGAGATTTGATGAAGTGTTTACTTAAGGGGGCGGTTCATTAGGAATTTGTTAACGTTGGACTTGAAGACATCCAAGTTGTAGTCCGGTGGGAAGCAGGCAGACGGAACAGAGTTCCACAGGCGTGCAGTTCTAAGAAAGAAGCTTTGTTCATGGAATACGCGTTTTGATTTAGGCACAGATATAGAGTGGGGGAAATTTTTCACAGTGGATTCAGCTAGACGGGTGTTTTTCGTGAAAGATTGGCGAGGGGGGGGCCAGAGATTAGAGTTCAGACGAGCACTTGCCATGGAAATAACGATATAACAAGGACAGGCTCGCAACCTCTCTTCTGTTGTTGGCCAGATGTTGCAACTGTACTCCATTTTAGGTTAGGATAGAATCAAACAACTGCAATTAAAGAGCTGGCAAGATTCTTAAAAGGATATCCGGTTGGAATATCTGGGTTAGCTGTTGGATGTGTGAAATCCAGTTGGATGGTCAATACCTAGCTTTAACAAAACTGATAAGATATTTTTTGGAGTGTAGAGTATCGGAAAAAAATTACAAAATATTCTTTGGTACAAAATTAATTTAATTAACATTACTTTTCGGTAAAACAGATTTTCGTAAAAAAGCCGAAGTATACATTCAATATTATCGGTAAAATTCGTAAGAATCCGTTTGAAATTCTGATTTCATTGCGTGATTACCGAAATTTTCTTTGATACCTAATCGTAAAACTGATTAAATAATCTATTAGACATATTTGGAAGCTATAAACATAAAAACACTACATTCGTAAGGATTATTATATTATCTCATCGTTTTTATCTTTATGTATTGTTTAAATGTTATAGGGACTTGTATAAATGACACGTTTGAGGTCTTCATAAGTTATTATTAAAGATATTTCATTAGTAAATAATACGCGTATTAAGGAGAGTAAAAATTTGGTCTTGTGTTTACTTTTGGCAGCCTGATATTTCTCCTTTTCCTTGTTTTGCTCTTTAGTCTTCATATCTTATTATTATAAATTTTCCTAATGTTTGTTTGTCTGTGGGTGTGTGGGTTTGTGACGCAGTTTATCGCAGCCTACAGGCAACCCACCCTGACAAGTAATGTACCGAAATGAAGCTTATGACCCAGCGGATGTTTCAGTGATATTTATATCCATGTTTGGTGTAAGGCAATGCCCCCCCAACAAAAAAAAAAATTCAAAAAATTTAAAAAAATAACGATTTACTAAACAACCTTTTATTTACTGGACATTTTTCCGGTATTCACCGGAAGTAATTATCTCCCTCAGTACGTTTGATTTACTGTCTGTCTGTGTAATGCGCGGTTTATCTCAGCCTACCGGCCACCCACCCAGGAAAGTAAGGTACCAAAACAAAGCTTACGACCCAGCGGATGTTTTAGTGATATTTATATCCATATTTGGTGTATGGAAATGCAAAAAATAAAAAAATGCAAAAAAAGTAACCATTTACTAAACGACATTTTATTTATTGGATATTTTTCCGGTACATGGACTCAAGTTTGTCCAGCTGGGCAAACTTGGGTTCTTGTGCTTCTTAAAATGCAGTAAGAATTGCTATTTTTCGGATCAGACTATATCCATCTACCATTAATCCTTGGTTATTTGTTGCCTGTAACATGCTTTTTTTTTAACTCCCAACATCAAGTGGTTCCTTGTCTTGTCTGGAGCGATGTTCTATTACAAATTATAAAAATAATTAAACATTGTTCGGTAAATATTCTTAAAAATATAATGATTACGCCATTTCTGAATTTCATGAATATTGTCAAACTTTGTACATGTCAAAAGCAATATTGTCTATTTTTATCGTAATAAGTATTTTTTGCAACCTAAATGCTGTTTTAAAGAAAGAAAACTAACGTTTTAATCTTTTATTCACATGTTACTATAATTTGACAAATTTCCGAATAAATAGTTTCAACATTCTTACATTTACAACAAATGTCAGCCAAATTTTATTTAAACAAGTGAAGCATGCATGGTCCCCCGTGATTGCATAGTGAAAGAGGCATAAAAATTACTTAGTTCAGCAGTTACACCCTTCCATTTAGCACCCAAACTACTCAGAGAACGTCAAATCCTGGTGGAAATGAAGAAACGGTTCAGTTTTATGTCTTAACATACGTATATTTGGTACTGCACCATGAAAACAAAACAAAAAAATGAATAAGTCGATCATTAGCGTCCCCTCCCCCATTTAACCCCAAAAGTCCCAAAGGCCTTAACATGTTTAAATTTGCTTAAGTGTTTATTCGGAATACACAGACAATTTTGGACAAATATGGTAAAATACTCCCCAAAATGGAGTGTCTTTATTAGCCCATAAAAAAGACCCTGGCGGATACCCAAGAGTTATTGTGAAGTATAGACAAATGAAATTATACAGAAATCACTTAGTTACAATTTTTGAGAAAGTTTTATAAAAATCCAAGGCATGATTTTTTTTAATAGGCACACAAGTGTCAATTTTAGCCATTTTAAATCGAAAGGTACCCCTGGGGTGCGGAATTTTCCCGGAAAATCCGTTCTGTTACTGTTTTACTCATATCATGTTTAATCTTTGTGTAACATTTCAAAAAGATTCAAGGCGTAGTTATGGAGAAAAGTGCGGACAGACGAACGGACGAACGGACGAACGGACAAGGGTGAATTTACAGCGACGGTAAAAAATATGTAATTCACTTCCTATGTCGCTCATTCTCTTCTGACCCCCTCGTGTCTTTGTTTTATTTGTTTCGTATATTGATAGCAACTCACATTTATTGATCGATATTCTTATTGTTCACTTTGCAATACCCTGTCCTTGTTCGACAGTCACGATCAATTTTATATATGCCGTCCAATTGTTTTTCTTTTTAGGGTATTTTCCATGACTCTAATTCTCGATCTAAATGCAAAATTGATTTCCTTCGTTTTAATTGGATTACCGCAACAATCGGATTTAACATCTGGCTTTGCCCGGATCCTGAGTTTGCGTGCGTACAATACATCCGATATTTCCCGGCCTCGTCTGTCAACTGTGCAATATTAGATAATATTCGTGAAATAGACAATAGTGTCGGAATTAGTAGAAATTAGACCACAGAAACATAATCTGACTTATATGGCTACCTTTCTGTAGCGAATGAGCATACGTTCATTTTTTTTTTTTTTTTTGCTTTTATAAATATAAATATTTTTATGAGACGGGCAACTGATGGAATGTTTCAAGAGACACAATTTAGTGTAAAGTAATCGTAAGTTTTTTATGTTTGTTTTTGGTTTTAGTCAAGCAACATTAATATTAGCAACACTGAAATATTATACAGGATGAACCGATAAAAATTGTCGTTGTAGAAGAGACGACTTGATTCTATTTCCGTTTGATAAAAACCGGTGTTGTGTATTGTTTGCAGACTACTAGTTGGCAGTTGGGAACAAATCCCAACAGCGATTGACTCCTTCAATCACGTCTAAAAGTGACACAAGTAGGAGTTTTAACTCGAAAGGACGATGCCATCCAGCAATGCTAACCAAGCGAGCAACTTATGATACTTGTGAGACATCAGCTTGGGGTTATTAGCTGGTTGGATGACCGCGTCCCTTGTTGAGACGAAGTAGGTTCATTTTCACAGTCGGATTTCGGCGCGGCTTGCTTGATCTGTGTTGGTTAATAGAAATGCTTGTGTGCAGGGCGTTTGCTCAGTTGGTAGAGTGCTTGCCTTGCATGCAAGAGGTTCGGGGTTCGAATCCTGAGTTCGGATGTGTCTAACTGATGAGCCCAAAATGAGGGCGAAACTCGAGTCTTGGACTTCCGGTTTTTTGACTGCCATGGCTCTTGTGAGCTGCGACGTTGTTTGGCTGTGGAATTTATTATATACAATCTCTCACATTCTGAGAATGATATATATATATATATATATATATATATATATATATATATATATATATACACTCACAAACCGCGCATAATAGTTCAGCTTGCATGAAAATCCTCAAAGTTTATCCGAGATGGAAAATAGATCTTTCGAGAGTTTGTCGGAATCCTCCTAATTGCACCAAGGTTTCACCACGTTTTTGTACCACATCCAGGTGCACTTTGATGTTTATTTACACCACGCCATCATTCCAGGGTGGAAGGATAAATCTGTCGCCCTAAAAAAAACAACGTTGCAGTTTATTTTAATACTTTTATTATAAAATTCAATTCAAGTAAGTCCATTATGTAGTAAAGGTGATATTTACTCAATGTAATCAGCTTCAACCTCAATCACCGCTTTGATACAGGTCCGGGACTGGGAGCATGACTTCTTTACAAGCGTTCGCGAGAGCTCGGCGATTACCAGTCAGATAGTGGCTTTGGTGCTGTGGGAATTCTATGTTGGTTAAGTTTTCAACATATGATTAAACGAGGTAGTCCAGTGAGTTCAGGTTTAAAGAGGAGGCTGGCACTGAAAGTACAGTACAAAGTCGTAGTCCTTTTAAAACCAAGTCTGGGTTTCATTGCATTTGTGGGCCGGCGCCGAGGCCTACTGCAACACCCAGAGTCTGTCGGAATCCTCCTAATTGCACCAAGGGTTCACCACGCTCTTTCACCACATCCAGGTACACTTTGATGTTTATTTACAGTACGCCAATAACCATCGCCATGGCCAGAAATGTTCTTCTCATCGCCTTGGGTACGCTCCTGTCATCCGGGAGAATCCAGCTTTGAATTTTGAGGGTGCTGACAATGGTCATGTTGTCATAACTTGGATTGATAAAGAATATGAGTTGTACAACGGTGCGTCTCCGATCTCGGTTGTTGAAAATTGTGTCACTTTGAAAATTGTGTCACTTTCAGACATGGTGGAAGGTTCCTATCGCTTTTGGAATGTGTATACAACTAGCCAACTAGTAGATGGTTTGCAACAAAAAAAAAAGAAAGAAAGAAAGAAAAAGGAAAACCAGTTTTTATTAAACGGCGACAGTTTTATCGTTCCACTCTGTTTATTTAGGTTTTCACCTATAAAGTTCTATTCACCTCTAAAACATCCTACCACGTTTATATACAGATAAGTTTGGTTTAGTCTCTCCCTATTCCCTATTCTCCCTATTCTCCCTGTCTCTGTCCGTTTCTCACTCTTTCACTCTCTCTCGCTATATATATATATATATATATATATATATATATATATATATATATATATATATATATATATACTAGCAAAAGTACCCGTCGTTGACTGGGTACAAAAGCAGCCTACAGAAAATCGACTCCGATTTATGAAAGTATCATAGGTTATGAAAATGAAGGGTTGTAAAGAGATAGCTTCGAATTTGGGGGTATCAAAACAAAAGCAAAATATGGTGAAAGTAAAAATAAAATAGATAAACCCCATAATTTATTATACCATACCTGTTCACACTGAAACACTTATCACAATATTCTGTGGATCTATATTAAAAAAAACCTTGTTAAACTTTGTCATATATTTCCATTCTATGGGGGTCAGGCGCGAACGAACACACCATAGTTTTATTATACCATATTAATTCAGACTGAAACATAATTATGAAAAGTCTTTATTTAAGTTTTCGCCTATTTCCATTCCATCCCTATTTAAGTTAAAACATACTTATCAAAGTATTCTTATGTGCATCTATATACAAAAACACTTGTTAACGTTTTTTTTTATTTTTTTTATTTCCATACTTTGTGGACCAGGCGTGAACGCAGACCCCATAATTTTTATGAACCACCGTTCTGCCAGATCAAACATACCCATTCCTTTGTCTCGATACATCTTCTATCATTATATGTAATCATTTTTTAATATCAAACATATAGGAGCCTATTCGCGACCAGACACACACACACATTCAGCTTTATAATATATATATATATATATATATATATATATATATATATATATATATATATATATATATGGGGGAGCGGAGTGCGTGCGAGCGTGCGTGCGTGTGGCAAAAGTATCTATAAAGCTCTTCTCTGATTATTTGGTCTACAAAGTTGATAATTGATATATAATTCATTTGGATCTTTCGCTCATATTTGATTTGTTTTTTCGCCGGTAAAGTAGCTGCTAAGGGTTTAAATTAAAAAAAAAAAAAAAAAAAACTTTTTCCTAGCGTAAGTAAAATATAACCGTTTTATTTCTGCGCATGAAAAAATTACAGGTAAAACAGCTTTTGTAAACGTATGGATTTAGGTAATACGCCATAACGTTGGATAAGTTTGGAGTGCTACATGTTTAGATGTTGATTCTAACTGACGGCACCAAAATTAATATTGTTATTTAAATTTTGGAAGCAATACCATATATTAGTTACAACATAATATCTATAGAGAATTTGGTCTATAATAATAAATACGAAATTGTCATACGAAATGAATTAAAATATCATATTTAAGCGAGTATACATATATAAATGTATATATATATATATTGTATATACATACATATATATATATATATATATTGAGATTGAGATTGAGATTGAGATTGAGAATCTTACAAGAAACTCTCTAATATATGTAACGTTTTTTTTTTGTTCTTGAGATAAGGGAGGTGGTGTTTGATCAACACTACTGTGGAGCCATGATTTAATATACAGTTTTGTTTTGAAATACCCGAAACAGTGTTTCATGGTAAACAACTGCTGATCCCTTAAATTAACATTGTTACTATCGTGAATTCGAGAAAGCAAGTTGATGCATTGATTGCAGGTGATTAAATGTTTTACTGACTAAATAGTTTTCTAAAGAATGATGAAAGTATAAAAATTAAATAAGTTTTTTCATATAGTTTTAAAGGTTAAAACACTTCCAAGACTATATATATATATATATATATATATATATATATATATATTCTAAAAATCGCCGGCAAGAAACTATCTTCAATTGGAAAATTATAGAATAACCACCGCTTTAAAATGCAGAAAAAAAGTTCTATTCATTTCTTAAATTAATTCCAGATTTAAGAATCTCGCGTCAGAAAAAGCGTGAGTTAAAATTCAACATTAATTAGAACAATGCGGATAGCCATTAGTCGCGAGCTCTCGTGTAGTGAATGAATGTGTGAATGTAGGATTGACATGAAATTCTTAAAGATAAACTAAAATGACCGAAAAATGGGCTAGAATGACTGTAATGAACTTAAGGATGAATTGAATGAACTTAAGAATGACCTTAATGCGTACAAAATAACTGGAATCCTTTAAAAACAACATGAAGGATCTGAGAATGACTTGAATGGCTTTGAAACTGACTGGTTGTAAAGTGGGTGATCATTTTACATTAAACTAATACAGAAAAGTGATTCCCCACTTTATATCACAAAGTTTCAAACACAAGTACAGCATGATACTACACTTTGATCTTGGCCAAAAGGCCAAGAAAAGAAGTATTTATCCCCCCACCGAGCAAATTAGGCACAAGGCCGATTTTTAATGTGAGGAGTGAAGGGGAAATGGGGACCAACTTTCCGGGGAGTGTGGGAGCTGGATAGTGACAATTGGTATGAAAGGTTGCTCCTACACTGTCCTAGGTCTTATAAGTGAGGCTGCCCCCACATATGGTCTTTGCTTGCAGTATCTGCCGGAATAGATACTACACTTTGATCTTGGCCAAAAGGCCAAGAAACGGGTATTTATTTGCTCCCCCACCGAACAAATTAGGCACGAGGCCGATTTTTAATGTGAGGAGTGAATGGGAAATGGGGACCAACTCCCCGGGGAGTAGGGGAACTGGATAGTGCTAATTGGTATGAAGGGTTGCCCCTATATTGACCAAGGTCTTTGCAGTATCTGCCGGAACAGATACTACACTTGTATCTTGGGCAAAAGGTCAAGAAAAGCTTAAATCGCTAAGGACAATATGTATTAACAACAGACCTTTGATCTTAACCAAAATGGCTAAGCACAAAAGTGTTACGGACCGACAGACTGACAGACCGACGGAGTGATTTATAGAGTCGCTAGCACACGACTAAAAAAAAGAAATTCTTTGTTTGCATCTAAAAGTGTGTTCTACAGAAGTTTCTCTGTTTATTCTATAATTTTCCAAATCAAGATGTTTTGCTTGCCGACACTGTTTTTTCAATTTCATATTTTAAGACCGCGCGCCTTTTCGGCTTTTTAATAATAAAAAGAAAACTAAATTCTTCTACGTGCAAATAGGAATTCGATAAAACAGCACGACGGTCGTTTTTTTTCTTTTACTTCAGAGGAACATAAGTCAAGAACACTTTCCCAGACGAGTTATTTTCTCTCTCTCTCTCTCTCTCTCTCTCTCTCTCTCTCTCTCTCTCTATATATATATATATATATATATATATATATATATATATATATATATATATATATATATATAAATCTTGCAAAATATAATAATTCAAACAATAACAGTTTATAAGCACATAATAGAATATGAATTACTTCCCCTGAAAAGAAAGCATGTAGCCAAGTAAAAATGAATTACCACACTTGAACATAACTGAATGAATTAAACTTTGACCGTTTGAATTTAAAATACACAAAACCATTTAAACAACAATGCCAGTTATAACTATATTAACAGAATTTGAATTACGTCCCTTGATCTTAAAATCTAGAGAATTATTTCCCCTGAACATTTAAGGACATTAATCAATCTTTGAGCGTTTAGATTTAAATCTAAATAAAACAGCCATCCTAGAGATGTCTCCCATTTGTATGCTTATCTTATAAAAATACCTTATATATATATATATATATATATATATATATATATATATATATATATATATATATATATATATATAGTGGAGATGGTAATTAATAAAAAATGAAGAAAGTGCTCAATACTGTTGTAGAGCAAATATGCGTTTTAATTTTGTTACCGTATCTTTTTGTTAAGTTACATTATTGTTTCGGCTATACGGCCGGTTTTTTTTTTGTTTTTTTTTGCCGTCTGTAGCGTCCTAAGACTTTTACAGAACTCTTTCTGTAAAAGTCTGAGGACGCTACAGACGGCCAGAAAAACGGCCGTGTAGCCGAAACAATAATGTAACTTAACAGAAAGATACGGTAACAAAAAATAAAACGTATATATATATATATATATATATATATATATATATATATATATATATATATATATATATATATATATATATATATATTGTTGTATGATTTGTACGTGTCTCTCATTTGTGTGCTTAGCTTTTTATCGATATTTATTAAGGTATTATTATGGTCCATTGTCTTTCATGTCGTGCTCGTTAACCCCTGAACTTTTCTAATCATATATGTACTCTATATATCAAACCATCTCGGGTCACCTCTTTACTCTCACTCTCTCTCTCCCACTCTCTTTCTCTCTCTCCATTTCTCTCCACTTACGACCATCACACACATTCACACACCCAGACACACACCCAGACACACACACACACACACCCATATATATATATATATATATATATATATATATATATATATATATATATGCGTGTATGTATGTTGTTACACTAAGAGTGTATCTGCCGATTGCACTTAGATGATCCCACGCTCCTCAAATAGAGAAACACAGACGAATTGGAAAATCATTTCTTTAACTGAATTAAGAAACGAATCAAACGTCCGGAAAACAAACCATTTCTGAAGGAACCGGTCGTTACTTTCGGTCGTTCAGCGCATTAACGCACTTACTAAACGGTTAATGGAATTGGTAAATCAGAAAATGTGGAATCACACATCAATAACCTGAAACGGAACGAAATGCCTCCCACTCCCTCTGCCCTCTACTTGTCGCCCTATAACCGTACCGCGTCTATAAGCCATCCAGCAAATCCCTTTTCCTTTTTTTCAGAAAACTCCCCCATTTCGCCTTACCCAGGGATTATTGATTAGCTTTTCATTAGATTCAACCTCCGCCCTTTTTTTTTCACTCGATGCGGATCCCCATTCGAAAGTTATTTTAGTGTCGATAAAATATTAGTCGGATTAATTTTGCAAAAGATCAACTATGTTGTTCAACCAATAAACATCGAATAATGAAACAAATATATAATATGTAAATTAGTTCAACTGTTCCCTTTCATCTTTTTTTCTCTCCTGTCTGCTTCTTTCTCTTCTCTTCCGCTCTTCCTTCCCCTCTCCTCTCTCGCTCTCTCTTTCTCTCTGTACATATATATATATATATATATATATATATATATATCCTTATATATATATATATATATATATATATCACTCTCTCGCTCTCTCTTTCTCTCACCATCCCTCTCCACTTACGAGCATCACACATACATACACATACATGCACATTATTTTGAAAAACGAGCTTTAATTAATTATTTATTCATTAATCAATTATTATTTTTATGATTTCTTATGAGAAGTGTAGTTCTCTGATCATTTGGTCTACAGGGTTGATATTTGATATATAAGGTATTCAGATATTTGTACATTTTCATTTGGTTTTTAGGCAGTAAAATGGCTGCTAAGGGGTTTCAAATGAAAAAAAATATTGGCCTTTGCCTAGCGTAAGTGAAATACACCCGTTTTTTTTTCTGCGCATGAAAGAATCATAGGTTAATCAGCTTATGTAAACGTATGAATTTATGTAATACTCTAATATATATATATAAATATATATATATATATATATATATATATATATATATATATATATAGTAAAAATATATGAGATTGGTGCAAAAATAATGTCGTTTTTTACGTTTTTAATCAAATCGAAAAACATCATCACTTTTGCAGCAACCTAATAATACACATCCTCGCCAATAATAATAATAATAATAATAATAATAATAATAATAATAAAAGTAATAATAATAATAACTAGCAGAACCTGTCGAAATTCTACGGTAGTTGAAAACATCATCACATCAGTAAAGAATAGAATGTGCTTCAATAGATTAATTAGTATAATATTTGTTCCGATCAGACCGTTAATTAAAAAATAAATATTTTTGTAGGCAAATATGAATAACTGCTTGCGATATATTATGACAAGAAATAAAACTAAAACACTGGTTGACGATAATTAAGAGTATTTTGATCTGTACCGGCAAGGCACTGGCTGGCAATAACTAACTTATCGTGACTTGCACCCACTATTCTATGGCTGGCTATAATTAACTTAGTATTGTGATCCAAACTCACCAGGCACTTATCCAACTGAAAGTGTTTATTGCGCATTTTAGAATATTTCATTTTCATACTAAGAGAATTCTGTATAATAATGGTTGGTGCGATTTTGAATATTCCATTTTTATTTTAAGAGATGTTCAGGATGATAACGGTAAAAGCGAATTAGCGCATTATTATATAGATATTAATATTAATAATAATAATAATAATAATAATAATAATAATAATAATAATAATAATAATAATAATAATAACTAGAGGGGACTGTGGAAATTTCACAGCGGCATATTTCATATGTAATATTTGTTTTGCTGGGTAATGTGTTGACGGTCAGCGTGAATGAAGGTAATGCAATATTATTGTACCCCTTTTGTTAAAACTTCAAAAGTATTTTTCTAAGTAATCTGGTTAATGTGGTGTTAAAGTATATCTGTTTATTAGGATTTATCTCCAATATCCTTTAAGGACTCTGTGACATATTTCCATTGTATGGTCGACTGGTACAAATGCAACCCCACAATGACATTGAATCTTTAGACAGAACAGACAGAACAACCCTAGCCTGCTTCAAATTCAATGTAAAACAGTTTTTGTTGAGTCATCCTCTTAAATAACCAAATTCTACTCAATTTACACCATTAATGATTACTACACTATCATCTTACATTCATTAAGTTTTATCCTTAAGTGGCCTTCAGGCCTTGATAAGTGGTGACTTCTAAATTAAAAAAAAAAGTATTACCTAAGATTCGAAGATATCGGTTCAATTGTAGCATAAGAACGTTTGGAATTAGTTTTCCTGGTGAAAACCAGGCAAAATAATTTTTGAATTACGACTTTTGAATAACATTTATCTTTATAAATTGTAACTTTTATCAGAAATCTTACATGTTGACAATCGTTTTTATTCATGAAGACAGAGAAGGTAAATTTAAGTTTCCTGTACGGCCAAAAAGCGAGATCATTTTTTTTTATTTAAATTTTTTTTAAATTGCGTCTTCGGTGATCACGAGATCCTATTTATTAAATGAGAAGGACAGAAGGGTATAACATATCAAAAAATATTAAATTAACGTATCCATATAGCAATTCAATGTTCGTAGTATGTTATCACCTTTTATCCTTCTTTTTATTATATAGTATCTAACAATCGAATAATTTATAATCTGGTAATCGAAATACACGTGCGTGAGTACGTGTGTTTCGATTACCAGATTATAGTATTATGAGTACGTGAATATATCGATAATAATAAGAAGATAACATTCATTACTTATTATAAAAAGTCTAAACATGACAAATCTTACAATCAGCCATACCACACTGACATTTTTATTAAAATAATATAATGTCTCAGTCAGATGGCATATTCGTGAATATTTCTTGAACAATGCGAATGATTATAGTTATAGTGGACACACTACAAATGCATTTCCTCACGGCTTACCCTCCAACTATTACATTAATGCATATAAAGATTAATATGCCAACACTTAATTGCGCATGCTTACTGAATCACACTATCTTAAAGTCAGTGTATTAATATATTAACTATAAAAGAAGAACTTTAAGTACCGTTTCTTTTAGATTAAGCCGTTTGTAAAATTTTCAATAAATCTTTTTTTTTGTTTTTTTTAAATAATACACAGTTTATTTAGTCCCGTCTTTGACACGTAAGGACGTTCCAACAAAGAACCTTCGTTATTCGTACGAAGAACAAACATATAATTTGACACAGGTTGAAACCGGTAGACTTAAAAATAAAAAGCCTGAAGACGACTGTCAATATTAAGTCGAAAGTATTCGCAAAATAAAAGAACAATAGAAACTAAAGAAAGAATAATTGAAGAAAGACATTCAGTGATATACAGTATCGTTTGTTTGAATAAAATACCTTGACTAAATACCCACGATATATATATATATATATATATATATATATATCTTACCGGCTACTTAATTGGCTGAAAAAGGCGAAGCTCGCTGTCTGTTTGTTTACAAACTGGCGGTTTGAGCACTGTAATATATATATATATATATATATATATATATATATATGTGGGGGGGTGAGTGTATATATATGTATATATATATATATAATATATTTTTAAACAAATATATATGCACATACATAAATTTATATAGAAATATTTTTGTTTACAAACATGTGGTTTGAGCACTGTAATATATAATAATATATATGTATATATGTATATATATATATGTATATATATATATTTTTAAATATATATATATATACGCATACATAAATTTATATAGAAATATTTTTGTTTACAAACATGTGGTTTGAGCACTGTAATATATAATAATATATATGTATATATGTATATATATATATGTATATATATATATTTTTAAATATATATATATATACGCATACATAAATTTATATCGAAAGATTTTTGTTTACTATATCTTTTTACACACATATTACGCAAGAGAGTTGTATGCTCAATCCGTTAAGTCCAAAGTAGCTGAGCAGCGTCTTGGTTTCCACCAGTTTGGGCAAATAGCAAACAGAAGCGTGTGCTCTATCCCAACTATCATCAATGGACCTGAGGTAATCTCGTCAGCATCAGACAAACTCTTTGCCAAGAACTTTGCAGCTAATTCTACCGTTTGCGACCAAGGCTGCCAACCCCCAATATTTCCTCCTGTATCAAAAAACACGCTATGTGATATACGTATATATGTACGTGATGTTGCCAAGCTAATCAAAAACCTTTATTCCAGTAAAGCAACTGGCCCTGACGGTATTCCAATTATAGTACTCAAAAAACTTCAACCTGAACTAGCGCCCATACTTACAACACTGTTTAAACGTTGTCTTAAAGAGAATAGCTTCCTAACACCCTGGAAAATTTCATCAGTATGCCCTGTATTTAAGAATTCAGGTGATCGCTCATCCCCTCTCAGTACAGGCCAATAAGTCTCCTGTGCGTTTTGAGTAAGTTGCTAGAATCTGTGTTAAATAGAGAAGTAATCAACCATCTCAACAAAAATAACCTTCTTAGTGACACTCAATATGGTTTCCGTTCTGCTAGATCTACGGCAGATGTGCTTACAGTTATATCTCATAGGATTAGCAAATCTCTCGACGGAGGAAACTTTTCTAGGGCAATTGCGCTTGACATATCTAAGGCCTTTGATAGGGTATAGCATAAAGGTTTACTTCACAAGATCTCCAGCTATGGTATAGCTGGAAATGTCTTCTCAATTATTAAATCATTTCTTACTGATAGGTTCATAAGAGTAGTCGTTGAGGGGAAAAACCAAAAGCTCACAGTATTAATGCTGGTATCCCTCAGGGGTCCATCTTGGGCCCAACTCTTTTCCTGATCTACATTAATGATCTTCCAAATCACATCCTTACATCATTTGTAGACATTTATGCTGACGACACTACCATTTATGGTAGCACATCTAAGACAGTAAACGACCAAGTTCTCTCCGATTCTCTCTCATCTGATCTTGAGCACGTAGTACAATAAGGAAAGGAGTGGCTGGTTACTTTTAATGCATCTAAAACCAAGTTTCTCTCTTTACATCATCAACATTCTGATCCACATCTGGCATCAACTGAAATGAATGGATCTCGTCTTCAGGAGTCCTCAAGTTTTGACAAGCTTCTGGGCTTGACCATTACTCCTGATCTTAAATGGAACACGTACATCAAATCTGTTGTCAAGACCGCTGGAAAAATGGTGAGATCGTTCTATCGATCCGGTAGATATCTCACTGCTGATGCAATTCTCTATCTATATAAGAGCCAGGTACGTCCAAGGATGGAATACTGTTGCCACATCTGGGCAGGAGCTGCTAGAAAGGCCTTGCCCTGCCTTGATAGAGTTCAAAATAGACTTCGTAATGTCGTAGAAGATGTCCTTTTCTCTTCCCTGCAACCTCTATCTCACAGAAGAGATGTTGCGAGTTTGTCTCTGATGTATCGTTATTTTCATGGAAAATGTTCGACTGAGCTCCAGTCTGTGGTCCCCTCTCGCCAAACTTTCACAAGAAACACTCGTATAGCTGAAATCACTATCAATAGTTCCCCCCACTCTTTATCTGTGCCTAAACCTAAACGTAGATTCCATAAACAACGCTTCTTTCTTAGAACTACACGCCTGTGGAATTGTCTTCTTTTTTCCTGCTTTCCGGCTGACTACAATATGGTTGTGTTAAAGTCTAACGTAAATAAGTTCTTGATAAGCTGTTCCATATACGTTATCAAATTTACCGAATTTTCATTACTAATGAATACTATTTTGTCCAATTTCTACTGTACACTATTTAACCCTTATCCTTGAGTAGCCTCTTGACCTTGATAATGTGCTGATGCCTGTGTAAAAAAAAAGAAAATATATAAATTATGTATAATATCTGCATGATTATAATTGCACGTCATATTTAACTAAAGATGATCATCCCATGAGTAAATCGAGAAAAAATATGCGAATTAGATCTTTTGCAGGTGAATGCAATTCCACGACACATTTCTAACACAAGTATATATATATATATATATATATATATATATATATATATATATATATATATATATATATATATATATATATATATATTTTAAATAAACAGAAATACGGGGATTTTAATATAAACATCAATACACACAAAAAACAAATTTATAGGAGTATAGATATATTTTTTAAAATAAACAGAAAAAAAGGATATATTTTTTTGAATAAACAGAATAGTGGATTTTAATATAAACATCAATACACACGAAAACAAATTCATAGGAGTATAGATATATTTTTTGAATAAAAAGAATAGTGGATTTTAATATAAACATCAATACACACGAAAACAAATTTATAGGAGTATAGATATATTTTTTGAATAAACAGAATAGTGGATTTTAATATAAACATCAATACACACGAAAACAAATTTATAAGAGTATAGATATATTTTTAAAATAAACAGAAAAAAAGGAGTTTAATATAAACATCAATACACACGAAAACAAATTCATAGGAGTATAGATATATTTTTTGAATAAACAGAATAGTGGATTTTAATATAAACATCAATACACACGAAAACAAATTTATAGGAGTATAGATATATTTTTAAAATAAACAGAAAAAAAGGAGTTTAATATAAACATTAATACACACGAAAACAAATTTATAGGAGTATAGATATAGTTTTTAAAATAAACAGAAAAAAAGGATTTTAATATAAACATCAATACACACGAAAACAAATTTATAAGAGTATAGATATATTTTTAAAATAAACAGAAAAAAAGGAGTTTAATATAAACATTAATACACACGAAAACAAATTTATAGGAGTATAGATATAGTTTTTAAAATAAACAGAAAAAGGATTTTAATATAAACATCAATAAACACAGAAAACAAATTTATAGGAGTATAGATATATTTTTTCAAATAAACAGAATAGTGGATTTAAATATAAACATCAATACACACAGAAAACAAATTTATAGGAGTATAGATATATTTTTTTAATAAACAGAATAGTGGATTTTAATATAAACATCAATACACACGAAAACAAATTCATAGGAGTATAGATATATTTTTTGAATAAACAGAATAGTGGATTTTATTATAAACATCAATACACACAGAAAACAAATTTATAAAAGTATAGATATATTTTTTGAATAAACAGAATAGTGGATTTTAATGTAAACATCAATACACACCAAAACAAATTTATAGGAGTATAGATATATTTTTTGAATAAACAGAATAGTGGATTTTAATATAAACATCAATACACACAGAAAACAAATTTATAGGAGTATAGATATATTTTTTGAATAAACAGAAAAAAGAGATTTTAATATAAACATCAATGCACATAGAAAACAAATTTATAGGAGTATAGATATATTTTCTTGAATAAACAGAATAGTGGATTTTATTATAAACATCAATACACACAGAAAACAAATTTATAGGAGTATAGATATATTTTTTAAATAAACAGAATAGTGAGTTGAATATAAACATCAATACACACCAAACAAAATTATAGGAATACAGATATATTATTTTTAAATAAACAGACAAAAAGGATTTTAATATCAACATCAATACACGCAAAAAAAACAAATTTATAGGAGTATATATATATATTTTTAAATAAACAGAAATACGGGAATTTTAATATAAACATCAATACATGCAAAAAACAAATTTATTGGAGTATATATATATATTTTTAAATAAACAGAAAAAGGGGATTTTAATATAAACATCAATACACACAAAAAACAAATTTATAGGAGTATAGATATATTGTTTAAATAAACAGAATTTTTTTTTATATAAACATCAATATACACAAAAAAACAAATTTATAGGAGCATAGATATATATTTTTTAAAATAAACAGAAAAAGGGATTTTAATATAAACATCAAAAGTCTATTAAAAACACTGTGGATATGAAATTTAAAGTATAATGGTTTAAAAACTAAACAAGTGCAGGTCTTTTCATACCAAACAAACATTAAATTATTACTATCGAATTCGATATTTAAATGCATAACAGATTCTTCATCTAGAAATATATATTTTTTATTATTTTTCTTTTCTTTAACGTACCAGTAAGTTGATGGTAATGCCTGGTACGTCCGTCTCAGATGTTTGGATGATTTACTAGACTGTAGTAGACTGGCGTGTATTGTTATGTGATAAAACACTGTTGATATGAAAATTATATATATATACACACACACACACACACACACACATATATATATATATATATATATATATATATATATATATACGTATGCTTTTTCTGTGCTCACATATAATGCAAACTCAGACTCTATAATTATTTGAAACTTGTTTTTCTTGTAAATTGAAGTGTAAAGTAATACTATCATAAAATTATATATATATATATATATATATATATATATATATATATTCTAGCGAGACATGTGGAAATCTCACAGGGGACCGATTAATATGGAATATATTGATAGTGGCATTCTTTATTTCCTTCGGCTATAATCGAAACCGAAACACAAAACACTTAAGAATTCTTGATAATATTATTAATAAATAAAAATAGATTACCTAGGTGGCATCATCTAAATTCGAAACCGAAATAAAGATTTATGAAGAATTCTTGATAAAATTATTGTAAAAATATATGTTATTAGAGTGCCGTCCGCTATAATCGAAACCGAAACCAAAATTATAAATAATTCTGTGTTAAATTATGTATTACAAGGAATGGAAATATATGGCAATTAAATGACCAGTATATAAGCGTGACATAGAAAATAACACGCAATCGTATTAATATATATATATATATATATATATATATATATATATATATATATATATATGTGTGTGTGTGTGTGTGTATGTATGTATGTATGTGTGTATATGTATGTATATATATATATATATATATATATATATATATATGAATTTGTTACGTGTGCACGTGCCGATATAAAAGTGTAGTTATATACGCTTTGCCATCCGTATTTTTATGAATAAAAGTCCTTTTAAAGATTAGGCCCGATGTTTCTTCAAATAGCAGGAGTTGACCATATTGAGAAGTGATACACGAATTACCATTAGCGTATGAAGCGATGCTCTTTGTGTAAACAAATCGAGCTTAGGTATTTTTGACGATGTCAGACCATCGTTAAACTCACGACTCGCTCAGCAGCCGCCGATAACATAATAGTTAGAAGCTTTGCCTGTCGGGTTTCAATCATGGATTTAGGTAGTTGCCTGACTAGCCGCACTGATGAGCTGTGAAACAACGAAACAGTACTGTATGTGGATAACTATATATATATATATATATATATATATATATATATATATATATATATATATATATATATATATATAAAATAAAAATTACAATTAAATTTACCAAAATGATCGAAGATGGTAAAACTAAAGTATATTATAAATATTAAAGAATTAATATTTATAAAGTAATCTCAACCAGATGTAAAAGCTCGATAAAACCAAATAGGAGATAGAGCTTATAATATGTTTCGGCAGTCGTGTGAAAAGCATATCTTCTTCTTTTTTTTAATTAATATTATTGGAATTTACTCCTTTTCTTTTCTTTGTACATATTTGTGAATTATTCCATGGATTTCAGCCTTTTGGATTATTTTACACCATCTTCCAGTTACGTTATTTCCTTGGATTTTACTTGTGCAAATGGAAACTCAATTAACTTTCTTGGAGGTATATTTTTGGATTTTATCGTCATCGGATTATTTACCTTTCACCAGACTATCCATTCACATATAATCAACTTTTCCTTCGCCATATTCCCTCTGCTTCACTTTTTGTTATCAAGTAAAATCGTTGACTTACTTGTAGTTTCATCAAATACTTTTGTATGCAAAATCCTATCCCGCATTTTCGTAATTCCTACACTCTGATGAGAAGGAAAGTATTTCTTCGAAACTCCGCGGATTAAGGACTATAGTGTTTCCTTTTCAGATTAAATATGTTTTTAACTGTTTTTCAAAGTGTTTTTAACATGTTTTATTAACTGTTTGCTCTTATATATATATATATATGTATGTATATATATATGTATATATATATATATATATATATATATATATATATATATATATACGCTTGTGTACGCGTGTGAGTGTGCTTGTTTTTTATCGAATCTACAAAAATTATGCTTCATGATATTCGGTATTCGTCTAAATTTATTACAAATGTATTCCCACGAAATCATAAATATTATCTCAATAATTTGGTTTTACTTATATAACTTAGCATGATTATTGCTGGTAAGCAGAATGATTAAAAAAAAATGTTGATTGATTTCTCCATTGAGAATATATCTATATTAAGTATATGATAGGGAGTGAGATAATCCTAACATATATATATATATATATATATATATATATATATATATATATATATATATAACATAGTTGTCGTAATTACTATTTGCTTTTGTGCTTTTTTTATCAATCTAAAAAGTATTTACAGAAACTGTTTTATTCATCTAAAGTCACGATGTTTGATGACAGTACACAAATTCATTCATATACTAACTGTGTGTGTGTTTGTTTGTGTGTCTGCTTGGCCAAATGTCGCCGACTCAAGCACTATGTCATTGAAGATTGCAAGTGTCAAGGAAATCCATAACTAATCATTTCTTTTCATTAGAAAATAATTAACAGATTTTTTTTTTTTCATTTTGTGAAAAGACATTTTTTTAGTGTTTAACAATAGTTCGGCCATACTAATGAATGATCAACTAATATATAAAAGGACAAGAAAATAAAGAAACGAATGTTTTGAATTAAAAAATGTTTTCTTTTAATAAGATAAAAAGATAAAAAAAATGAATTTCGACACGATCGAATGCATGTCAAATATGAATACGAAAGAAATCTCGTTATCTATTTCACGGGTTGAATAATAATAATTCTCTATTTATACTTCGTCGAGAAATATATACTTTCGTAGATGCTGTATGTTTATTTCTCGTTTTCTTCCCGTTTCTTAGGAAGTTATATTTCTTGTCGAAAGTGCTAAGTGGAGTTTAATTGCATATTTGTCGAGAAAAGCTGTTTTGAAGTCACCATCTTCAAATGGTAAAGCGTCATCTGAATAAGTTTTACTGCATCCCCCATCTATTATGTAGTTAAATTATTTCTGAACAAATGCATATTTTCTTTTCTATTATGCTAATATTTTTAGATCCGATTCACTTTTCCAATAGTTTTTTTTTTAAGCAAAAAATATTGGTTCAATTATGGACCTGGTTTATTTTTTAATTTTCCTAAAACATGCTCCGATTTGTGCTAGTATCTAACCATTAGGCTACGATGGTATTTTTAACCATTGAGCTACGATGGTATTTTTAACCCCTGGGCTACGATGGTATTTTTAACCATTGGGCTACGATGGTATTTTTAACCCATGGGCTACGATGGTATTTTTAACCATTGGGCTACGATGGTATTTTTAACCCCTGGGCTACGATGGTATTTTTAACCATTGGGCTACGATGGTATTTTTAACCCCTGGGCTACGATGGTATTTTTAACCATTGGGCTACGATGGTATTTTTAACCATTGGGCTACGATGGTATTTTTAACCCCTGGGCTACGATGGTATTTTTAACCATTGGGCTACGATGGTATTTTTAACCCCTGGGCTACGATGGTAGTTTTAACCATTGGGCTACGATGGTATTTTTACACGCATTGCCTATGATGGGTGTGAATTTTTTCACATCACATAAAATCAAGTCTGGGTTTTTTGAAAAATAATTTTTTTAATCAAAAATCGATACTAACATTCAACCATGAGTTTTAAGCGTGTGTGTGCAGTCAGCACCAACCCTATTCAAGGTTTAACCAGGTTCCTTCGAAGGAGGAAGTTTCATGGGAGTATGAAATTCACAAGCGGTCCCCAGTCGCATGTATATCCCGTTAGGGGAGATGACGACGTTAAGTTTTTGCAACTTTTTGCAGGGAGGTGTCGACGTCTTCCTACATACAGCACCTGGACTTCCCAAATTGGTCACCCATTTTAGTAATGACCAGGCTCAACGTTGCTTAACTTCGGTGATCTGACGGGAACCGGTGTGTCAACGTGAATATGCCGTATTTTTAAGCAGTAGTTTTAATTAGTTTATCATGCCGTAGTTTTAAGCATGGGTTTCATTGATTGATTAATGCAGTTAGGGCAGAGAAGAATTCCATGTGTTAATATATAATCATTCTGTAACAACTACTTAATTGAATGAGGATAGTATTTCCTTAATGATGGCGAAGCAGCATAGAATAATATATA
This sequence comes from Euprymna scolopes, assembly GCF_053919585.1. Taxonomy (NCBI): domain Eukaryota; kingdom Metazoa; phylum Mollusca; class Cephalopoda; order Sepiida; family Sepiolidae; genus Euprymna; species Euprymna scolopes. The sequence continues at coordinate 32,985,480 of NC_136513.1, forward strand.
AGAATTAGCTGAAAGTATAAACATGGGAAATATAAAATATTCAAATAAAATAAATTATTGTTTCCATTAATCATTGAAATGTAACTTACCGATATATATATATATTTTTTTGTAATCTAATTGAAATTACATTTGTTTAAAAGCAATCTACATAGATGAAATAGAATCGCCTTAATATCCAATGAAATACCTAAGTCTAACAGGATGACATGAAATACCAAAGTCACACCTGCATCATATAATAATCCAATTAACTTCCCGATGGAACACATAATAATCTAACGAAATATATAACTGCCATATGGACTATATAATAACCTAGTGAAACTACATACGATACCCACGTGGTTTCGATCGGGAAATAGAGTAAACCTGATGACAGGTACTTGTCACGTCATATGGTAGTATGAATAGAAGAGTCATTGCTATGAGGTTTTCGCAACGAAGAACTTGTGTGTGTGGAGTGGTATGAGTTCCAAATGACATGATCTGCGTTCTTCGCAAATACCAGGGGTGTGTTCGTGTTTCCTTCATTTACTGTTCTTCTCTAATGTCGTGAATCTATGATATTGATGAACCACACCCGAATATTTCATAAAAACTAATGTAAGTTTGGCTCTCGTTTCAATATCGATTTATTTTTGGTGTGATGAAATATGTTTACCTTGAATTGGGATTCCTCTGAAACATAGAAAACTGATCACATATAATGATAGAAGATGTATCTAGACACAGGAATGGGTATGTTTGGTCTGGCATAATAACAATTCATTAAAATTGTGGGGTCTGCGTACGCGCCTGGTCCACAAAGTATGGAAAAAAATTTTAATTTAAAAAAAAAGTTTACAAGTGTTTTTTATATAGATGTACATAATAATACTTTGATAAATATGCTTTAACTTAAACAGAGATGGTACAATAAAATTGTGGGGTATGCGTTCGTGCCTAGCCTCCATAGAATTGAAATAGGCACAAACTTTAATAAAGACTTTTCATATCTATCTGCGTAAGTATACTTTGATAATTATGTTTCAGTTTGAAAAAATATGGTATAATAAAATTATGGGGGGTTCGTCCGCGCCTGACCTCCATAGAATGGAACTCTGTCACAAACGTTAACAAGGTTTTTTTTTTTAATATAGATCCACAGAATATTGTGATGAGGTATAGTATAATAAATTATGGGGTTTATCGATTTTATTTTTACTTCCATCATATTTTGCTTTGGTTTTTGTACCCCTAATTCGAAGCTATCTCTTTACAACCCTTCCTTTTCATAACCTATCATACTTTCATAAATCATAGTCAATTTTCTGTAGGCTGTTTTTGAACCCAGTCAACGACGGGTACTTTTACTAGTATATAATATAAAGCTGAACGGCTGTGTGTGTGTTTGGTCACAAATCGGCTCCTATATGGTTGACTATTATAGAAAACTGATCACATATAATGATAGATGATGTATCGAGACACACGAATGGGTATGTTTGATCTGGCATAATGACGATTCATTAAAATTGTGGGGTCTGCGTACGCGCCTGGTCCACAAAGTATGGAAATAAAAAATTAAAAAAAAACGTTTACAAGTGTTTTTGATATAGATGTACATAATAATACTTTGATAAGTATATTTTAACTTAAATAGGGATGGTATAATAAAATTGTGGGGTCTACGTTCGCGCCTTGCCCACATAGAATAGAAATAGGCGAAACTTTAATAAAGACTTTTCATATCTATCTGCGTAAGCATACTTTGATAATCATGTTTCAGTTTGAAGAAATATGGTATAATAAAATTATGGGGTGTTTGTTCGCACCTGACCTCCATAGAGTGGAAATATGTCACAAAGTTTAACAAGTTTTTTTTTAATATAGATCCACAGATTATTGTGATAAGTGTTTCAGTGTGAACAGGTATGGTATAATAAATTATGGGGTTTATCTATTTTATTTTTACTTTCATCATATTTTGCTTTGGTTTTGATACCCCCGAATTCGAAGCTATCTCTTTACAACCCTTCCTTTTCATAACCTATCATACTTTCATAAATCAGAGTCCATTTTCTGTAGGCTGTTTTTTAACCCAGTCAACGACGGGTACTTTTGATAGTATATATATATATATATATATATATATATATATATATATATATATATATATAGAGAGAGAGAGAGAGAGAGAGAGAGCGAGAAAATAAATGACTAAAAGTTATATTCCAAAATTCATGATGTTGACCATCTTATATTTTATTCCTTTAATTCAGTTGACTTATACAATTCTTGACAGTATCTGAATTAAAGGAATAAATTATAAGATGGTCAACATCATAAATTTTGGAATGTAACTTTTTGTCATTTATTCTCTATATTGTTCTATGAATACATTGAGCTTCTTAAATAAGGATTGATATATAAGAAAATCTATTTCTACAGAACTATATATATAAATATATGTATATCATATATATATATATATATATATATATATATATATATATATATATGATATTAAATATTAAGCACTATATAAAAGTGACACTTTCGTGGCGTGTATGCAATGGGTTGCTGGTTTACTTGCGTACTCTGTCACGTTTTCCTATCAACTACAATAAAAAGATGCTATGAATAATTTTCATCTTGCTTATCTCGTCTCATTTTTTTTTAAATTTGTATAAAGTATTTTTTTCTTTAATAATATCGTTGGAAAGCTCAGAGTAACTATACAAGAAATAACAAGAGAGAGACGTGCTATTCATGTTATCGTATGCGCCCAAAGATTCTATTGCTGGTATATCTTTTCCCGATACTTTTTTTAGTCATAATTCTTTCTAGAAAGCCTTCGACAGGGACAGGAGAATGTTTTCAATATCGTAAGCGAAAATGATTTTTGTTGAACGAACTGGATTCGAACTTGAAACATCCAGGTTGCCGATTATTGTCACTTCCCAATGCATGAGGTATGCGCATGCGTGCGTATCTCCGTATCAAGAAATCAAATATATTAAATAGTTTTTAATTACTGAAAGCAATTAGCACATTGGAAGAGAAGGGAAAGGTGTACGATTATTTATTTTCTAAAATGATCATATTCAATTTCAATTTAAGAAAAACGTTACATACGAAGAGTTAGGTGCGGCTTTAATTTCTAGCTTTAAAATACTGTCTCATAATCGACGGATTCCGAGTAAATATTAATTGAATTAATATATCATGTCGCCTGTAATATATTAACATTGTAATTTTTTTTTATCTATGAGTTTACCTCGCCTTTCTAGTTTGCTTAAATGCATGCATATATTTTAATTTCGAGGTGACCTATTTACCACTGTTGGTTTTGTTGATATAATCTAGTTGTTTTACGAAAAGTATATATTATTATTATTATTATTATTATTATTATTATTATTATTATTATTATTATTATTATTATTGTTATTATTGTTATTTATTATTATGAATTATTATTGTTATTATTATTGTTATTATTATTATTATCGTTATTATTATTATCATTATTATTATTTATTATTATTGTTATTATTGTTGTTATTATTATTATTATTGTTATTATTATTGTTGTTTTTATTATTTAGTATTATTTTTATTATTGTTATTATTATTATTGTTATTATTATTGTTATGGTTATTGTTATTATTATTATTATTATTATTATTATTATTATTATTATTATTATTATTATTATTATTATCATGATTTACTATAATAATTATTAAACACCTACAGATACTAGTGTATCATCCTTTCTGGACTCATCAGTGTAGGGTGTCACGAATAACGCCAGTCCAGAGATTTGAACCCCGGCAACAGAACTCAGGTCTGGCTTCATTAGCCAGGACCCGAACGAGCAGGCCACCGTCAATCGCGAGAGACACAGTTGAAATTTAAAACTATTCCTCATTAAATGTTTATAACGTCAGTCACAGTGATCTAATCATTATATGGCGATCGGCGAGTGTAAGTTAAGTTGACCGACTTTATTACAACTGAAAATGCTCAACGATAAGATAAGAAAATGCTCAACGATAAGAAACACGTTCCTTAAAGGGCTGACATTATTATTTACAATAATAGTAAATAAATACCTACAGACACTAGTGTTTCATCCTTTCGGGAAATTTCAGTGCAGGGTGACACGATTAACATACGTCAAGAGATTCGAACTCCGGTAACAGAAGGCATGTCAGGCTTCATTACCAAGGACCCGGACCACTCGCCTACCGTCAACTGCGAGAGCTACAGCTAAAAGTTAAACATTAATTCTTATTAAGTGTTTTTCACCTCAGTATATATATATATATATATATATATATATATATATATATATATATATATATGCCATTATATATATATGCCATTATATATATATGCCATTATATATATATATATATATATATATGCCATTGCCATTATATATACATATATATATATATATACGGTAATGGCATATATATATATATATATATATATATATATATATATATATATATATATATATACATGCCATTAGCGTATTAAGCGATGCCGTTTGTGTAAATGTATAAATTTAATAGAATTATTGTTTTAGAACAGCGGAATCTTGTAGATATATATGGGTTTCCGATGATTTGTATCATCGATCTTTACCATTCAATGAAACCCGAGTAAGACCTTCAGAGAACCAATAAAATGAAATAATGTTATATAAATATACTTGTTGTATTGCTATTGTTTACTTATGATAAATTTATATAAGCCAGAGTATATAATTTCACTTATAAAAGCTATAAATGCGTAGGGGACACTTTAAAAAGGAATTTCTAGTTAAATATATTCGAACTTATTTAGTTTATATATATATATATATATATGTGTGTGTGTGTGTGTGTGTGTGTGTGTGTGTGTGTGTGTGTGTGTGTGGGTGTGTGTGTGTGTGTATACAGGGTGTCCCAGAAGTCGTGCACCATGTAGATTTATATAAAAACAAATATGAATATCAATGAATATCAATTTTATTAATCAAAATCACAATAGATGCTCAAATTGTTCACCTTCGGCCTGAATACATGCATCCATTCTCTTTATAAAACTTTCTTTTACTCTAATGAGGGTTTCAGTAATTTTTTGACATTCAGTTATTATCGCATCTTTCAAATCATCAAGAGTGCGTGGACGATTCTGGTAAACTATTTGATGTTTCCTCATCAGTTACATTCTTTCGTTGACCGCATCGCTCGCGGTCAGCAATTGAACCTGTTTCTTGGAAACGTTTGATCAAACGGCAGACAGTGGTATGGCTCAATGGTTTTTCTCCCTCGGGATGAGTGCGGTTGAATTCTTTAGCTACCGAGCGGTATGTAGCCCCATCTCTTCCAAACATAAAAATCAATTTAACTCTTTCTTGAATTGTTAATTTCTCGCCCATATCGAATAAAATCTGAAACAAAAAAATATAAATATATGGTGCGCGACTTCTGGGACACCCTGTATATTATATCTATATCTATCTATCTATCTATCTATCTATCTATCTATCTATATATATATATATATATATATACATATATATTTATATATATATATATATATATATATATATAAGAGGTAAAGGTAATTTGCTTGAAGCATTGTTCCATGTTGATTTTTACAATTTCTATTTCTTTTTAATGACCTTTCTTCTGGTAATATTTTTCTGAAACTGAGACTATATTCTCGAAATAGCAAAAACTTCTACAATCAAACTGTAATTGTTAATGGTTTTGTATTTGCGATCGATCTAGAAAATAAATTGATATATGAAGAAATAAAAAAAACTAGCTCAGCAAGACACTCTCAATTTGTCTAGTTTTGTCTACATGCAATCTCATTTTTACACCAGTTTTTTTTTTTTTGTATAAGAGAGAGCATGTGACAGAGAGTATATTGCATGGAAATATTCAGCAGTATACACACATACACGCAACTCACAAAGATGTAAACGCCTGCAACTTCATCTTAAAGAATTATATCATTCAACGAATCACGTGTAAGACGTTCCATACACCTAATGAAGTAATATGAATGTTACGCAAGTAGACTTGTGTTTTGGGGAATGTGTTCTTATGATGTATATGAGTTCATTTGTGTGTGTGTGAACGTATATAACTTCACTTATACACATGTATTGCAGCACTTGAACATATTTGTATCTAGTTTAATTTGTTTGAAGTTATATATATATATATATATATATATATATATATATATATTTGTAGTCATCGACATACAGTCCTGTTTCGTTGTATCACAACTCATCTGTGCCGCTAGACAAGCATCTCTCCCATGCCAAGGATTGAACCTAGAACCGTGGTGTTGACAGTCGGCAGTTCTCCCACTCGACCACAGAAGGGACGCCAGCAAAATAACTCGTCCGCATGTTTATTTAAATAGACATCCGCCACCACTCTTACAGTGCTCAAATCGCCTGTTTGTAAACAAACAAACAACGAGCTTCGCATTTTTCAGCCATATATACATATATATATATATATATATATATATATATATAGAGAGAGAGAGAGAGGGAAAGAGAGAGAGAGAGAAGAGAGAAAGGAGAGAGAGCGTATATGACTCGACAACATGCACCAGTATACACATCTGTACACACACAAGCATACACACACACACACACACACACATGTCTATATCGAAATATAGACGTCGGTAACTTCATCTGAAGAAACTAGTGTGTGTTCCAGAGAAAAGAAGAACTAATGGCTCCAATCGTGAAACAAGATGAATCAAGTCTAATATTTCCTGCAAGTTCGCAACTAATTGCAATACTGTTAGGATTCATAAGTAAATAAATCCGAACTTTGGCCAGTGAAGCGGAGGATGAAAGTAAATATGACTGACATTCGATCTTAGTGAGGAAATTGAATAAAACGCCACCGAGTAACTAAAGACACCATTAGTGTGAAGGGTGAAACGCTGCCGGAAGTGACGTCGAACTAGATCTGGAAAGGAGAATTAATTTCAAAACATCAACATACAAGCTTCACCCTCTTTCTCTCTCCCTTTCTATGTTTGTCGCTCTAACTTCCTCTTTATTTATCTATCTTTCCTTTATCCGTACATATATATATGTATATATATATATATATATATATATATATATATATATATATATAATAAAAAAAAAATATATAATGAAATAAAACTTACAGTTAAGTTTACCAAAATGATCCAAGATTGTAAAACTAAAGTATATTATAAATATTAAAGAATTAATATTTATAAAGTAATCTCAACCAGATGTAAAAGTTCGATAAAACCAAATAGGAAATAGAACTTATGATATAAGCAAGTAGTAAAAAAAAACATGTTAAAAAACATTTTGAAAATATTTAATTTGAAAAAGAAACACTAAATAAGTGGATCCATCCACTTATTTTGTTTTCTTAACATGTTTTCTTTACTATTTGATTATATATATATATATATATGTATATATATATATATATATATATATATATATATATATATATATTACTAATATATACGAATCAAGTCCCTTTTTATAATCATAAATGAAACATTTACACAAAAGTCGATGAGATATCAATGGGGGCCGTATTGCGATCTATTTTCGTAACTTTTATATGTCCAACCTTGAGAATAAAAATATTTAATACTATTAAAAAACACTCTATTTTAGTTAGGTACGTCGAAGATATGTTTATTCTTGCTGAAAATAATAACGAAATAGAGAAATTTGGGAATCATTTTCAGTCAAACTCCGTAATGTCTTTCACTTATGAATTAAAAAAAAAAAACAATTGTATCCTATTTCTTGGAATTCTCATTGACTCTCGCAAAGATGAATCCATCACTTCACCGTAAAAAAAAACCATTGCCACCAATTCCTGTATCTTAAACTTCAAAAATTAATGTCAATACCGATAAAAATTGCCATTTTAAAGAATCTAATTAATCTAATAAATCAAATAAAAAATATTCTACAGCGAATTAAAAAATATAAAAAATAAACAATTCCCAATCGACAAAAAAAATTAAACTAACATTTGGAAACCTAGACCAAACAAATAATAACCAATCCCTACCCGATGAATCTATTATATCGCAACCTTCTATGCCTTAGCTTTAAATCAGATTAAAAGGTACTAAGGAATATAATACATCGATATATATATATATATATATATATATATATATATATATATATTTATATATATATATATATATATATATATATATATATCCAACCAATAATAATATAATCAGATTCATAATCTACTATAAGAAATTAACAATTACTAACCTTATACTTAAAAAGAACACTTCCCTGGCGACAAAATCAGATCTACCAATTCAAATGTCCCTCGGAAAATATAACATTAGAAACACCAATAACTACATTGCACACACGACTAACAGATTTTTCAGACGATTAACTCTACACTTTTCTAATACAAGCTTAATTTACCAACACCTAAAACAACATGGTTGTCCACATTCCCAATTAGGGAAAATCCTAGTTGAAAACACGAAAATCATCCATATATATCCAAACGTAACAAGAGTAACAATACTGGGGGCACTATATATAAGATCTAAACAGCCAATAATGTTCAAGGTAAATTTTAAATACAGTAATAACATTTTAAAATGTCTGGGTACGTAAATATTCAATATATATATATATATATATATATATATATATATATATATATATATATATATATATATGTGTGTGTGTGTGTGTGTGTGTGTGTGTATGTGTGTGTGTGCTCATGTACTTAAATATATGTTTATCTATCTATATATGTGTTGTAATATAAACTTATCAATTAATCAAATAATTTTTTTTTAAATATAACTACTATTCCATTTTGTAAATCACACTTTTAAGTCATGTACATTTATTTTAGCTAAGATCTTAACATGAACATATTTTTACACACGAGACGCTTCACTATTTTAAGAAGTTGAAATGTAATTTGAACTGAAGCATATAAAAGCCGACAGATTTTAAACGAAACAAGAATCAAAAGCCTTAAAACGACTGAAGAAAATCAGTTGGACGTACTTGCACAAAAAGAAGACGAACGAAAACGACTATGGAACTTTCTTGCACAAATTCGACCGTTCTATTAAGAACGCCCTTTCGAAAAATTAGGAATTGGAAAAAGAGACGATAAAGCAGAAATACCCCGTTCTGTTCCACAATGTATCCCCTCTCTCTCTCTCTCTCTCTCTCTCTCTCTATATATATATATATATATATATATATATATATATATATATATATATATATCTATATATATATATATATATATATATATATATATATATATATATATATATATATATATATATATAAGAGATTGGAGCTCATCTGAACTCCAATCTCTGGTCCCCCTTCGCCAATCTTTCACGAAAAACACCCGTCTAGCTGAATCCACTGTGAAAAATTTCCCCCCACTCTATATCTGTGCCTAAATCAAAACGCGGATTCCATGAACAAAGCTTCTATCTTAGAACTGCACGCCTGTGGAACTCTGTTCCGTCTGCCTGCTTCCCACCGGACTACAACTTGGATGTCTTCAAGTCCAATGTTAACAAATTCCTAATGAACCGCCCCCTTAAGTAAACACTTCATCAAATCTCCACACTAACGTAATGTACTTGCAATAACCCTTATCCCTGAGTGGCTTCCGGGCCTTGATAAGTGGTGATCACTATATATATATATATATATATATATATATATATATATATATACTTCAGAATATTTTTTTTTTATTTAACAATCAGTTGGTATGGAAACCTGTGATTATAAGGTTTACAAAATATTACTGGCGGTAATATTCTATAAGGATTCCACCAGACTTTGAATTAGTGTCACTGCACCCACAAACAAATTTATACAAGTACTTGCCCGAGTCGGATATCAACACAGCTATGCGGATTACCCAATATATAACTTGGACCTTATTAGCCAACTGCTGTAAAGAACGCCCACCATGGCTTTTATCAAGCAATCTGGATCTACAATTTTCATATCCTTTTCAGTAAATCCTCTTGCTACAGGACTTCTGATAAATTAATTATTTTGATTTTGACTTTCCATGTCTCACTGACTTTAGCAAATAGGGTGCATACCTTTATAAGTATTTGCTAATATTTTCTCTCCTCTGATGAGATGGTAGACATTGAAACCCTATTGGTTAAGGAGATTAATTTTCTAAAGTTTTCTTTGTCTTGCTTAGAATAATAAAATCTTTGATATGAAACTCAACCACTTGATTTCAATAAGGGTTTTTTTTTTTAATTCATTGAATCACAATTTGGGGGGGGGTCATCATTTTAATATCGCAATCATCAAGGAAAAACTTATATAATTCATAATTGAAAGCGTTTGAAAATAAAATAAAAGAGGTGAAGAGGAGAGGAAAAAATTAAAGAGGGAAGAATCAGCTGACCGGTTTCGCCATCGTTTTCTCAAAGCTGTGTCGAGGGATCTATTTTTAAAAAGGGATAATCGAAAACATGTGCAATTAAAAACAATGCGTTGCGTTACGTTATGTGTGGGGAAAATGGGCGAAAGCGAGTAAAATAAAACATTATATTACTCAAAGATCTTAGAGTCTAATCACGCTCAAGCCCAAGAGGCACTCTCTCTGTTTACAGACAGAAGGTCTTCTTAACCAAACGTGAACAGTCTTCAAGATCTTTAAATGAAATACTGAGTTAGCAGAATTCAGGATTGATAATTAGTTCGTGTTAAAGTTCGATGCACATGAAAGGTTTTTAATGTGATGGGCAGTGATTGAAGACCCGTATGTCTTTTTAAATACGTCTGTTGCTTCGTATGTCCCATTTCAAATTTTGGTAGGTACGTTCTGATAGCTCTTCCATCCCATCTCAATGTTGTTCGACCCACAATTAATTTTGATTATAATATTCAACTTACAGTTATATTTTCTTTCTCTCATATATATATATATATATATATATATATATATATATATATATATATGAATAAAAAAGAATACGAAAAGTATAAAAGCTTATAACTTTTCTTTATTCGTTTTCAATTCGTGACGTGCAGGAATACAAAATAATATTGTGAAAAAAAATTAAAAAACTTTTTTTATAAGTACATAATTTTCGACCTATCCTTCAGTCTTCATCGGTGTAGTGAAAGTATGAGGATGCACGGGGAAAAGGGGAATGGAAAAGGAAGGAAGGTAGAGGAGGAGGAGAAGAAGGAGAAGGAGAAGGAGGTATAGCCAATGAGAAGGTGCCACGTCAGTCTTAAATATATAAACATATAAGTACGCACATACACACATTCATACAGTACATATACACATACAAACGAAAAATTAAAAATTAAACAGTAAATAAAAATGAGAAACGCGTCTTTAACTGTCTAATGCTTTGAATTCTAACGATATTATTTATTCTAAGAGAGAATAAGAATACCAACTATATAAGACGTTATGAGGAGAAACGCTACGATGCTCATTTGTAATTTAACGGCTATTTCTCGTTCGAAAAATAACGAAAACGTCGTTTCTAAATTCAACCGTTTTAAGACAAAAACGAAACGCTACTTTTTATTAATTTGTACATTAATATGTACATATACATACGTATACAAACAAATACTCACATGTACAAATATATACATATATATATATATATATATCCACATATGCATACACAAATGCATGCATATATACACATATACATATACTAACAGACATACATGTACATACATACATAAATGCTTGCACATACATTTACACGTAGAGACAGTTGTACATATATACACAAGTTTACATAAGCGAATGTAGGGAGAGAGAGAGAGGAAGAGGAGAAGAGAGTGACGGGAAAAAAAGTATAGGTGTGCGAGAAATACATACACATATATACACATATACATATACGGAAATATGAAGAAAATTAACTCTTAAAGAAAATGTGTTTTGAAAACATACACACATATATGCGCACATACACATATATCCAAATATACATACATATGTATATACACATACACATACATATACATGTATATACATATACTGACGTGTATATACACTTTCAGGTACGTATACACATACACTCGCACAAATACATACAAATATGCGTACATAATACGCACACACATACACATGCCATGTGTATGAGAGGATAAAGAAAGAAAACATTAGGGAAAATGTAAAGGTTTCCGAAAGAGTTACCCTATCTCACCGTGCATTTTAGTCCTAAGGAAATGTTTATAGAATATCTTTGTAGTTATAAAAATTGTAGTCACTGAGTAGTCCTAGGTTTTTGTTTAGGCCTGTAGTGTGCGTGTTGAGTTTTAGAATTAATTTTTTTTCATATTTTCGTCTCTGGTGTTGTGTAATAAAATTGGATGCTATGAGGATATATCTGATATTGTCTATTGTGTGGTTAGGTAAATTATAGTGGAAAGCTACTGGATGCTGTGTAGATTTATCTCTGACGGTATGTTTGTGGTTATTAAGAAGTAGGCAGAACTCCAGGCCTGTTTCCCCCACGTAGTTGCCTTTTGTGCATTTTGTGCAGTATAACAGATATATTACATTTGAGCTATTGCAATTTAGAGGGGGAAGTTTGAGCTGGACGTTGGTGCCTGGAGGAGTGAATGTGCTGTTGGTGTTAATATGTGTACATATTAGACACCTGGGTCTATTGAAAGGTTTGTTTCCTTGCGATGTTTGGGTGCGGTTAATCCGAGTGGATGTGAGTAAGGAACGTAAGTTCGGGAGTTGTCGTTTGGCACAAATGGGTGGTTTATTGTATATTGTGTTGAGTGTGGGGTCCTGTTGTAATTGTTTGAAGATCTGTTTCATGGTGTTGTATAAATGTTTGGTGTTATTATTGAAGTGAAATACCATAGGTATTCGTGTGGATGTTTTGTTGTTTTTGTATGTAAGTAGGTTGTGTCTGCTAATGTGTGATGCTCTGTTGATGGCTTCTTTTAATATTTTGAATGGGTAGTTTTTGCGAATGAAGTGGTTGATTAAGATGCCTACCTGTGTGTCATAATATATATATATATATATATATATATGCATATATATATAAAAGTGAACGTGTGTGTGTCTGTCTGCCTGTCTGTGTACATTTTCATTCGGAATAACTTATTGTTAATTTTCAGTCTACAGACCCGAAATTTGATATACAGGATACTGAGATTTCCGAAAATTGATGCGATCGGTTTTCGGCTAGAAAGTTGGCTGTTAACGGGGTCAAAATTCAACGATTTCACCTTTGAGAACTCTACCAAACTCCTCCGTCAATTTTCGGTCTACTCACTTGACATTTTAGATATAGGTTCCTTGGACATGGATGTAACTTAATAATGTAATTTGAGACCAAAACAATAAATTTTATGGGGTCATAATACGGGTTAAAGTTTAAAAGATTGACCTTTTTTTTCTTTTGCTCAGCATAAACCTCCAAACACCCGGGTAACGCCGGGCACCCATACTAGTATATCTATACAAGTGAACGTGTCTGTGTATGTGTCTTTATGTGCTTCTGTGTATATTTACCTACGCAATAACTCTGTCAATCTTTCGTCTACAGACTCGAAATTTGATATACAGGGTTTTAAGTTTTTGTAAAATCGATGTGCTTGGTTTTTGGCCAGAGATTTGGCTGTTAAGGAATCAAAGGTCAACGATTTGACCTTTGAGAACTCAACCAAACTCCTCCGACAATTTGGGTCTTATCACTTTAAAGTTTACATATAGGTAACTAAATAACTTCATTTGAGCCCAAAACAATAAATCTTAAGGGGTCATAATAAGGGTCAAATTAAAAAAAAAATGACTTTTTTTTTGCTCAGCATACACCTCCAAACACCCGGGCAACGCCGGGCACCCATGCTAGTATATCTATAAAAGTGAACGTGTTGGTATGTGTATCTGTGTGTCTGTGGGTTTTGTGTGGCTGTGTACATTTCCCTATGCAATAACTATGTCAATTTTAAGTCTTCAGATTCGAAATTTGATATACAAGGTACTGAGATTGTGGAAAATCTTCGTGATTGGTGTTTGGCTAAAATTTGGCTGTTAAGGGTCAAAGTGCAACAATTTGACCTTTAGGAACTCTACCAAATTCATCCGATAATTTTGGGTCTAAACACTTGAAATTTTAAATATAGATTCCTTGGACATGGATCTAACTTAATAACTTGATTTGAGCCCCAAACAGCAAAATTTTAAGTTTTTATAATAGGGTCAAAGTAAAAAATATTGACCCCTTTTTTTTTTTTTTTTGCTCAACATACACCTCCAACGCCGGGCTTAAATGCTAATATATATATATATATAAATATATATATATATATATATATATATATATATATATATATATATATATATATATATATTCTTTAATCCTCCTACGTATGCCTAATTCCGTCCCTCTATGTAAAATCTAATATTTTATTCTTACATATTTTTCGAACTAAAGAAACATCAACATAGATTCTCATCCTGATTCTCTCTCCCTCTGCATGAATCTCTCGTACATTCTCCTCTCTTTTTCTCTGTATTTTTCTATTTCTCTTTATATATATATATATATATATTAAATATATCTTCTAAATATTTTTTATGTTTATTTTCCCGCTTATTTACGTGCTAAAACTAATCTTTTATCTTTACATCATAAACGCTCTGATCATCATCTGGCATTAGTTGAAATAAATGGCTCTGGTCTTGGGGAGGCCTCGTGTTTTGACATGCTTCTGCGTTTGACCTTTACGCCTGATATGAAATCGAACACATACATTAAATCCGTTGCCAAGGCCGCTGGAAAAATGGTGGGTTCTTGTATCAATCCAGTAGATATCTCACTGCTGATGTAATTCTCTATCTATGTTAGAGCCAGGTACGTTCAAGGATGAGTACTGTTACCAGATCTGGGCAGGAGCTGCTAGAAATGACTTATCCTGTCTTAATGGAGTTCAAAATAGACTTCCTGGCCTTATAGGGGATGTCCTTTTATCTTGCCTGCAACCTCTTTCTCACAGAAGAGATGTTGCGAATTTGTCTCTGTTTTATCATTATTTTCATGGCAAGTGCTCGACTGAGCTCCAATCTATGGCCCCGCTCACCTAACTGTCACAGAAAACACCTGTCTAGCAGAAAACACTATCAACAATTTCCCATACTCTGTATCTGTGCCTAAACCTAAACGTAGATTTCATGAACAGAGCTTCTTAGAACTGCACGCTTATGGAATTGTCTTCCGTTTACCTGCTTTCCAGCTGACTACAATATTGTTGTCTGCAAGTCTAACTT
>NC_136513.1:33005830-33035830 GCF_053919585.1 Euprymna scolopes
GATAAAGAAATAAAACGATAAATAACGAAAATACAAAACCCACACAGAAACGATTTTCCTCAAATCTATTACCATGCTCCCCAAAATGAATTAAGACTTATTATACATATTGTATTTATTAACTATTATTAATAAATATGTGTTAATAACTATAGTCTTTTTTATACGTTATATCTTTCAGTCGCATTCGCTATAAGAAATATGTAATATTTTCTTTATTTACAACCCGTTTCATACATAAGATATATTACAAGTCTCTCAATGATTTAGTCCAGAATATTAAAAAACAAAACTTTACAAAAAAAACAACTGCACGAACGTACGTACCTGTGAGAGGAAGAAAATATCATATTCCAAAAACCATATTAATTTAGAAGTTTCAATTTTAGAGTAAGAAAATAAAAGTTTATCAAGAAACGAGGTCTGACTGTTTCGCGTCGACATCTTTAAAAAGCGTACGCAGACAACATAAGAATAATTCCCAATTCAAAGTATATAATAATGATATGTTGATGCGCATGTTTATTTCATGTGTGTATATATGTATAGGCTATAAGACGTTGAAGTATTCGCAGCGGTTATGTAAGCCTCTATATTTGTGCTTATTTCATATGTGAATATGTGTGATGGCTATATGGTGTTGACGTATTTGTAGCAGCTGTATAGAACATAGATATATGTGTGTTTATTTTATGTGATTATGTGATGGCTATACGGTGTTGACGTATTTGTAGCAACTGTATAGAACATAGATATATGTGTTTATTTTATGTGATTATGTGATGGCTATATGGTGTTGACGTATTTGTAGCAACTGTATAGAACATAGATATATGTGTTTATTTTATGTATGTGTATGATTGACATTCACATTTAAAATCTAAACACTAGAAAAGGGCTGATTCTTGTTTTGGTCCGACTGCGATTTATTTTCTTATTTTACGTTCCAGAAATAAATTTGGGTTTACTTTATTTTTTATCTCGTTCAGAAGTAAGAAACGCATGATTTCTGAATTTTCTTATATAAAGGATCATTTTCATACGCCTTTTTAATGGACCTTTGACATTTGATATTTTAGAATTTTCACTTTTGTCAACTCTATATCATCTCCATGCTTTTTTTTATATATTAATCCGAACTCATAATGTTGTTTAATCTCGAAACTGTTTCTAGAAACGGCGGACGTTCATATATTTATTTGTAAGGATTTCATATACAGTGGGTTTTCCATATAAATAATATTAATTTATAAATTTAAAAGTAAATAACTTTATGTACTGGACTCACCGTTATGTACATATTGATCGTAATTATGTAAATCAAATTTTCATGTTATTGTTTATTTAAATTTATGTACGTTTTTATTTTTTCTCTTCTCTGTAGGAACTTGTTTTTCTATTAGTTTTAAATTTGGGTTCGTAAATTATTTAATATAGATTTCTCTCTTTTAAAATAATACAAATTGAATTATCTGCCCTTCAATTTAGAAATCTTTCATTTAAAAGTATGTCAATATGGAAGGAATTCCGACTTAACAAACACGACGCAAAAGTTTGAATTGACACTTATTTAAATATTTTGATCGAATTGTTTTGATTCCTGAAAAAATTCGGAAAATTACGAGTGCTTTATTTTTTTACGAGACATTTGGAGTCGATATTTGGATACATTGACGTATGTTGTATAGTTTAGATCTGGAAAACGTTTTTTTTTTCTGCCATGTATTTTGATTTTGTTAAGAAGGCTATGTAATTGCGTGTGTAGGAATTTGAATGATGTAATTGGGATGTGTAAGTTTATTCAATCGCATCCACTTTTAAGCTAAGATAACTCGTTAAAAGTTTTAAATATTAAATATGAAGCTCTATTTAATTTCAAAATATGTCTGTATAGAATATGAAATAATTATTTTATATATTAAAATAACCCACACTCACACACACATAGACATAAACACAGACACACACACCTATATATATATATATATATATATATATATATATATATATATATATATATATGTGTGTGTGTGTGTGTGCGTGTGTGTGTGTGTGTGTGTGTACAGAGTATGAAGATTAATAATTGTAAATTATGAATTAGTTTCAAAAAGATGAACAAAAAAAATCAAGTTCAGTGTACGATCGTTTCGGAAACGACATTTATTTGATGAACATTGACAATAAACATTGAAAATAATTGACAATAGTTGATAAGTGTTTTTGAAGATAGCCTCCTCATTAGCATAAAATGGGGGGGCGTTTAAGACACTAAAAACTAGCATTTTAGTAGTAAATAAGGTGGGTAGTCCTTATTGAGTTGCATTAGAAAATTTGTTTTAAAGTTCGTCAGTACATATGTTGGTATGTTGTTGTTTTTTGGCCACAAATCGTTGAAACAGTTATTTACAGTTTACTTTTGAATTAAAAACGCGGGATGAATAAAGTGTTTAACCGACGCTAATTTAAAAATATAGTTTATATATATATATATATATATATATATATATATATATATATATATATATATATATATATATATATATAATGAAAACTACAATTATATTTACCAACATAATCCAAGATGGTAAAATTAAAGTAAATTATAAATATTAAATAATTAATATTTATAAAATTATTATACTTATAAAATTATCTTATATATATATATATATATATATATATATATATATATATATATATATATAGTAATATATAAAATATATATGGTGATTAAGCTACACTGAATATTCGGCGTTTCATCCACTCTATATATATATTATTCCTATGCTATTCCTGTAAATCAATCATCTTGATAGGATCTTGAAATACAGACAGTAAATACATGTAAAATTGTAATTTTTTTATCATACAATCCTGTTGGCATAATATGTCCATATTTTTATCATATATATATATATATATATATATATATATATATATATATAATGAAAATTACAATTATATTTACCAACATAATCCAAGATGGTAAAATTAAAGTAAATTATAAATATTAAATAATTAATATTTATAAAATTATTATACTTATAAAATTATCTTATATATATATATATATATATATATATATATACATATATATATATATATATATAGTAATATATAAAATATATATGGTGATTAAGCTACACTGAATATTCGGCGTTTCATCCACTCTATATATATATATTATTCCTATGCTATTCCTGTAAATCAATCATCTTGATAGGATCTTGGAATACAGACAGTAAATACATGTAAAATTGTAATTTTTTTTATCATACAATCCTGTTGGCATAATATGTCCATATTTTTATCATATATATATATAAATATATATATATATATATATATAAATATATATATATATATATATATATATATATATATATACGTGAATATAGGTGTATGTAGATATTAAGTGTGCCTGTATGTCAGTTATTTTGAATACATATACGTTTTTTTTTTTTTAGATTTCTAATATTACAGAATGTTTCATCTTTTTTCCTTTCTTATTGTGATTCCTATTTTAAATATCTTCTTTTGTGATTAAAGCGTTGGATAATAGGATGTTTCAAAAAGGATTTCCCAGAGGATTGAATCGGAGGCTTCCATCTTTTGTGTTAAACCTGAAATAAGAAGAAAAAAAATTAATATACCGAAAGCAAGAAGTAAACCAGTCAGCAATGGCGGTGAGGAAATCATCAAGAATAAGTGGAGGATAAAAAAAAAAGAGAATCATTTTTTTTTAAGAAAGATTTCATGTAGAACATAAGAAAGAATTAAACTTTGGAAACAAGAAAATATTCGCAGATTTCGAGGATAAACATCATAATAATATGAAGATATTTGACGGGCACGTGAAACGATTTTACTGGACTAACTGACATCTTGTAAGAATATTAAAAAAACAATTGCGAACTTTTAAGAAATCGAAATCTCGAATGCGTACTTATCATATATAAATTAACATTATATATATATATATATTTATATATATACATATGTATATATATGTATATACATATATGTATACATATATATGTACACACACACACACACACACACACACATATATATATATATATATATATATATATATATATATATATATATATATCCACATACAGTGTTACGCTGCAGCACAGCTTTTCAGTACGACTAGATTAGCGACTCTTCGGTTGAGCATATTCAGAAGCAAAATAATAAACTGCTGGGAGTGTAAAAAACAATGCTCTTTGTGTAAACAAACAGAGCTTAGGCGTTTGGACATTGTCTATACATTGTAATTTCGCAGCAGCAAGAGTCAAATAGCGTAACGGTGAGAATCACAGACTGTGTCATAGGCGGTCGAGTTTCAATCCCGGTTTGAGGTAGTTGCAAGTCCTGCTGCGATACAGCAAAAAAATATAGTATGGAGATGGATATCTCTCTCTATATATATATATATGTATGTAGAGAGAGAGAGAGTGGCTTAGATGTTGTGACTTATTTTCAAACTTTAATAACTTTTTTTTTTCATTTTTAAGGATATACTCGCCAAATCTGAAACGTAGTTGCATCAGTCTTTACAGGTGTCTTGAAAACACTGTGTCAGTTTTTTACTTATAAGGCTATTTATAGGTTATTTACAAATTTATGAAAATGTTTTTAACTACTTTTGAGTCTCACTATATATATATATATATATATACATATATATATACACATATATATATACATATATATATATATTCACTCATGTACAAAAAATGGGCCAAGAGTGAAAGAAAGAAGAAACAGATTTTTCAAGATTTTCCCATTCATTTTTACTAAAAACTTCTTTTCTGTAGATCATTATTATTATAGCATATAATAATAAGTGAAAGAATGAATCCTAAAATGATAAGACCGCATCTTAGCGCGGATATAAAAAAACGGATTTCAGGAGTAAGGCAGTCTTAAATGACTTACAAGCAGATTTTTGATATTTTAAGAAAAGAAAATGTGAAAACATCTCTTTCTGTAGTGAAGCGAACTAGTCAAATGTTCGAAGTTGAACGCTTGGTAAAATGAAAATCTGGATTTGGTCGCTATAAACGAAACCGAACCCAAAGCATTTTTTTTTAAAGGGCTTCTTGAGCTTACTTTTGGAAACCCTGCTCTGGAATAGAAAGTGAAAAAGAAACAATGTAAATGAAACCGATCTGAAGAAGATGAACACAAATGCAGAATTCTTGATAAAATGATTTATAAAAAAAAAATAGATGACTTAAGTGCCATCAGCTATGATCGAAACCGAACCCAAAACTTATGAAAAATTCTTGGTAAAATTATTTAGGACAAGAAATTGGAGTACATAACAATTGAACGACCCGGATGAAAACGTGACGCGCTATCTCCTCATATCTCTTTTTTTTATCTGTTTCTCATTTTACGATGAATGACATTCTCCTTTTAGTTTATATCCTCCTCCTCATGTTCAGATAATACTCTCTGTCTATAAAATTTACTAAATTCAATAAAACCCAGTCTTTCACTCGCTTTTTTTTCGTCCCAATTCACACATTTTTACATGATTATCCCCCTCCTCCTTTATGGTCACCTCTTCCTTATTTATCAGAAATTTCTCCTTTTTCATTTTGTACAATGTTCCCCAGCAATAATTAACGTATTTTAAAAATATAAGGATAAATAAAAAGCTAGAGATTAATAAATAAAAAAACTAATGAAAAGATATTGAAAGATATCAAGGGGAAATGATGATAGGAGACAATGATGATAGGAGGGCAATGATGATAGGAGACAAATGATGATAGGAGACAATGATGATAGGAGACAATGATGATAGGAGACAAATGATGATAGGAGACAATGATGATAGGAGACAATGATGATAGGAGACAATGATGATAGGAGGACAATGATGATAGGAGACAAATGATGATAGGAGACAATGATGATAGGAGACAATGATGATAGGAGACAAATGATGATAGGAAACAATGATGATAGGAGACAAATGATGATAGGAGACAATGATGATAGGTGACAAATGATGATAGAAGACAATGATGATAGGAGACAATGATGATAGGAGACAAATGATGATAGGAGACAATGATAATAGGAGACAAATGATGATAGGAGACAATGATGATAGAAGACAAATGATGATAGGAGACAATGATGATAGGAGACAAATGATGATAGGAGATAATGATGATAGGAGACAAATGATGATAGGAGACAATGATGATAGAAGACAAATGATGATAGGAGACAACCCGGAAGTAAGCTCAAATTAACATCCAATATGTGTGTAATAATCCAAAATGCTTGTGATAATCCAAAATGTCTGTAATAATTCAAATATGTGTAATCTAGTTTGTACACAAATTCATTTGCAAGACGTTGAGGAATGAAGACTATTACATTTGTTAAAGTTTTTCTTCCTTTATGGACATTTCAATCGGCATACATGTCCAGCCATTATGGTTTTATGTAATTGCGAAGAAAAGCATATATATAAAAAAAAAAAAAACAAAGACGGAAATAAATTACAACTGGAACGTTCGCAACCTAGAGAGTTTAACTTCGAAACAGTTACGTTATGCGTCAAAAGGCACACATTTAGATGTGCTTTACACACACACACACACACACACACACATATATATATATATATATATATATATATATATATATATATATATATATGTATATATATATATATATATATATATATATATATATATATATATGCATATCATCATTCAGTTCGTCCGCCTTGACGTCGGGCCTCAGTGCTTTATCCTTCGGTACAGGACTTTGTTGTCTGTTGCGCATCAGATAGACACCCTCTGAACCTCCAATGCTCATGTCAAGCATTTGTAATCGAGCATTCATATATTGATTAAACAAAATCAAGACAACAAAGATCGGATATAAAATATAAATATAAATACAGATACCAAAAAACATCCAAAACAAAAGGAAAACGGGGGAAAAAATCTAAAGGAAGAAATGTAGGTATATTTCTATCACATGATTTTCTTACAAGGAAAATGGATTCCATATTGTTCATTAAAAAAGTATTTTTCTCAACGTTTGAATATAGGCCGTTCTTGTAAATTTCAAACGATATAAGGTTTGAAATTGTCTGAATGGTTCCGAAAAGATTGCAACGTATAATGAAAATAAACTTCTTATTGCTATCAATCCGATCTTTGTTGTCTAGATTTTGTGAAAACACACACACACACACACACACACACACACATATATATATATATATATATATATGTATATGTATATATATATGCATATATATACACTCGTGAGCAAAAAAAAAATGGGCCAAACAAATCTGATACATTTTATTGCACTAAAAGCTATATTGAAAAGAAAGGGAGACTTAAAGGAGACTAATAACACACAACAAGACATTTACTTTAATGAATGCTTAGGATTTTATTGCATTCCCTTTTGATTTCTTCATACGATCAATCCTTTTAGACATGCTCTCAAGCAAAGTTGAACACTGTGAAGAGCAGATGCTATTCCATTCACTTTGCACACCCTCCTAAAGTTTGTCATTGTTCTCAAAAGTTCTTCCGGCCAATGCACGAGGTATTATGGACCAAATATTCTCGATTTGGTTTAAATCGAGGCTCTGGCCTGACCAATATATCACATCAATTGAATTATCAGAAAACCATTTTTTTGGTATTTTGGAGTGTGTGCAGGGGGCAGTATCATGTTGAAAAAGAATGTTCTGGGATAGTCCCAGCTGCTGGATTCTTAGTAACAGTCCTGTTTCTAACATTCGAATATATTCCTTTGCATTGATTGACTTCTCACATCTAATATGTTCCCCAACTCCTGCTGCAGTAAAAATTTCCCATACCATTATCCCTCCATCCCCGTGTTTAACTGCCGTTTTTATGCAACTTGACGAGAATCAGCTTCTAGTTATTCGATTGCAACGTTCAGGGGCATCGGGGGCATCACTAACAAGACAACATCTTGATTTTATCTAACCGGAGAACATCCCTGAACCAGGCTGCATCTTTCTTTTCATAACACGAGAAAAATCCCTTTTTTATCATTGATGTTCTTCTAAGATAAAAATGGCTTCTTTGCACGCCTTTTCGGGGGAAAATGCCTATTTCTTTCATCTAGATATTGTATGTCTAGAAAGAGAATTTGCAGCCCCTGTTTTGGATTCTTTGATATGGTCAACATAAGTTTTCTTTCAATTCTTCAAAACAGTTAATTTAAGCCTGGATGCTCTATTTTCTTTTTTATTCATGACAAGTTTTCATATTGTTTGAATTAATGCCAGTGCAACCAAATTCACAGCTTCGTTATAATATTAATTTACTAATATTAGTCCGCTAATGAAGAGAACGCATTTCTTTAAAACTCCGCGGATTAAAGACAATTTCAACAATTTTTTCGAGTATACTCTCGAACAAGAAATTTATATAAACATATATTTTACGATCTTAAATATGCAATATATATATATATATATATATATATATATATATATATATATATATATATATATATATATATATATAAGGGTGAAACACTAGTGTCATATGATGATAAGATCATTTCGGAAACGATGTTTTTATTGTGAGAGACATTGAGTCTCGGACAATCATTTTATCATATAGTTTTTGAAAACAAAGTCTCCTCATCAGCAAAAATAGTGGATGGCGGTTTTTAACTAAAGACACTAAAATAAACCAAGCATTTTACAGTAAGGTAGATGTATCTTGTAATGGTTCGACTTTCTAAAATTCGTACGTATCATCGTCAATACATTCATTGGGATGGTAAAAGTAGTATATATATATATATATATATATATATATATATATATATATACATGTATGTGTGTGTTTGTGTGTCTTCAGTCATGTGTATATAGAACATATTTACCTGTGAGTTTTTGATATCAGAAATAAATATGGTTCAGCATAAAGAATTTGTTCATGGAATTAAAGCAGAAGAATTAAAAGAAGCAAAAGAAGTTTTATAAAACAGCTTTTTGCTGCCGTAATCGCAAGGTGGGTGTAGATAAATTCCGCATCTAATCTTGACATTAATCTTGCTGCGGCGTGTTTCAGTCTTTAATGCGACGCGAGCGAATAAAGTGAATCCATCCAGTTTCGAAGCGTTCCGATGTCGCGAATTTTGAGGTAGGCGATTAACTCGAAAAGACAAGATTCACACACACACACACGCGCGCGCACACACACACACACACACATATGATAATGAAATCAAAGGGATGAAGTATATACCTGATATACGTAATGGTAAAATTAAAACTAATATAAATAACAGTATTTATATATAGATAATTGAATCCCAACCGAATAAAAAAGCTCAATACGCAATAGAGAGTTGAGCTTATATATATATATATATATATATATATATATATATATATATATATATATATATATATATTTATTTATTTATATATATACATATATATATATTTATTTATATATATATATACATATATATTTATTTATATATATATATATACATATATATATATATATATATATATATATATATAAGTGTTGGGACGATTATACGGAATCAGAATCAGAATCCAGATTCGAAAAAATTGGATGTTTTTTTTGGAGTATTGGAATCGGAAAAAATATGTATATTTTACGATGTCACAACGATTCCTTAAACTACCTTTTTATTTGATTTTGTTTTAAAGGGTTTCTCCCACTGCTGGTAGTAATAATAACTTATTTTAAATAATAATAACATAGTAAGTATTTACTGATTATAAACTACTAGTAAAACTAAAATCTATAGACCGCCTATATGAATTTATAGATTAGATGAGTTTTTTTTTCAGGGGCGTGCAATAAGTAATTCCCTTGACCGACTTTCAGTTGACTGATCTAGCTGAAAATTTGCATGTAAAATGATATATATATATATATATATATATATATATATATATCTACGGGTTATGTGGCAAATTACAGCTCTGAACTAATTGTGGTTCTGTTTTACAGGTGTTTTAACTGAGTCAGGTGTGAAATGGAGCCTGTTGAATGTCGAGCAGTGATCCGGTTTTTGTATTTGAAAGGACGCACACCACAGGAGACTTTTGATGAAATGAAAGAAACTTATGGTGATAATGCCCCATCATATGACCTTGTAAAACGCAGGCATCGTGAATTCAAACATGGCCGGAAATCTGTGGAAACAGCTCCCATACCTGGTCGCCCCGCTTCTGCCATTGATGAGGCATCTGTCCGTAAAGTTGAGGCTGCCATTTTGGAAGATTGGCGCATTACTATTCGCCAAATAGCTTAGGATGTCAAGATTAGTACAGGGACTGTGAAAACTATCATTCATGACCATTTGCATATGCATAAGGTGTCTGCCAGATGGATTCCCAGGTTGCTCACACCATTCCAGAAGTGAGACCGCGCTAAGTGCTCGAGGATGAATTTGGAGATGTGCTAAGAAGATGAGTCAAAATGTTTCAAAAGACTGATTTCATAGGATGTAACCTGGGTCCATCACTTTGATCCAGAAACCAAATCCCAGTCAATGCATTGGAAGCACTTGGACTCACCACCTCTAAAGAAGGTAAGTGTGCAGTCCTCCACTGGCAAGGTCATGCTCAGAGTCTTCTGAGGCCAGGGCAGAGTAGTAATGACAGATTTCCTGGCAAAGGGTACCACAATTATAGGAGCCTATTATGCTTCACTTTTGAGGAAATTAAGGGGAGCTATCAAAATCAAGATGCGGGGCAAGATCAGCAAAGGTACCCTCCTCCTGCAGGACAACGCTCCAGTCCACAGTACGCATGTCGCCAGATCAGAAGCACGGGCGTGTGGTTATGAAATCCTCTCCCATCTTCCCTACTCTCCTGACCTTGCACCCTCTGACTTTCACTTCGTCCCAGCCATGAATGTTAATTGTTTTTTAAAGGAAAGCCATTCCCAGATGATGCAGCCTTGATTTCTGGAGTAACGTTGTGGTTGGAGGGCCAACCTGGGGTGTTCTACAAAAACGATCCCCAGAGCTGCATCAAACGATGGGAGAAATGCATAACTCTGGGTGGTTCCTATGTAGAGAAAAAACTAATAACTGTACCAAGTTCCGTTGCTCTACTTCTATGGAAAGTTGGTCAGGGACATTACTTATTGCACGCCCCTCGTATATGTGCACATTTAACGTGTGTTTTGACAGTAATAGGGAAGAAATAGCACATTCACAGTTAAATATTTAAAGATTAACAAAGTCTCATAATCGAAATCAGTATTTATATCGGAATCGGGAAGTTTATCCGGAAGTAATAGTTGTATCGAAGCCAAGAAAAATATTGGGATCATTTCATCACTAATATATGTATATATGCGAAGCTCGTTGTTTGTTTGTTTACAAACAGGCGGTTTGAGCACTGTATAGTGTTGGCCGATGTCTATTTAAATAGACATTCGGACGAGTTATTTGCGGGCGTCCCTTCTGTGGTCGAGTGAGAGAACTGCCGACTGTCAACACGACGGTTCTAGGTTCAATCCTTGGCTTGAGAGAGATGCTAGGCTAGGGGCACTGATGAGTTGTGATACAATAAAACAGGACTGTATGTCCATGACTATATATATATATATATATATATATATATATATGTATATATATATGTATGTATAAATATATATGTGTGTATATATACTTTTTTATTTTACATAAACATCCTACTACACAATCATGACTATATTTCAGTCAGCCATTATTATTTATTAAATTTTTCTATTGATATTTTTCTATTGATATTTTATTCTCATTCGTATTATTTCTTTTGCTGTTTGCTTCCTCTATATTTTGCTTTTAATTTTTTCCTTTCTTGATTTTTGACATATACTTTTTATTTTTCCCTTTTGTCTTTGTTTTCTTCCTTTTTAAAAAATATTGGATACTCTTAGCTTGCGTTATTCTGCATATCACATGAAGTGACTAGCTAATTGTTCAGTGTTGGAAACTCCTGTAAACCTTTCATTATTGGCTCCCGCTTTGTATTTATAATATCTCATGAAGAGCTCGCTAATTATTTGTAACTGCCTGACCGAAACATCTTCATGAATGTGTAGCGACATATAGATGCTTATGTAAATTAAAAACGTATATCGTGACGTTTTACGTTATATAGTTCTCTTGCATTAACCTCGTTAATAATTCATTGGCTTTAAAATATTATATATATATATATATATATATATATATATATATATATATATATATATATCGGCATTGTTTCCACTCCTCTAGCACTTCTACTTGCCACTGGACCCAAGCAATGCTGATTTAGGAGAGATGTAATTGGAGATTGCGCAAGCCTTGCCTCCCAAGTTCCCAAGTACTCGCGCAGCTATCCTTACATGGGTATCCATTGCCTTTTGAGATTGAACAGAGGCATCATCGTTAGTACATATGTACATATCACCGTTCACTCTGCATTATTATATGACTTTCATATTAATAATGTTATTATGTTTTTTTTAATGAGGTGGCTTGCTTAGAGTCATTTATAGATCAGTAATTACTTACAAAAAATTATAAGTCAAGAATGAGAGTTCATATAGAAACGTTGCTTTAACCGCTAGATACAACGCGCGGCTCCTTACAAACAGACTTCTTTCTCAAACTTTACAACATGGCAAGGAAGAAGAAAAAGTAAAAAAGAAACAAAACAACACACTGAAGATGGAGTATACCTCTGAAATATATTTGTGATAAATTTCAAATAAGTAAAATATGTTTATTTTCCTTATATTACGTTGTGAATTGGCTTTCAAGCGCACTTGATCCGTATTTTATTTTATTCAAAAAATTATTTATTATTTATTATTATTATTTTTTAGAATCCTTTGAGAGAACATTTCATAATTTGTCTATTCACCACGTTTCGGCCAACTTATTCCCTGGCTTTCTGCTACATAATGTGTGTTATTTTAGAAGGTACAAAATATTAGAGTATGTTACGTTGTTCTTATTTAGATGACGACTTATATATTTGTTGTTGTTCATGTTAGTAAGAGTCTTAGAGTGATGGAGACGGTCTTAGGAGTGTTCATGTTGTTGAGTGTTGTGGGATGTTAGACATTATATATATTCATTGTGAGTGTTCATATTGTCTTAGGGTGTTCATGTTTGTGGAGATATCATATTGGAGACATAAACAGGGTATATATAAAGAGAGAGACAGTTCTGTATATATAATAGACAGTGTACATGTTCCTACAAGAGTACCAAGCCTGTAATTCAATGAGAGGAGATCTTTTAATATTTTGATAGATAGACCGAGAGTGTGTTTGACATTTACGTTTTGACATTTGTACATTTTTATTAACACAAAGTTCATATTAATACAATTTCATTTTACCTTTGTTTTGGTAGAACAACACAACACAAGACGGCAGTTATAAAAACACATGATGATATGTTTATTTCTTCTTCGATCGGTCTGACATGATTCTGCATTTCAGGGATTCAAAGATGTTACATGGTTATCTATAAATCCTTTAGCTTCCAGAGGGTGTCTTGACTCTAACAGAGAATCGGTCTGCTTCTCTGATTTGATTGATCTAACTCTCTTCTCTGGCTTCTCCTAACTGACTGATTCAGATTCTGACTTAACTAACTAAATTCATAACTCATTATATCACTGCATGACTAAGCAGGTGCATACGAAAACACATGGCACAACATGCCTCCGTGTTTAAGCATGCATTATTTTTCACATGTTTCTTACAAAGCCGACTCTCTAACTTAATTTTCGTAACCCACTTTACAAATAACATTTTCCATGGTCCGTTTTTAAATTCCTTATTTTAATTTCATTTCGTTAACAGAAACAAAATTCATCATTACATTCCTTTTATATAAACAGATATCTAACTATTTTGTGTGAGCTAAACAATGGCAATTCCACATTCCTTATTTTCAATAACATTCTGTATTTATTTTACTTAGGATTGGAATTCTCAATTCCAAGTCTAGCTTCGCAAGTTCGAATCCTTGACTTGAATCATATTTACATTTAACTAATTCCCTATTTTTCTTACATGATTAACCGCGACGGGAGAGGAATGCTGAGTTTTGAAACTGTATTTCTAGTAATTAATGCTTACCATGTGAGCATTGTCTGAAGATAGCGGTTTCAATCCTGCTCAAAGCAAAATAGAGGATCCAAGGATGGAATACTGCTGCTATATCTGGGCAGGAGCTGCTAAAATAGCCTATCCTGCCTTGAGAGAGTACAAAGTAGACTTCGTGGCTTAGTGGGGGATGCCCTTTTCTCTACCCTGCAACCTCTCTCCCACAGAAGACACGTTGCGAGCCTATCCTTGTTTTATCGTTATTCCCATGGCAGGTGCTCGTCTGAACTCCAATCTCTGGTCCCCCCTTCGCCAATCTTTCACGAAAAACACCCGTCTAGCCGAATCCACTGTGAAAAATTTCCCCCACTCTATATCTGTGCCTAAATCAAAACCTGGATTCCATGAACAAAGCTTCTTTCTTAGAACTTCACGCCTGTGGAACTCTGTTCTGTCTGCCTGCTCCCCACCTGACTACAACTTGGATGTGTTCAAGTCCAACGTTAACAAATTTCTAATGAACCGCCCCCTTAAGTAAACATTTCATCAAATCTCCACACTAACGTACTGTACTTGCAATAACCCTTATCCCTGAGTGGCCTTGATAAGTGGTGACCACCGTGTAAAAAAAAGTTGGTCAAAACGTGTCCAAACAACAACTGTTGGGTGGCATAGATTGCAGTTTGGTCGAGCATTTGCCATGAAATAACGATAGAGCAGAGAGCTTGATTCGATTAATTTGCAGATCAGTATATTTATTTGTTTGAGGAGAGAACATAGCAAGATTATAATAATTCATATATTGCATCAGTTATTTAATCGCTCGCAGATCCTTGTAGCAAAGTTTATTCAGAAAACTATCAACATTTTCAACGATCAACACAGAGAGCATCTCTACTTCATAAAATGGCGTCGTACATTTCATCAATAAGCAAGCGATTAATGAAATTCAAGATGAAGAACAAACTTTCAGTTCTCTAAATTTTACGCTCGGAAATGACCATGCTATACAATAACCTACATTAATGAGAATTACTGGGTATGGCACAACAAAAATCACAGATGAAAGCTGGACGCCCAATTATGTTATCCCAGAATATTGATGCTCGGCGCGTATACAATGCAACAATATTGTGTGTAAAACGCATGCAAACTCAACTGAAACTGGTGTGTCTAAAAGGGAAATGGCATTCATTTCCAGAATATCTATTATTCCCTCAGTATATGCAATTCAATTTAAAATGGATTCCTTTCTCAATTAAATTGTTTACATGTCAATAAACACGTCCCAAAGAGAATCCATAGCAGTAGTCGATCTCAATTGAGCTTCATCTTACTTTAGCCAGACGCAGTTTTATGTAGGATGTTCACAAATAGGCTCCCTATAATCTCTCTCTCTCTCTCTCTCTCTCTCTCTCTCTCTATCTATCTATCTATCTATGTACATATATATATATACATATATATATATATATATATATATATATATAATTATTTACGATAATAATTAAATACCTACAGACACTAGTGTTTCAACCTTTCGGGAATCATCAGTGTAGGGCGTCACGATTAACGCCAGTCGAGGGATTCGATCCCTGGCAACAGAAATTTTATATATATAATGTATGTATGCATGTATCAGTGTCAGGTCATGTCATATGCTACTGGTACCATGTAACCCAGTATTACCTACCTCATGATAGGGTCACCGGCGACTAAACTGGTTCCCCCACCAGACTTTTTTGGTCAGCAGGGTGGGTAGTCTCCTTGAAGGATTAAAAACAAGACCTTCCAAAGGGCAAATGAACCTTTTTTCGGGGTCAACGGCCAACTAGCACAGTGTGTGTTTGTGTGTATGTATGTGCGTGTTGGGTGGAGAGATCTCCCGTAAGCCGTGGTGAATGCAACATTTGTAGGAGAAGCAAATCTCTGATTTAAAACCCATAAAGCGGGAGACCAGTACCCGCATTAAGCTGGTCTGCAGTCTTACTTGTTGCTGGCTATCTTGTTCTTGCTTGTTACCGGATCTCAACATTTTAAACCGAGAGAGAGACCTAGCTGTCGTACAAAGCTAAGACTCTGTAACATCATACTTGTATAGATACACTCACAGGCATTTGTCTATAAAAATGGTCCTGAGCCGATGGCGATGGGAAATTTGTGACGCGTGGAGGTTTGAAATGCTGGAAGCATGTAATAATTGATCTCAATGACCGTCTTCAGTATCATGCCTGATTGAGCGTGTGAATTCACCAGTAGGACTAAAAAAAAGTCATTTTTGGGCGCATGGACAGTTAATGTCTGAGGGAGTGGCACTCGTCTGACAAGACGTTGCAATCATATATATATATATATATATATATATATATATATATATATAACCTCCCTGCTACCAGGAACTCTCACTTCAGCATGTACGATACAATTTGGATATGAAGTTCAGTATTCTTTGCATTCTGAACCTTGGCTTTTTGGCCAAGATCAAAGTGTAGTATCTCTTCCGGCAGATACGGCAAACTATGACTAGCTAGGACTAGCAAAGACCAGATGTGGGGGAAACCCCACATGCCTGACCATTAACCAGCTCCCCTTTTCCCACCTCTCGGGAGCTGGTCCCCTTTTTCCCTTCTCCCTCCCTTCACTCCTCACATTAAAAATCGGCCTTGTGCCTAATTTGCTCGGTGGGGGAGCAGATAAATACCATCTGTTCCGGCAGATACTGCAAGCTATGACTAGCTAGGACTAGCAAAGACCAGATGTGGGGGAAACCCCACATGCCTGACCTTTAACCAGCTCCCACTTCCCACCTCTCGGGAGCTGGTCCCCTTTTTCCCTTCCCCCTCCCTTCACTCCTCACATTAAAAATCGGCCTTCTGCCTAATTTGCTCGGTGGGGGAGCAAATAAATACCATCTGTTCCGGCAGATACTGCAAGCTATGACTAGCTATGACTAGCAAAGACCAGATGTGGGGGCAACCCCACATGCCTGACCATTAACCAGCTCCCATTTCCCACCTCTCGGGAGCTGGTCCCCTTTTTCCCTTCCCCCTCCCTTTCACTCCTCACATTAAAAATCGGCCTTGTGCCTAATTTGCTCGGTGGGGGAGCAAATAAATACCATCTGTTCCGGCAGATGCTGCAAGCTATGACTAGCAAAGACCAGATGTGGGGGCAACCCCACATGCCTGACCATTAACCAGCTCCCATTTCCCACCTCTCGGGAGCTGGTCCCCTTTTTCCCTTCCCCCTCCCTTTCACTCCTCACATTAAAAATCGGCATTGTGCCTAATTTGCTCGGTGGGGGAGCAAATAAATACCATCTGTTATTCAGATGCGGCACTTCCATTTCTTGTTTTTATTTTTGTACCTTTTCTCCACGTTAAAAAAACGACCCTGGTGTCTAACTCTGTCCCGTGGGGAGGCATTGTAAACATGGAACTCTATTATTTAAAAACTTTTACTTACGATTTTCTATGTTTATTGCGTTTAGCAAATTAAGTATAAACCATTTATAATGTTTGCTAATGTGTTTTTTTTTACCTCTGAGGAGATGAGTAAGCCTCGAAAACCTATAGGTTAAGGAACTATATTTATTGAACTGTATTCTTTGTCTTGCATATAATGAAAATTCTACAATTGAAATTAAACCGTTTTACATTATAAAATTTAAATTACTAAATTATATATATATATATATATATATATATATATATAATCTTCAACGTACAGTACTGTTTCGCTATATTACAGCTCATCCTTGAGCACTAGATAAGCACCTACTTCAAACCAGGCTTGAAACTCGACCTCCTTGACTGCGCTTCTGACCGTTACGCTATTCTGCTGTTGCTATGAGGGGCATGTGAATTAAGTGTTCCACCATTGTCCAAACGCGTAATCTCCATTTCTTTACACAAAGAACATCGCTTAATACGCTAATTGTGTATCACTTTGCAATATGCTTACCCAAGGTAGAAAGAATTATAGTTATCCATGTACAGTACAATTTCGATACGTCATAGCTCATCACTGCATCTAGAAAAGCAGCTACCTCAAGCCTAGACGACAGTCGGCGCTTCTAACCGTTGCGCTATTCGGTTGCTGCTAGGACGGGTATGAGAATTAACAAAGCTCAAACATTGTCTAAACGCCTAAACTCAGTTTGTTCATTAGCACCAGACGGTACAAGTACAGATATTTTTTATCAAAGAGATTTATACAAATAACAAAGCCCATACTTCATTCCATAAAAATATTCCTTTACAAAACTCAATTAAGGCATGTCATTTTATATTAATACGTACTTATTGACTGAATATAAATTCGACTCGGATGAATAACGAACAATCGCCAGGCATAAATAGCCCAACCGTTTTATTGATCTGCTTTTTCCAATAACGATGATCATATCCATTATTCCAAAATATATTCTAAACAAAAAACAACGTAGACTACTTATAATAAATTCCGATCATCACATTATAATTATCTAACAAACACAATTGATTAATGATAATTGTTAAGCAGTTGATAACGTTTAATCCCTCCTATTTTCGTCCCCTAAATGTTTACATCTGTACATATTACATTTTTTTATTACTTCATAAAAGCAAAATCAAAAATACCCTACTTTAGTCAATTATAAAACAATTTTAGTGGAGACGTTTGTTTGAGCCATATATTTTTTCTTTTTTTTTTTTCGTGTGGTAAAAACAATCCTTTTCATTTATTTTCTAGAACTACATTCTCTGAGTAATATACACCTAGCAAACCTTCATTTCATTTCGCTGTCACTTCTTTTATGAATAACTTTTTTTGTGTTGATTTTTTGGAACATTTAGTATTTTATATGACTCACATAATGATGCCCCAGATAATCATAGTTTAATTTTGGGGAGAGATGTCTTTTACCGACTCTGTGCTTGCTTTGTGTTAAGTGGACAACGCTGTTACGTAAGTACGAGGTGGCATCAATAAATTTCCATTTTTTTTCTTTTTAATACACACATTAAAATATGTCGTAGACTCTTGAAAATTCAGTATCTTAATGCTATTCATCTTCTGAGATGTGTTACCAATTTTAATGATTTCATGTTCAAATAACAGCTGCGACAGAAATTGGAATACACCATACGAAAGCCTGATTTTTACAGCTGGTGAATTTCACATATGCAATCTGGCCGTGAGGACACTTTAGAAGAACTCTATGAAATAAAATCCTGTTTTAAACTTGGAAAAAATGTCACAGAAACGTATGGAATACTTTAGACTGTTTGTGGGTCATCTTGCATTAATTGAACATCAGTTTTTGAGTGGTATAAGAGATTCAAGGAAGGCAGGAAGTCGATGAGGAATGATGTACACAAAATTATTCGCGAGGAAATGAAGATGCAGAAGATTTGTGCGAAGTTTCTCCCAACTCAATCCTTGCCATAGACTATTTGACCAAGATTGGCATCAAGACAATTCCTCACCCTCCCTATACTCCAGACCTTGCTCCCTGTGACTTTTGGTTATTCCCTAAGCTCAAGGAAAACCTTAGAAGCTGTCGTTATGACACAATTGAGGAGATGAAAGCGGCTGTGTCGAGGGTCATTGACACGCTTAAACAAGATGACTTCCATGGTTCCTTTCAAAAGTTGAACGGTACAGAAAGGCATTGCAGCCAGAGGGGATTATCTCTAAGTGTGTAATATCAATAAAGATGCGCATATGAAAACAGTTTGGAAACTCATTTAAGGCACTTCGTCCATAGCAATACACAAAGAATATTTTAAGATTTTTATTTACTTAACATTATTTTAAATATTCTGGGCCAATTTATGCGCATTTATTTTTTAGCAAAAAAAGAGACTCAGTCTTAATATTTATCTATATGAATAAAACATTAGATATGTGTAAATATTTAACCGATAAACTCTTAATCTACTAGTCTGATAATACTGACATTACCAGAGAATAGTAACCGCACACCAAGGATGGCTTACAACGAGTAAAATCTCTGTTTACAATGATGAATAACGTGTACAGAAATATGTCGAAAAGTTAAAATGCAAAATGTTCATTTCAACTTGCCGACATTTTCTCTTACAAATACGCATGTGCAAATTCATTCATAATTGAAATCGTTTAATTGTAAGTCTTTCTCATCGATAGCTAAAATGATAGAGAAGGCAGATAGAGCGCTAAATGTTTTGGTTTCGATTCTAGCTGATGGCATCTAAGTCATTTTTTAATACTTTTGAAAGATGTACTATGTATGTATAATAGTCATTAAATAATTGGCCCACTAATAATGAATACAAAATCTGCATGAATTAATATATATTTAAGCGTATTTTATGCGCTGGCAAACCGAGCGCTCTTCGATAGTAAAAAAATAAAGAGAGGCAGAAAAAGTGGAGAAAAAAGGGAGACGGACACAGCGAAACAAAAAAATGGTGGGTTAATTTAATATTTAAATAAAACTTACCTATTGTTTTGTAAAATTTCATATGCGTACGTGTTGTGTTGTTGTATCATAAAGGGGATCGTGTGTGATCCTTTAGTGGTCAGTGTATTCAATGATATGTACATATGCCGCTGTGTGCGCGTGTGTGTGTGGGGTGGGGGTACATGTATTATTTGACCATACCTTCCTGCGTCATCGATGTTGGTCTATCTGGATTCATATCGTGTCTTGGAGCGAGACTGGTACCTATTTAAACAAAGACTCAATCACTCCAAAACGATGAATTGGTGTTGTAGTTTATTTCACTTTCCAGATGTCTCGCAGAAGGATGGAAGGTGAATCTCTGGCTTGCGTGGTTTCTCTTGGTCTCATTTCTACACACGTCAGCGCCCGCCCCCAGTGAAAGGGAGGAGACGTCTGTGAAGCCGCCCATCTCCTATATTCCTAACCCTAACCCTAACCCTAAATATATTGTTATAGATAATATACCACATCTAAGCAGGATCTACTAGAAGCAGCTCATCATGCCTTCACAGAGGTCAAAATAGTCGTTGTAGTTTAGTGGGGGATGCGTTTTCTCTTCCCTGCAACCTCTTTTCCACACAAGAAACGTTGCGAGCTTGTGTCTGGTTTATCGTTATTGTTATGGAAAGTGCTCAGCTGAGCTTCAATCCATGGTCCCCTTCGCCAAACTTTCACAAAAAACACTCGTCTAGCCAAGACCACTATCAATAATTTCCCCCACTCTTTATCTGTACCTAAACGTAAATGTAGTTTCTTTCTTAGAACTGCGCGCCTGTGCCACTCTCTTCCGATTATCTGCTTTCCTGCTGATTACAATCGGGTTGTCTTCAAGTCCAACGTAAACAAGTTCTTGATGAACCGTCCCCCTAAGTAATCCAATTTACAAATTTCGCACTACTAATGTTTACTATGCTATAATCACATTGACTAATGTATACCCATTAACCCTTATCCTCGAGTAGCCCCCGGACTTTGATAAGTGGTGATTCCTGTGTAAAAGAAGGAAATAAATGATATGGAGAGAAGATAACGTGCATTTTTTCAAGTTAAATTTAAAGTTTTCAGTATCACTTGTTCATCAAATTGTTAGGTGAAAGTACCTATTAGTTAAAAACCACCCTGTCCAAATGGTTTTTAAATAATAACTGTATTATTTATCTAATACGGCATAATCATATTGACACACCGGTCCCAGCTGGATCACCAAAGTTAAGCAACATTTAACTTATCTCGGCATTATTTCAAGTCGTCCTGAACTTCTCATGTCTACTGGACTCAAACAATGCCGATTCAGGAGAGGTATGGTTGTGATTGCGCAACCCTTGCCTCACAATTACACGCGCAGCTGCCCCTACAGGTAGTACCCTTTGTTTTTCGAGACTGAACGAAGGCAATATTTAAGCACGATACCTTCTCTGCACATGTATCAATAAATTAATTACTCCTCCCCCGAGCAATGCCTGATGTTCTTCATGGAGAGAACTATTCAATTTGTTTTCTTTTTCTTTTTATGAAGGCGTTACCACATATCAAGGCCATAAGCTCACTTGAGGATGAGGGTTAATGTGTGTATTGTAATCATTGGGGCAGTAGCGTAGTAATCGTTTGTGGTGAAAATTTTGTATGATTAGATTATTTACGAGGACGGTTCAATAATAACTTGTTTACGTTGGACTTGAAGACGACGATATTGTAATCAGATGAAAAGCATACAAGCGGAACAGATTTCCATAGGCGGGCAGTTCTAGAAAATAATCTTTGTTCATGAAATCCACGTCTAGGTTAAGGAACCGGTAGAGAGTGGGGGGATTTTATTAATGGTGATTTTGGCAAGACGAGTGTTTTTTTTTATGAAAGACTGGTGAGAGGGGACTATCGATTGGGGCTCAGTCGAACACGTGCTATGAAAATACGATAGAGCAGAGATAGGCTCGCAACGTCTCTTCTGTAGGGAAAGAGGTTGCAGCAAAGAGAAAATGGCATCGTCTACTGGATTGCGAAGTCTGTTTTGAATGCTTTCAAGACAGGATGAGTTTAAAAAGTATTTTTACAGGTTTTACTTTTTTTTTTTGTTGCATGTTTTGAGTTACCGAAAATGCTGAACTTAAAGGAAAGTAAACACGGTCGATCGGTGTAAACATTAGTTAATTAAAAAGACACAACACAAATAAATCCGGTGCAGGCTTCGGATTACATTACAAACAACAAAGTCAGTCGGTTAAGTGAACGCTGGAAGACATCTCGGAGCGCTGGAAGCCGGATAAGACGCGATACGCACGCGGTGTGAAAGAACAAAAAAGAAGTGACGGGAAAAATAAAGTTCGAACAGTATGGCTAGAGACGTAACTCGAGTTCAAATTAAACAACGCGAAAATTTTCTTATAATAAAATTCAAATGAGTAATGTCAGGAGACGAAACAAAATTTAAACAAACACATGGCGGAAAAACAACATCTGTATTGCTTACCTCAAAACTCAAGTAATAATATCTAGGAGAAAAACACAAATCCGATTGTTGCTAATGGGAAATATTCCACACACATATACAGTGTGTCCAAAAAGTCACTGAACGATTCTGACTTATAATAGATTCTTATTTTTGATGATATTTTTCTGTGATTTTGCCACAATCTTACTAAGCCATTGCAAAATTTAAAAATATACATGCTTAAGTCAAATAATCGTTATTTATGAAAAATAATTTCTTTTAAACGTTGCCCATTTTCAGCTTCGCATATTTGTTCTTTTTTCCAAAATATTATTCATGGCAGATTGCAGAATCTCTGGATTTCGATTTAACTCCCTTATTTCGTTCCTGATGTTTTTCTTAAGTTCTTGCAGGGTTTGGAGTTTCACTTCTGTCAGCTCGCGAAACGAAATAAAGGAGTTAAATCGCAATCCAGAGATTGTGCAATTTGTCATGAATAATATTTTGGAAAGAGAAATAATTTGCGAAGCTGGAAATGGGGAACATTTAAAAGACATTATTTTTCATACATAAACATTGTTTGAATTTTGCATTAAAAACTCCCAAATTCCCGATATCTTAGTTAGATTGTGTTAAAATTACAAAAAGGTATCCTTAAAGTTAAAGATATTTTGGACAAACTGTATATAAACACACACACACACGCACACATACGCGGAATATTCAGTTTAGCTTTATCGCCACATATATTTTATAACTTACTAACTAGCTCTACCTACGTATTGAGCACTTTTGAAGTAAATACTAAAAGTTTACGCATAAATTTATACTTTCGTATATTAATTGTATATGAGTAAATTAAGTAGTTATATATATATATATATATATATATAAACACATATATATAAATAAATATATAAACATATATATATATAAACATATATATATATATAAATATATAAACATATATATATATATATAAACATACTCATAATTTTTTTTATGCATTGATGTTCATATTAAAAGCCCTTTTTTTGTTTATTTAAAAAGAAAATATCACTCTGTTATATATGGCCCGTGGAATTGCGCTCATCTGCAAAAGAATCTAGCTAATTTGCATATTCTTTTAATCATTCATTTTAATTAATCGGGTTTTAGCCGGGGAAAGTCAGTGCAAAAGTGTGAAAATTAAAAAAAAAATGAAATTTGCCAGAGGAAAGTCGAACGATTGCACTGCGTATATGCATGCGTAACGTAATGGCTATTGGTTCATATTTTAATTTTTAGCTCTGCAGCATATATGTTTTCATAGCTCAGGCATTAACGCCAATGACCGATTCCAAATATGTAATGGTGAAAAGAGATGCGAAAGCAACGTGGCTAGTTTGAGATGGTATATGTTAATTTATACGTGTCTACGCATATAAGTTCAACAAACACTGTAGCACACTAATTATTAAATGCATAAATTCCATCACTTTATGTAATAGAGAACAAGCAATCTTGCATGGCCGAAACGTAAACTTTAGTGATACTTATAGAACCGAAATATTTTTTTTCATTTTGACAGAGATAATTTTTTTTCGAAAAATTAAAAAAAAAACTAATAAACAAACAGAAGAATTAACATATATACATAATAGCATAGATACCCGACGTTACCCGGGAATAACTGATTTCACACTCTAATATATTTTTAATGTCATCATCATAGTTTATTTCTAATTCAAATCAATTGATTGCCTACTCTAATTAGTGATCCATCGCGCTAAACCCGGAGAAAGCTTCAGGGTGACTAAGTTTACGATGTATTGGAATCGGCATTGCACTATAGAAAACATACTGGTAATTTTATAAAATTATGTTTGTATATAATAGCTTGCATTAAATGCGGATAAGACAAAGTTTATGACTTTCAATGTGAAAGGACAAATCAGGGCTTTGGTTGGATCAACACTGAAAGAAGTCGCTGAGTTTACGTATCTGGGCAGCAGCATAGTTTCCACAGAGAGAGATACCGGAATTAGAATATCGAAAACGTGGACCGCATTGGATGGGCTACATTAAGTATCTTCAGGGATGTGGTAGAGGATGTCCTTGTTTACGGTGCTACAATCTGGACACTCACCAACAGTTTGGAACAAAAACTATATGGCATGCACCCGTATGCTAAGAACAATATTAAATATATCTTGGCAAAATCATCCCACGAAGCAGCAACTTTATGGCAACCAACCTGCCATATCTAATACCATCAGAGAAAGACGCCTACGATTTGCCGGTCATTGTCTGAGGAGCAAGCATGTATTAGTGAGTGATGTATTGCTATGGACTCCACGACACGGACGTGCAAGCAGAGGACGACCTAGATCCACGTACATCCAACAAATAGCACACGACGCCAACTATGAACCTGAAGATCTGAGGCAACTGATGGAGGACAGGAAACTCTGGAGAGGAAGAGTCACATTGATCCGGGCAAGGAGCCCGTCATGATGATGATGATGATGATGATGATGATTAAAGTTTTAAATGCAAACGCAAAATATCATGCTTCAATTGTGCTCTAAACAGAAACATTCATTTTGAACGCGCCCTTGTTATATCAAAGAACCTACTTTGTATTTTATATTTCGAGCCTTTCGGCTTCTTTGGTAATAAAACTTTTTAAATGTACTTACGGTGTTAGGCTGTATAATAATTTAACTTTAGTCAAAATCGTATGTCCCTTCTTTCATCTTATTATTTTGATTATCAATTAACAATACTTTTCTAAGTCATTCCGACACAAAACCTTCCTAATAACACTGACAGGTACATAAAGTACCTTCGTGTAAAATTTCATAAAAATCAACCCAGCCGTTTTCGAGTCAATAGGCAACGATCTCACAGACACACTAAAAAAGTTATTTTTATATTTTAGTGGTTAGAGATAGAGATTGAAATAGAAATACGCAGTTATACACATATGTTTGTATAAGTACGTATATATAAATTATACAACCGACTTTCAGAAACAACACATACACACACACACACACACATATGTGTGTGTGTGTGTGTGTGTGTGTGTGTGTGTGTGTGTGTGTGTGTGTGTGTGTGTGTGTGTGCTTTAAGGGGAGAACGGTTTCATCTGTCGAAAAGAAAACGTCAGGTTGCAGGGTGAAGAAACCGAGCGCTATCTTGATTTTTCCCCCCGATTAAACGGACCAATCTAAAAGCCTGATTCCAACACTCGACCCCTGGATCTACGAACGAATTTAACCGGTTCACTTATTTATATAACCCGACACCCTCATATTGCTACATTTTTCGTGCCACAGACCCCACCGCTCATTCGTTAAAAAAAATAAACGAATAAAAGAAACAATGAAAAAAGAAGCAACTTTGTACTGTGTTCTTTGAACGTAGTACCAGCCAATTCCAGACTCTGCTGGCAGCCTTACGCTCAACAGCGTCTACTTTCACGCCCCCTTCCCATTTTCGCTCAAACACTTTCTATCTCTCTATCTTTCTCTCCCTATATCTTTAATGGAACTTTGTCTATGTGTTTGTGTGTGTGTGTGTGTGTGTGTGTACGTATGTATGAGTTCGTTCCCTATGGACTCGAAAACGGCTGAGCCGATTTCTATGAACTTTTAGACGAAGATACTTGATAGGTAGGGATGTGACAACAGCATATTCTTTTCATTGTTTTTACTCTTGATTTAATATCTTACATGTTTTTATATAGACGGATGTGGTTCTCGGTTGATTAAGTGTGTGTAACGAATATATACCCGAGAGATAAGAGAATGAAAAGAAATTCTGTTGTCACAATCCTATTTATAGGTCTGGGAGTATCCTTAGATAGTTTTTGCATATGGATGTATTCGAGAAGTATCGATAATCGAAATACTCAGATGGGAGAAGGACTAAGCAATTTTAACCAAAGTTAACACCTTACACAACCAACCAACACATTTGAGAACTTTTATTACCACACAAGCCGAAAGGCGCGACATATATAATCAACAGTAGGATCTTGGACATGACAAGGGCGCCTTCGAAATTAATGATTGTTTTTAAAGCACAATTGCACTATGATTCTTGATTTTTTAAAACTTAAATTCAAGCCATTATAACCGCAGATATTTAGGACAAACATATAAAATCAACAGTAGGTTCTTTGATATGA
Organism: Euprymna scolopes; assembly: GCF_053919585.1. NCBI lineage: Eukaryota > Metazoa > Mollusca > Cephalopoda > Sepiida > Sepiolidae > Euprymna > Euprymna scolopes. Next base: position 33,033,040 of record NC_136513.1, read on the forward strand.
CAGGTGTGCGTTCGAAATTAATGTTTCTGCTTACAGTATAATTAGACTATGATACATTTGCATTTTAAAAATTAATTAAAAACATTATATAAAAATATAATTTTATAAAATAAACAGTAATTTCTCTACAGTGCAATGTAAACTAAAATGTATTGTGGAGGAAGTCACTGCAGGGAAGCATATAAAGCTTTCTCCCGGTGCACGACAATAGATCCCCAACTAGAGCAGCCAATCAATCGATTTGATTTAAAAATGGTCAATTTCACCGATTTCGCTGAAAATAAAAATAAGGAATGTTAAACATTTGTTGATCATCAATCAATCCCGGACAATGTCGGATCTCCTTGCTATTCCATTAAACCGAGTTAACCTTTGAGAACTCTACCAAACTCCTTCGTCAATTTTGGACCCAAACACTTGAAATTTTAGATATAGATTCCTTGGGCATGGATCTAACCTAATAACTTGATTTGAGGCCAAAACAATAAATGTTAAGGGGTCATAATAAGAGTTAAAGTTAAAAAATATAACCTGCGGTCTCTACCAAATTACTCAGAAAATTTCTGGTCTCAACATTTGAAATTTGACATAAAGGGTATTCAGAGATATGACCAGCTTTTTTTATCGATTAGGGTCTAAAATTTGAGCTACCAATATATAAATGTATGTATCTTTGCATGTCTGCCTAAAACTTTTGACAGAGGCGAGGGATTTTCACAAGATCAGTAATGTTTGGAAGCTCGACGTTTCAAACGGCAAATACCGAAGAATTAGCTAAAAAAATTAATTTCTTCGCCCATAACTGGGCACTTTTCTACAGGGAGGAGTCGCTTTTTTCGCCGATATTTTCGAAAGTGATCTCCTGTTTTCGATTGTCTAGCCTTTATTTTAACCTACGTCACTTCCGGTTTAGCGGTGGTCGTAACAGCAAAAACGTCACTTTTTCCCCGTTCTTTTCTTCCCTCATGGTACGGGTTTGAGCCTGCCTTCCTACTACTACTTTTTTTTTTTTTTTCTCAACATACACCTCCAGGCACGCGGGCAACGCCAGGCTGAAATGCTAGCATATATATATATATATATATATATATATATATATATATATATATATATAACTTCTTATATAACATATATATATAACATATATATATATATATATATATATATATATATATATAACTTCCCCAAATTTATATATATATATATATATATATATATATATATATATATATATATATATATATATATATATATATATATATATATATATATATATATATAAATTTGGGGAAGTTAGAGCTAGAACAAACTTTAAAAAGGGGCGGGAAAAAGGTATGCATTTTTTAAATAGAAATATTAAAATATTTTTTCTTAACCTTACTTTCCCACCTTTATTTATTTTTATTTTATTTTTATTTTATTTATCAACAGAAAAATTAATTACCTCTTTTTCTTTATTATTTAATTTTTTTTTCCAGGAATATCTGCCTTAATACAAAAATGCTAGTTTATTTTAGTACCTTTAAACCCCACCCCACCCGCATTTTTTGCGGATGAGGAGACTTTGTTTAAATATAAATATATCTTTTTATAAAATTATTATTCAAGACATATTGTCTATTTCAATAAAACATCGTATCCGAAACTATTGTACAAACTATTGATTTTGTTTTTTTGTTTTTTTCCTTTTGAAACTGATTTTCAATTAAAGAATAATTTTACTCAATATATATATATATATATATATATATATATATATATATATATATATATATATATATATATATATATATATATATATATATAGTATAAAGGGAATTAGACCTGGAGTCTAAAGAGCAAAGTTCATTTTAATGTTTCAATACTTTAAAATAATCTTGCTCATAATACTGTGGATGTATAATAAGCTCAATAGGTATATTTTTCTAGAGCTATATTAATATATTATTTGTTATAAAGATTAATAATTATAAATACTGAATCAATTTCAACAGGAAAAAAAACAAAATCAACTTGCGTGCCTATGAGATGAATATTCAAATATAATTATTCTCAAGGATTATTGTCAACTGTAAAATAAAATGAATATCGTTTTCAAAACGCTCGTGTACTCAAGTTGATTTTGTTCGTTTTTCCTGTTGAAACTGGTTCATAATTTATAATTATTAATATATATAATCAATATATATATGTGTATATATATATATATATATATGTCTGTGTGTGTGTGACTGTGTGCGTGTGTATATGTATGTATATAATTAAGAATTCATGCTGTTATGATCTCGGTTACACGCGTCAATAAAATACCCTTGCATAGATAATATGCATTTTACATACTGATAAAATAGAAATACTATCCATCCACATTATACTGCCCCCTGGGCCTTAAAACATTAACAACCTACATTTAAGACTATGATAAAGATCCTATGCACCTTTTTTGCGTTACACTTTATATAATACGCTACTCCTTTATCTTAGAATTCGATATAACTCCCCTCAACATACTGTATGATTTATTTATTTATTTGATTCCTGATGAATCCCACGCTAGACGTCGTCTCATTATTGTGTTACTTAGCATCTTCTCTACTCTTCTGATGAGAAGCATTAGGCTTCGAAATGTCTTGGCTTAAAGAGTCCCCTCTATCGCCCAACTAAATGTTTGTATGCCCTTATTGAATAAATGAACCATTCTATATTTACCAATATATAGTTTTTGTAACTTCATTTACCAATCTTATTGTTTTCCTATATATGTATATATATATATATATATATATATATA
>NC_136513.1:33040830-33055830 GCF_053919585.1 Euprymna scolopes
GCACTTTTGAAGTAAATACTGAAAGTTTACGCATAAATCTATACTATCGTATATTAATTTTATGTGAGTAAATGAAGTAGTTATATATATATATATATATATATATATATATATATATATATATATATATATATATATAATGAGATTAATGGAAATAGTACTCTAACGAAACAGAGATGAAAAAGGAACGAACCAAGTTATTTGTTCATTACAGTTTCGTTAGACTTCCTTCTGGTTGAATAAATTGAAAAAAGAAATATTTGAAAACATTTCATTTGTATTATTTTGTTTCTTTCAGATCGAGAAAAAATATCCCACTCTCTTTTACAAGGCTATAAGTATTTTTTTTTAATTTCCAACGACTGTTTCGATTTGAAATGTATTTTCAAATATTGTACAACTATTTCATTTTCTTCAATTTATTCATCCAGAAGAAATATTGCAATAAAGACGAAACGTTGATGGACATATCGCTTTATCTGTCCTTTTTTCATTTCTCTCTCTCTCTTTCTTTCTTTCTCTCTCCCTATATAGATATATATATGCATATATATATGCATATATATATATATATAATAGTATATTTAGGCAGCATTTTTTCACTCAAGCAAATATTATTAAATTTCAACAGAGATGCTTTGCTTTATGATCCTTTTTTTATTTTTTAATTTTCCGTATAATCTTTCTTGCATCAAAATCAAAAATATTAATAAAAGTTCCATAGTTGTTGCTGTCACGAGCGTTTTCGATTCGCCCACGAATCATCAGGTGTTGATATATATATATATATATATATATATATATATATATATATATATATAGTTTTTGAAGTTGTCAACCTTAAAAACTATACAAAGAAATATTTTTTATCATTCCTTTGAAAAGCATCTAGTCAGTAAGTCATTTAATCACCTGCAATCACTGCATCAACTCGCTCTCGAATTTACTATAGAACCAATAATTTATTTTTCAAGTTATCATCAGTTGTTTACCATGAATCACTGTTTCGAGGATTTAAAAACAAAACAGTATATTACATCATGGTTATATATATATATATGTATATATATATTATTTATATAATCTCTTTCAATCCTTAAATATCTATATCTATCTATCTATCTATCTATCTATCTATATATATATATATATACATACATACATACACACACATATATATATGTATATATATATATATATATATATATATATATATATATATATATATATATATATATATATATATATATATATATATGGGTGGGGGTAAAATGAACGCTAATGTGTTGCAAAAAAATTTTACATAAGAAAATAAAAATACAACATTCTTCTTTTACAAACGGTAAAAATAATTTACGTGAACTCTTTCAGACAACGCTGCCAGAAATGAACGCTGTCTTAAATACATATGTTCAGTATTTATTTTTAACGTCATTCATTTTCATTTCGCTCTATACCGCTTGAAATGTAAAAATAAAATAAAATATTGATAAAAAAACATCGTTTTCATGCTTCAAAAAAAAAACTCATCACTTTTAAATTATATATATATATGTGTGTGTGTGTGTGTATATATATATATATATATATATATATATATATATATATAGAGAGAGAGAGAGAGAGGGGACAGAGAGCGAGAAAGAGAAGGAATCATCGAGTATAAATTTAACGATCATGCTAACTTTACTGATAAACTCTGACAAAGTCTTGTAAAAATTTATAGCAATTAAACTAAATCACATTTCATATATCAAACCATCTTGTTCCTCTGTTGATACATAATCCTGTATTTCTCTACCGACTACTATTTCACAACATATGTTGCAAAAATTCAAATCTTGAAAGGAAGAGAACAAAGTGATAAAACAAGAAATTCTCGGTTTACTTAAAACAAGAGCAGCCAATATTAGCATTTGAGGTCGGCCCTATTTACCCAATGATTCAGCATCTTCCCATTATTTCAACACCCTCCACACACTTTTTTGCCTTTCTTTCATTTGTAGTTGAATTTCTGTTCTTTATTATTTATTTATTTTTTTTTTGTTTTATATTTTTTGTATTTTTCATGTGTATCCGATATCCTCTTTTTTTTTTGTCAATTTATTCATCTCTATATATTTTCCATTTTCTTTTTCTATTGCGCTTTTCCCCTGTTCATCTACGTTATGTGTTGTAGTACATTTGTCTATATATTGATATATACTATTAACTCCATTAAGTAATATATTAATAGGATGTTTCTTTTTTTTTAATTTTGTGTGTCACGCTTGCATCCGAGTGACTGTCGTTCAATTGCTATGGAGTTCCATTTTTTGTAATAAATTTTTTTACCAAGAATTCTTCATAAGTTTTAATTTCGTTTTAGATCATAGCTGATGACACTCAAGTCATTTCCTTTCTTATAAGAAAATTTACAAAGAAGTTTTCATAGGTTTTGTTTCGGTTTCAATTAAACCTGAAGTAAGTCACGTTATATATATATATATATATATTTCAAATATTCAAGCTGATTTCGATTACGGCTGGAAGAAACTCAAGTTAATATATATATATATTTCAAATATTCAAGCTGATTTCGATTACGGCTGGAAGAAACTCAAGTTAATATATATATATATATATATATATATATATATATATATATATATATATATATATATACATATATTGCAAATATTTAAGCAAATTATATGGATATACTTTTCATTTATGAAGTAGCAACTCTATAATATAAAAAAATCGATAAATCATTAACCGTATAATAATATATACAAAATTTGAAAGAATTAAAACATCATATGTAAGTGTACTTTACGACCGGGCTACACTAGGCGTCCCTGCTAGTTTAGATAAATACTTTTGCAGTTTTAAGAAAGACGCTAAAATAATCTCAGAGCGCGCCTATTTACGCTGAGCATCAACAGCATGCCAATATCAATATATTCCATATGAATGAGTCCTCTGCCCAATTTCCACAGGTCCCGCTAGTATATTAATGCTTTAAAATTAGCTTTTTGACGGATCTGACGTCATGGAACCGGATATTGCGTCAGACTATAAGAATTTACACATTTAAACTAATTTTTAAAAGTTCAAATAAAATTAATCTGAATAATTCATTTGATCAGTTTAGACCTTAATGGAACGTATTTTGTGTAGATTCTACCGAGTTTACATTTAAACGAAAAAATAGATTCTATAAGAAAATGGAAACAGGTAATTACTACGAGACAAGAACTAAGATTGATAATTATAAATATGGAAAATGGAAACTAAAGTCTGAGTTCTACAAATATTTTATTCACACAATTTCGTGATTTCACAAAATGTCTAATGTAAACATGAAAAAAAAAACTTAATACATTTAAAATATATTCACCAAGATGTTTTAAAAATTAACTCCTATATAAAAAAATATTAAATTAAATGTTTAAAACTTATTGTGTGTTATAAATAAATGCATACTACTATATTGTTAGAATATATATTATTATATGATTTTGCGCAGAAGCGCAGAGGCTGTTCTTGGTCTTCGGGCCAGGAGAAGAAAAGGAAGTAATCAGTTCTGGTCAATGTGGGGGCAACCCTTTATATCAGACAATTGCTAATTTTGGACCCCGTCAGAGTGCCCCCTTGGGGGAGCTGGTTTTTCCTCCGCACATTAAAAAAATTCTTTGTGCCTAATTTGCTCAGTGGAGAAGCAGATAAATAAAAAATAATAAAACATATATATTATAATGTTACTAATTAATATAATAATATATATATCCGGGATAATAATGTTGACACACAGGTTCTCGTCAGATCACCGAAGTTTAGCAATGTTGAGCCTGGTTAGTACCAGATGGGTGGCCATTTGAGAATTCTAGGCGCTGTATGTGATCTCCGCTTATCTCGGCGTTTGTTTCCGGTCACCTTGCACATACACTTCACTTGCCACTGGTATTTAACAATGTCGACTCAGGAGAGGTGTGGTTGGAGATTGCGCACCTTCTACCACAAAAATTTCACGCGCAGTCACCACTTCGTGGGTATCCATAGTCTGTTAAAGAGCCCTGTAATAAATATATGCTATTATGTTATAAATAAATATATATCATTGTATTGTTAATACGTGTATATCATTATGTTATTAATAAATATATAATAATATGTTATTAATAAATTATCTGGAGGCACGGCGTTGCCCGATCTGTCAATATGCTTTTTAAAGCATATTGACAGATCGGGCAACGCCGGGCCTCCAGATAATGGTAGTTTAATTCATGCATTTAAACACATATGTCTTCATTGGTTAATCCCTTGTGACGTAATGTTCATTCAAAAAAATTTCATTCATTTTACGAGGATAGAATTTGTATGATTGAGAAAGTGGTTTTATTAATCGTTAGTTAACATAATTAAATGTCTATGATATTATAAACTCAATAAAGCGAGTGAGATCGAAACAGCTTGCAGCGAGAGAGAAAAAGAATGAGATAGTAAGCCTTTCTATTCATGGACATTTTTAATACAGATAATGTATTACTCCAAATATGACAAACCAGAATATTAAGTGACTCAAAACAGGATATCTTACAGGGCCAGGCGGTGATAGTCAATTAGCTTACTTGATATTCTGCGGGCAATATGATTTTATAGAGTCAAACTTCTAATTAATATTATATATAACGAGGAATAATTTGCCCGATAGACTAATTTGCAAAAAGTACAATAAAAAAATAATAATGATAATTTTGTTCGTCAAACTCTTTCTATGTTTGTTTATAATATAAAGTCAGCTGATATTTAAGTTTGACGATGAATGCCCTGGAAAAGTCAATTCTGATTAATGTTTAGTTTTAAAATATGCAAACAAAGAAATGATTTGCATCGATTGTAAATGGTACGTCTTCTTTTATCGTTAATTGAATTTATTAATAAGAAAAAGTAAAATAAAATAAGGAGGTACACCCGGACTTGAACAGGGGACTATTCGAGCTGCAGTCTGATAATCTACCACTGACCTATATATCCAGATGATAACAGTTATATTTTGTCTGAGAAGAAATGATTTGCAGCAAATTTAATCTTCCTTGATTTGCTGAGAATTATGTCCCCTTGGGCTGTGTAACCTACAAATATTCCCCTGTAAAAATTGTTTATTATCTATAAGAAAGAAAGACTTATTTTAGGATCGGATTTTTTCGATTTTCGATACTAATCCGACAGATATCTGTACAAAACATATATAAGAACACTTCCAGACATACAACACAAACAAAGTTAGTTTTATATTAAAGTATAAATACATATTATTATTTTATTAATAACTAAATAATATTCTGTGATTCCAATAAATTCGTAGACTTATGTTATTAACAATTATATATTACTATCTTACTAATAAATTATATTATGTCATTAATACATAGAAATTATTATGTTATTAATAAATATATGTGGGGACGGTATTAATAAATATCTATTAGTGTAATATTTATGAGTAAAATTCATTTTTATAAATAAGTTTTGTCATTAATAGTATACGTAATATTGTTACAATTTAATATATATATATATATTATGTTACAAATCAATATATATATTATGTTACAAATATATATATATATATATATATATTATGTTACAAATAAATATATATTATGGTAGAAATTAATATATATATTATGTTACAAATCAATATATATATATATTATGTTACAAATCAATATATATATATTATGTTACAAATAAATATATATATATATATTATGTTACAAATTAATATATATATATATATTATGTTACAAATCAATATAGATATTATGTTACAAATCAATATATATATATATAATGTTACAAATTAATATATATATATTATGTTACAAATCAATATATATATTATGTTACAAATTAATATATATTATGTTACAAATAAATATATATATATATTATGTTACAAATCAATATATATATAATGTAACAAATTAATATATGTATATATATATTATGCTACAAATTAATGTATATATATATATATCATGTTACAAATCAATATATATATATATTATGTTACAAATAAATATATATATATTATGTTACAAATCAATATATATATATTATGTTACAAATTAATATATATATATTATGTTACAAATCAATATATATAATGTTACTAATCAATATATATATAATTGTACAAATCAATATATATATATTATGTTACAAATAATTATATATTATGTTACAAATCAATATATATTATGTTACAAATTAATATATATATATATATTATGTTACAAATTAATATATATATATTATGTTGCAATCAATGTATACATTATGTTACAAATCAATATATATATTATGTTACAAATTAATATATATATATATATTATGTTACAAATTAATATATATATTATGTTACAAATCAATATATATATATATATATATATTATGTTACAAATCAATATATATTATGTTACAAATCAATATATATATATATATTATGTTACAAATTACTATATATATATATTATGTTACAAATCAATATATATTATGTTACAAATCAATATATATATATATTATGTTACAAATAAAGATCTATTTTAAATGTTAAAATAAATATATATTATCAGGTTAAAAATAAAACATTATTATTTTATAAATAGGTATTGCTAGGTAATAAATTAACAAATATTATCACGTAAAGGTAAATATATACATAAATTATGTTATCAATAAATTTATAATAATACGTTATTAATAAATATATATTTTTATTTGTTTTATAATAATATGCATTGAATAATAAAACAGTATATTTTATTATGTTTTCAATATTCTTCTGTAATAATATATTATATATTTTATTTATATGTATTATCTGTTATATATATGTATATATATATATATATATGCATAGCATTGTGTTATTAAAAATATCTATTATTATTAAATGTATAAAAATATACAGCCATAGATCCCTATATTATTAATTATAAATTATTCTACTAAATACAAATTACATGATTCTGTTATGAATTAATACATATGATTCGGTTATAAACAAACAACCATTATAATGTTTTAGTAAATATAAATTATTATGTTATGTTAAACATATATTAAGATATATATATTATTCCTAAATTGAAATTAATTTTTGAGATGAGCATTATATATATTAATTTATTTTTATTTCGGACTATTATTCTCATCTTTATTAGTTGTTGTTTTCATCTTTATTAGTGGTTGTTTTAACGACGTTTCGGCCAACTATTCCTCTGGCCTTCGTCAGATGGTAACCGCGACGGATAGGAACTTCGAATCTCCTAACTGCATTCTCAACCATCACTGCCATCTGTAGTTGTTGTCGTCTCACCACATTTTTGGCGAAGTAAACCTCTGGCACGCTTTGGGCAGGATTGAAACCGCTATCTTCAGACAACAACTACGGATGGCAGTGATTGCTGAGAATGCAGTTAGGAGATTCGAAGTTCCTATCCGTCGCGGTTACCACCTGACGAAGGCCAGAGGAATAGTTGGCCGAAACGTCGTGAAAAACAACAAGCAATAAAGATGAAAACATCAGCTAATAAAGATGAGAATAATAGTCCGAAATAAAAAGAAATTAATATATATTAAAATATTTTAAATATGTATGCATCATTGTTAATAATAATAATAATAATAATAATAATAATAATAATAATAATAATAATATGTATATATATGCATATATATACATATATATACATATGTATATACATATTATTATTATATCTATGCATACATATATGATATTTATATGTTTATATATATTAAATGAATTTTTTAACTAAATTATATAAATAAAACTTTCAAACAAATTTATTATTTGGCAAGGAATATTTTTTTTCAATTCCTTTTAATACAATAATTTTTTAAATTTATATTTTTATTCAAAATCATTATTCATTCCATATATGTATCTCGTGTATTGAGCTTTCTTTATCTGGTTTGGGGCTGTCTTATGAATTTTGATTCTAATATTTATATGCACTTTAAAGTTAATAATGATAAAATCCATAATTTGAAAGCATATCAAAGTTTGAATATATATGTATGCATATATATATATATATATATATATATATATATATATATATATATATATACATCTATATGCATATATATACACATACACACACATATATCTTACCCCGAATATCGTTATATAAACAATATATATAAATATATATATATAAACAATACATATGCATATATACACTATATATAAACAATATATATATATATATATAACTACTTAATTTACTCACATAAAGTTAATATACTAAAGTATAGATTTATGCTTAAACTTTAAGTATTTACTTCAAAAGTGCTCAATACGTAGGTAGAGCTAGTTAGTCAGTTATAAAATATATATGGCGATTAAGCTACACTGAATATTCCGCGTTTCATCCACTCTAGGATTCTTCAGGCTTATACGCGAATTCTGTGGTTGTTCGTCGTTTTTATATGCGCATCTTCTAATGAAATTTTTGTTAGCCAATCCGCTTTCTAGTATCAACCGCGCCTTTCCTATCAGCCAATGAGAATGCATTTATCGGACAAAGGCCTTATTGACCTCTGGTTTATCTCTCTCTCTCTCTCTCTCTATATATATATATATATATATATAGAGAGAGAGAGAGAGAGAGAGTGAGAGAGAGAGATGGTATAAAGATGTAAAGTATGTATAGAACAATACTTTCCAAAATATATTTAACGCGTTTACGTTTAGTGTTAATATCTATGTAATGTTGCTGAATTTATTAATATACATAATAGAGATTTTCAAATTCCTATCTCATGTACATCTATATATGTATACAAATATTTATTTCAAAATAAATTTGATACATTTTTTTGTATGATGTAAAATATAGCCAGTAACATGCTTTCTGCAATAATTAAATTACCGTTTTTTTTTGTTGTTTGTTTTCTCAGGAACACCGCTCTGTATTCCGTCCGGTACACTCTTTTTTGTAAACGTCTGACTTGATTTTTTTAAGATTCTTACACTTTTCAAACTGGTTTTCATCAGACTTTACACATAATTTTTTTTTGTTTTGATAATATGTTTAAATATTTTTGTTATCCAATACATCTTTTTTTCATTGTAATACATTGCCTAACTTTATATTGCCTAACTTGCCCCCTTTTTTTTGTTTTCATTGTATTATATTGCCTAACCATACGGCACAATCACGTTGACATACCGGTTCCCATCAGATCACAGAAGTTAAGCAACGTTGAGCCTGGTTAGTACCAGATGGGTGACCATTTGGGAATTCGACGCGCTGTATGTGCTTTCCGCTTATCTCGGCATTGTTTCCAGTCGTCCTGAACCTCCACTTGCCACTGGTATTCAATAATATCGAATCAGGAGAGGTGTGGTTGAGGATTGCGCAACCCTGTCAAGACTGAAGGAAGCCTTATATATTGCCTAACATTGGTCTATATAATTCCAGGAAAAGGTTAAAAAGTGACAGCAATATAAACATTTTTTACTTACTTCACTTTTATTCAATAATGTATTTATTTTTTTTCTAAATATACTCGATTGGTTTCCATTTTAAGGCTTTGCAATGAATATAATAAAATGTTCTCATTGGTTCATCTGTAGTGACGTAATGTTTATTTAAGAAATGTTTAATGCAGTTAAACACAATAATATGTCTTCATTGGTTAATCCGTAATAATGTAATGTCCATTAAAAAAATTCATTCATTTTTCTATAACTGCATTTGTATGGATAAAATAGTAGATTCATTAATCGTTAATTAAAATAATCAAATTACCATAACATTACAATCTCTATAAAGCGAGTGAGATCGACAAAGTTTTCAGAGAAAGAAAATAAAGAATGAAATAGTAAGCCTTTCTATTCATGGACATTTTATTATACAGATAATGTATTACTCCAAATAAGACAAACCAGAATATTAAGTGACTCAAACAGGATGTTTTACAGGGCCGGGCGTTGATAGACAATTAGGTTGCTTGATATTTTGGGGACAATATATAATAAGATACCGGTACTTCTGCAGTTTATGAGCAGTGTTTATTTTTAGCCAGGATTTTCAAGTTAAATTTTAATTTTTACTGTGTTTTATTTATTAAGTTATTACATGAAAATAGAGAATAATAAAGAAAGTTCCCTCCCTATGTTAAGAATAGATTTCTAAATAATAGCGGTATTTCAATATAGTCTCTACACTACAGAAGTGCAAAATTATCTTTATATCGTAAATATCAATTAATAAACGTTTGATTACCTAAGGTTCTTAATTATTTAAATAGCAAAATTTACATGTTACAATGTACCTTAAATATGATATTGCGAAAATGTATTTTGTTTGTAGTCGAAGATTTTTCGCCTGTACTGCAGTTCCGTTTTCCAGTTAACTATGACAGGGTCGTTTTCAAGTCCAATGTAAATAAGTTTTTGTTAAGCTATGCTCTTAAATAATTAAATTCTACCCAATTTTCACCACTGACGATAGGTCCTGGATATAACCTAAAACTATATCCGATGGTGAGGCCCCACCTTGCGGGCTTTAGGGAGTGTGGAGCCACCCGTTAATTGATATTGCTCCCAGGTCCACTCTGACCCGGAGTGGTAGTACCTGTTAGGGTCCCAACTATGGGTTAAATAGAATCTGACTTAAAATATATATATATATATATATACTCCATTAAAAATCGTTCCTCAAAATAACTAGATTCGGCGGTAATCTCCAAAAATACCGTTAGGGCTTACAACATGGCCGCCAGAAGAGTCACGTGATCCGGTTGATCCAAAACATGAATCGTGCAAATGGAAAACGCAGCCTTGAAGGCAAACTTTGACAAACAATCACAATTTGTCTGTATTTAATTTTTTGTTGATATAATGTTGTTATAAAAATAGGCAAACTTTGAGAAACAATCTTAGGTTGTTTTTAGTTAAAACAGTGTTTATAAAAAGTATTTTATTCAGAACAAACAAGTGGTCGACTAGGGGTATCAGAATTTTAGGCGGAATTTTTGACACCCCCAACAAAAAACTGCGAATAAAATATATAAAACTCGTAATTTCTGTTTTTAAAGTGGGTTGTCAATTTTCTTTATGAAATATACTTCCAAAATAAACTATTACAGTCGTTTAAAACATAATAGAAGTATTATTTTTTAAAAACAATGTTTACAAAATGTCTACGCACGTGAAAGAGTCGGCCCAAATAAATTTTGTGAGCTAATTTGTTGCATCGCCTCCATCTATTCTGTCTAAATTTATAAAATGAAAATTAAAAATATAAACTGTTTTTTTTTACATCATATTTTTATAACATTACATCTTAAAAAAAATGAACACCTTGTTTTAAATACCATTTTTATGAAAAACTCTGAATAAAATATTTTTTATAAACACTGTTTTAAAAAACAAACAAACTGTGATTGTTTCTCAACAAAAAATTAAATGACCGTTCTAAATAAATTATTTATTATTATGATATTGAAAAACTGTTTTTGTACTTAATTATTATGCTTGTTTGTCAAAGTTTGCTTTAAATTTGCGTTTTCCGGTTTCGTAATACGGCGATTCATGTTTTGGATCAACCGGATCACGTGACTCTTCTGGCGGCCATGTTGTAAGCCCTAACGGTATTTTTGGAGATTACCGATTCGGCATTAAATAACCTGAAAAAGGTTGATATGCCGTAAAACAAAAACAACCAACCAATCAACCACTGACGATAACTCATTAGCTTTCATCCTCAGGTGATATTTGATGATTGATATATAGATGACTAACTTTGATAAAAAGTATTAAGTAATCATATATTTGATTTAACAAAACACTGATATATCTCTCTTTGCCTCGACCCCATTTGTAATTCTCTCTTAGAGGTCTATCAATTTGCGTCGAGGTTCTCTAACATTTTGTCAAGTCAGCCACTGCTCACTCTTCTTTTTTTTTTGTTTTTGTTTTTGAAGATCTCTATAAAAATTTGCGACGTCGCTATCTAATTTGCATACTCTGTGTCTCAACACAACGATCATTTGTGCAAATTATATAGCAAAATAATAATATTGTTTACTTTAATAGAAGAAAAATTAGTAATAACTTTTCTTATGAACTAGCGGGGCGCCTGGGCTTGCCCTGGCGTAAAATATGCTTAAATTTGATATTTGAATTTATCCAGAAATCGTATGTATTATTATAGAGTCGTGATTTCAAAAGAAAAAAAATTGAATGCAATCGAACGCCAAACTATAGCATTCAAAGCTAGTGACGTCAGCACTGTATCGACGTAACACGCATATGAACTGATTAAAAGTAAACTAAGATGATGTACAAAATGTTTAATGATTTTTTTTTCAATTTTAACCTAATTTTGACCGCTTAAGAAAACAACAGTCCATAAAAAATTCAATTATTTGAGGCCCCTAGTGCTACTCTGCGACTTTTAGCTTCGGGGGAGATAGAATTTGAAAATATGAAGACAGATAGATAGACATATACTCTTTTATATATTAGATTATAATAATAATGATAATAATAATAATAATAATAATAATAAGAAGAAGAAGAAGAAGAAGAAGAAGAAGAAGAAGAAGAAGAAGAAGAAGAATTAAAGGTATACTTGCGGGGCCTGTGGGAATTCAACAGCAGAGCCTTTCATATGTAATATATTGATGTTAGCTTTCTATGGATGTTCAGTGTAAATAGAGACTCCATGATATTATTGTAGATCTTTTGTTAAAACTGCAACAGTATTTATCTAAGCTAGCAGGGACGCCCGGTGTAGCCCGATCGTAAAATACGCTTAAATATTATATTTTAATTTAAGTAGATTTCGTATATATAATTATAAAGTCTACTTTCTATCGATTTCTATATATTATAAGGTTAAAATATATACACACGATTTGGGTGCATCAGCTTGAATCGAAACGGAAACCAAAAGTTATGAAGAAATATATATATATATATATATATATATATATATATATATATATATATATATATATATATATTGTTTACTGTTTTGGGGAAAATTATTCCAGCAAAGGTCTCGATTACAAAGAAAAAAACTTTTTCGATATAAGAGCTTAATATTTATTTATTTAAAATTGCACAGAAGGTCAGAAAAACATTGGTACCGTTGGTTTCAAGCCTAACTAAAAGGGGGCCAGTTAATAGTAAATCGTAAATAATGTTAGGCTCTCGTCAGCCATGTTGTTTTCTGTCATGGCTGACGAGAGCCTAACATTATTTACGATTTACTATTAACTGGACCCCCTTATGTTAGCTTTGAAACCGACGGTACCAATGTTTTTTTCTGACCTACTGTACAACCATATATATAGTCCAGTCGGCTATAAACGAAACCGATACTAAATCTTATGAAGACTTCTTGAAAAATTATTTATTACAAGAAATGGAAAGTCATAAATATTAAACGACAGTCACTCGGAAGAAAAAAGATGTAAGAGTGTGCTCTCCGCATTGGTTTCAGTTGTCCTGAACATTTACTTACCACTGGTATTTGACAACGCCGATTAAGGAGAGGTGTGGATAGAGAATGCGCAACTCCAGCCACAAAATATCTTACGCGCAGGCACCCTTACAGTGGGTATCTATAGTCAGTCAAGACTAAAGCAATGTACCCTAATATAGTATTTATATACAATGCATTTTAATTCCTTTGTAACCACACAATAAATACGCACACGCACACATTATATATATATATATATATATATATATATATATATATATATATAGTAATTTATAAAATATATACGGCGACTAAGCTACACTGAATATTCTGCGTTTCATCCACTGTAGGATTCGGCAGGCTTATGCGCATGTGGATGAAACGCAGAATATTCAGTGTAGCTTAGTCGCCATATATATTTTATAAATTACTAACTAGCTCTACCTACGTATTGAGCACTTTTGAAGTAAATACTTAAAGTTTACGCATAAATTTATACTTTCGTATATTAAATTTATGTGAGTAAATGAAGTAGTTATATATATATATATATATATATATATATATATATATATATATATATATATATATATATATATATATATATATATATGCGTGTGTTTACGATCTCGCGCGTTAAACATCTGTCACTTTCAGGCATGATATTAATAGATTTGTACACAACTGGCACTAGCAGATGGTCTGCAACCAAAAAAGAAAAGCGGTTTTCATCAAACGGAAAGGGAATCATGTCTTTTTTTTCTAGGGCAACAATTTCATTGTTCCACCCAGTAGATGTTCAAAACTGATATGGCACATTTGTAGGTCGAAAAAAGAAAAAAATTCAATAAGGAAAACTAATGTCTAATGTTTGTAGAATAGCATTTCATTATAATTTAGTCAAAATTTATATTTGTATTTATGCAGTTTTAACATTTTAACAATACTCTCATAAACTGATCTGATTTCTTTGCGTGGTGATATTGGTTTGGGCGGCTTGCTAGTCTAATGTATTCAATAGGTGCTTTATATTAGTTTAATTGCCAACGTGATTATGATAATATCACGTGTTGATTTCCCACACTTAAAAAACGAGATGATCCTAAATAACATTCAAACATAAGAAAAGCTGTCGAATAAATATCAATCAGAACTTTTCAGAGACGGGTTAGACTATTGGCCAATAAAAACATTAACCCGTAAGCGACTAATAACGACGAATCTGATTGGTTAATTAACATGTTTAACCCCTGCATAAATATTGATAGCAATCGAGGACATTCATTAGTGGTTACAAAACAAATTTATAACAAATAATGTGTGCTAGTGCGCTTACTGATCCGCGCTATTTTTTAAGTAGCATTTTCAAGTTTAATTAAAGTTTTACGATATCTGGTTTTATTAAATTGTTAGGGGAAAGTACAGAATACGGACATAACACCCTCCCATCCCCATGTTAAGAATGGATTTCTAAATAATAACG
>NC_136513.1:33060830-33078330 GCF_053919585.1 Euprymna scolopes
TCCATTTTGCTGTACCAAGAATTTACTTATATAATTTTATATTTATATCTCGGAAGTAGAGTGAAAAGCATATCTTATTTTTCTTTTATTAATATTATTGGAATTTTTTTCCTTTTTTCCTTGTACACATTTTTGTGATTTTTTCCATGGACTTCTGCCTCTGGATTACTTCTTCCAATTACGAGATTTTTGAATTTTACTTGTGCAAATGGAAATTCAATTAACTTTCTTGAAGTTATATATTTGGATTTTACCGTCACTGGATTATTTATCTTCCACCAGACTATCCATTCATGTGTAATCACATTTTTCTTTACCATATTCCCTCTGCTTCACTTTTTTTCGTTTTCAAGTAAGATCTTTGACTTACTTGTTGTTTCATCAAATACTTTTGCATGCAAAATCCGATCCCGCATTTTGCTAATACCTACCCTCTGATGAGAAGGAAAGTATTTCTTCGAAACTCCGCAGATTAAGGACTATCCACTTATCTAGTGTTTCCTTTTCAGATTAAATATTGTTTTAACTCATTTCAAAGTGTTTTAACATGTTTTATTAACTGTTTGCTCGTGTATATATGTGTATATATATATATATATATATATATATATATATATATATATATATGATGAAAATAATGGAAATAGTATTCCGACAAAATAGAGAAATAAAAAGGTACAAACCGTATTATGTGTTCATCAACCTTTCGTCTTTATTTCATCCAGAGGAAGTCTCGAAATAAAGAGGAAACATTGATGAACACATAATACGGTTTGTTCCTTTTTATTTATTTATATTTATATATATATATATATATATAATGTATATATGTACTGTGTGCATGTGTGTATGTGCGTACTTATATGTTTATATATTTAAGACTGACGTGGCACCTTCTCATTGGCTATACCTCCTTCTCCTTCTTCTCCTCCTCCTCTACCTTCCTTCCTTTTCCATTCCCCTTTTCCCCGTGCATCCTCATACTTTCACTACACCGATGAAGACTGAAGGATCGCTCGAAAATTATGTACTTATAAAAAAAAGTTTTTTAATTTTTTTTCATGATATTATTATTTTGTATTCCTGCACGTCACCAATTAAAAACGAATAAAGAAAAGTTATAAGCTTTTATACTTTTCGCATTCTTTTTTATTCATATATATATATATATATATATATATATATATATATATATATATATATATATATATATGTGGGTGTTTTGTATTATGTTCATTTTTATATATACACGGTTCACGCTTAAATTTATAAACCAGTCATTGCATAATTTTATACCACAACTGCTGGGCGTAACTAGACTTAATGTGCGCAATATTTACTTTAATTTACTTTCCTATAAAGGCGTTTAGAGGTATCTAGTCTCACGACTGATTTATGTGTTTTGTTTTTAATATACTATCGAATTTCCTTTTGATGTTTCGGAATTAATATTTTTCATTATTTTCCTGCGCACTCTGCATAATTAAGTGTGTATACTTAATATCTTTGAAATATTTATGGTTTGTAATTATTTAATTCAGACATTTAAAAATAATTAATGTCATTTCAAAGAAGTCATTTAATATATTTTCTTATTGGTGATGATAATGTATACGACCTTATAAAACTGTAATTCGTGACGTTCTATTTTAAGTTCAAAGGATCTAATATATATTGGCGGCATTTGCATAATTATGATAAATACATAAATAATTATAAGCAATTAAAATTCGAATGTAATTTTACGGTTCCATTTTTTAAAAAAGAGTTAATTTGATAAGTGTATTATATATATCTTTTCACTAGTGTTGAACGTCCATCGAAAAATGACGTTACGCTTCGCCAGTGTTCTTACTTGCTGTTACATATATTATTGAAATGTTCATTTATATGTGTAGAAATTCGCCAATAATTTATTTTTCAGTTATAAATTATTGTCATTTCTAGAGCAATAAAGAAAAAAAAATACACGCACGCTTGGATATTTATTATACAGTGGAATAGAGATGTCTTGATTCATTTCAACCGTTTGGTTAAGTCTCGGATTGTTGAGGTATGTGTTAAAATTGAACTCGATAATTACCATTTGGAATTTAGCGGGGAAGCTGCTTCGTTGTATTGTGTTTCATAGACTGGAAGCTATTAGAAAGAAACTCAGTATGGCCAAATGTTGTTTCGTTTTTATATAGATAAAAAAAAGAAAGATTTTGAATTTTGTTAGATCTAACGAATGTTTGTTATGAATGTTTTACAGCAGGAACCAAAGATTAGAGCTCAGTCGAGTACCTTTCGTATCTTCTTTGTGATATCCAAATATGAAATATTTTTCCAGAGTTCCACAGGCGGGCATGTCTAGGAAAGAGGATTTTGTTCATGGAATTTTCGCTTAGTTGGATGATGAAAAATGTAAAAGTATTGAAAGTCATTAACGACTATTTTTAACGGTTATGCGACTCTTTATTTCCATTGACGGTGAATACATCCATGTTGTCATCTGCAGGAAAGTAGCCCCGTGGTTATATGTTCTTAATTAATTAATGATGTATTTAGTTGGATGAAGAAAAATACCATGTGATCATTCAAAATAGTTGACGAAATGGACAATATATCTTTGTTTTCATTGGCATCCATATTGTAATCCGTAGGGATGCAGTCAGCTGGCACTGTGTTCGACACATGGGAAATTATTTGAAATGAACGGTGGCCAAGGATATGCTGTTTGGTTTGAGATAAAACGAGGAAGAAATGGATGTTTTTCAATTGTAATAAGAAAAGTTATTGGATGTTTTTTAGTGGTAACGACGAGTTATTGGATGTTTTTAGTGGTAATAACACGAGCTATAGGATGTGTTTAAGTGTAAATAAGACGGATTATTGGATGTTTCAAGTGGTAATAAGACGAGTTATTTGATGTTTTTTGGTGGTAATAAGAAGACCTATTGGATGTTTTTTAGTGGTAATAAGATGAGTTATTGGATGTTTTTAATGGGAATAAGACGAGCTATTGGATGTTTTTAGTGGTAATAAGACCAGTTATTGGACGTTTTTAGTATAAATAAGACGAGTTATTAGATGTTTTAATGGTAATAAGACGAGTTATTGAATGTTTTTAGTGGTAATAGGACGAGTTATTGGATGTATTGTAGTGGTAATAAGACGAGTTGTTGGATTATTTTTAGTGGTAATAAGAATATTTATTGGAATTTTTTTGTACTGGTAATAGGACGAGTTATTAGATGTTTTTCAGTGGTAATAAGACGAGTTATTGGATGTTTTCAGTGGTAATAAGAAGAGTCATTGAATATTGTTCAATAGTAATAAGTCATTGGATATTCTTCAATGGTGATAGGAAGTGTTATTGGGTAGTTTTCAGTGGTAATAAGACGAGGTATTGATGTTAATATATTATATCAAAAGTTTCAAATATTATTTTTGTGGCCCCTCTTCTGAGGTATATAGTCAACTTTTGCTATCATATATATGTATATTTCTTTGCAATTAAATATATTTTAGTTTTATAAAACTTATTATGACTATATTTTTTATATTCAATCGATATCCAAACAAGAAAAAAAAAGTAAAAATGCCAATAAACCCCCATGTTACTGTTATCCTTGAGTTGCCTTCATGTCTTTATAAGCAATCATCTTGTCACAATATAGAAGAGACACACACATTTACCAGTAAGTACTAAATCTATCTTTGTATCTATAAAAGTCAGAATGTGTGTATAAGGACACTTCTTAACCTATAGACTCAACGAATTTTGGATCTACAGATTCGTCATACGGGGTAATCAAACACGTGGAAAACTTTTTAATCGGTTTTCATTCGAATAAAAATAGGGCTGCTAAAGGGTTCACAACTGAATAATTGGTACATGGGAGTCATCGGATTTTTATTTGTTTGTCAACTGTTTCACAAATGCGCATGCGTGAATTGTTCACATGACAGATTACTTATGTGAAGCATAAGAAAGTTTAGAAAAAAAATTTAAAGCACGTGTCAAGCTGGCCTAATGGTTATTGTACTTGACTGACTGACTTTAGGTTTTGATTTTAATCTCAGCTTGCGTATGTTTTTTTTTTACTAAAAAATGTGAACTGTTTAGAAAAAAAACGTAATACTTGCATGCACAATTGTCAGTTTCTTTCTGTTTTTATTTACTTCAATTTTTATCGGAATGTAACGGCACGTTTAACATCTACGGTATTTATGTTTCTAATACATAAGAATTCTGCATTAATAAAATTATGATATTTATGCGTATTTTACGACCGGGCAACGCCGGGCGGCCTGCTAATAATACATATAAAAACATTTTTTCTATGGGATCCATGTGAAAGTCTTATGTGACCCTACCAGTCTATTGTATATTCAGTCGGCCGGCACTGTATTATAAAATGAAAATATATTGAAAAAATATAAATTAAATTAAAAAGCATAAATGTATACTTTAAAACACTCAAACTGCAAACAAAGTAGGAAGCAATTTCCAATAAAATATTATAAGTTAAAAGGCGCACTACTTTGTGCGGCTGAAATTTCAATTCTAAGTGCAAGGACACTCAAACTATAATTGAGAATCATTTAGGGATTCTATCTAGTCATGACTGGACATACGAGAGCATGTTATCCCTGTGAATTAAATAAAGGGTTCCGTTCAAAATTCCGAGTCCGACAGAACGATTCCCGAGTTTGTCCAGATACACCTGAATAAAGTCGGAAGTTAGATAGGCCGAAACGTTGTGAAAACATATGCGAACAATAGTAGAAAGAATCCAAGTAATACAATTAAAATATGTATCATTCACAGCAAGAACCTCTCTGTCTACAATAACAGCAATGGGCTTTTCTTTATTTCTCTCTTTCACAAGATCCCTCCCAAAACTGGTATAAACAGCGTTTCATTTCAAGATCGTACTATTTGTGGAGAATGATATCAGAGTCTCCTTCTAATCAACTACAGCATGGTCATCTTCAAGCATGTGTTTTACAGTGTCCTGGCTTAATCAATTGCCTTTGAGTAACCATTTGTCAATCCCACCCGTTTCTTTTTGTTCTGCTATAGACGCAATAATCTGTGAGGAAATTCCACACAGTTCTCCCCCCCCCCTGGTAGGATGAAAGAAAACCAATCAGAAATTACAACAGCCTCACCATTTCAACATAAATTTTATTAAAACAAAAAGATTCAAGTTGTAAAAGATGCGTCATCTTCAGCTATCTGTCGTAACGGACCGGTAACACCCCGAAGGGGTAATAGTTCATCTTCAATAAAAGCTGAGTATAAAACTCTGCCGACGAAGAACGCTACACAGGTTGAAGAGTTGAGTGATATCTTTATAGATGGTTATACAAGTCGAGTAGCCTTGAGAAATCCACTGTAGATGAATGTCTAAATGGCGAACAAATGACAGGTTAAACAGTAGCCCTTAATTTCCTCTCTGACAGACATTATATTGTAATGATGAAAGTCAACTAATTCACAGAGCACAACAGTGTACAATAATATAATAATTTGCCCAACATAGGGGAATTATTGTTCGCAAATGATAATAGCATTTCGCCCAACACTAGAGCATTAAAACATCTCAAAGGGACAAAGTAATTGTGAGGCTGCAAGCATCGAGTAAGAATTCGTTACATCCTTTTCAACCCGTGTCTGTCTCGAATCTGAAGATCTGAAAAGATAAATTTGGCGCCAATGATATCCTCGGCAATAAGTAAATAACAAGCAATCTGAAAGATTTAAACAAAATCGTGGGCGAACAAACCGACCAATAAGGAGCCTACTTATAAAACATTCGACTGTCGATCTCTTCGTCCCTTAACTTCGAGTGTCCCCCTGAATTTGATATGCTGTGGCACATAAGTGAAGAAAAACAATGGAAACAAAGAAACAGACTAAAATTAATTAACTAATTGTCATTTTTGTAGACGAAATAATCTACTTTATACAACATGTATTCGATTGGAACAGGTGCGTCTGTATCTGAGAATTTCTAAATGGATAGAGACAGCTTAGTTATTTGTATGCCTTTCGAATGAAATTAGGAATTGTATGCACGCAGATGTGCGTATAGATATGCAAATGAAATAATACTCGCTAATTAGATATTTGCATTACTCCCTAAAAGTATCAACAATTAAATATTGACAGTACCTTTTTATATGCGGTGTGTAAAGAAAAGCGAACACACATATTTTTATTAATAAACATAAGTTTATGCATTTTCTTTACAATAGCAATATATATATATATATTTTTTTTTTTAAATATAATTATCCACTGACACGTGTTTCGTCGTCCACGACTCATCAGAGTGGCTGAATCTAGCGAGATTCGAAATCGGCACCTCCTGATAAGAAGCCTAAACCTCTACCACGCGGCTAACGGGGGTACCAGATTTCAATGGGAAAATTATTCCCAACAAGCATTTAGGTAAAAATGCACTTTCGTATAAATACTTGAATTCATTCAAGAAAGTATCGCTAACAAAAACACATTAAAAATATATATATATATATATATATATATATATATATATATATATATATATATATTAGTAGATGTACCCGGCGTTGCCTCGTATTAAAAGTAACGTTAAATTTCTTTTTAAAAATGTAAAAAAAAAGAAGAGAAATTGAGATATGATCATACAAGTATATTTTTTCTAAACAATTCTCTTCTTAATTTATTTATTGCGGAATATTATTCTCATCTTTATTAGTTGTTGTTTCACGACGTTTCGGCCAACTATTCCTCTGGCCTACGTCAAGTGGTAACCGCGACATGATAGGACCTCCGAATATCCTAACTGCATTCTTAGCAATTACTGCCATCCATAGTTGTTGTCGTACTACCACGTATTGGCCAAATAATCCTCTGGCCGGCTTTGGGTAGGGTTGAAACCGCTATCTTCAGACAATTCTCACTTGGAACCGTAGAGATTCAACGTCTCTATCCACTGCGCCACGGGCCCCGAAGGTAAATAAACAAATACTTCAGCTTAAAGACAGTAAGTCAAGGACGATAAAAATGAAGCCAGCTTAACACGATGTTTACAAAGTGGTTTCAAGCTTACTTATTCTTAACTTAATGTAAAAGATTCGCGTATACGCAGTCGTGAAACAGTTAATAAGCAGATCAAAATCTGATGACCTCCCCAAGTATGAATTTTTAAATGTTGCCTTTTTAGCAGCCGTTTTTTTTTTTCGGATGAAAACTTATTAAAAAGGTGTTCTACATGTTCGAATGCACTATATATCCAATTTTAATTCTGTAAATCAAAAAATCGTTGAGTATATAGGTTAAGAAGTGTTCTCACACTCACACGCATTGTCAGTTTTGCAGATATACTAGCAGGACGACGGTTGTAAAATAGGCAGAAATATTATATTTCAATTAATGCAGAATTCTTGTTTATTGTAAACAGAAATACCGTAGGTATTAAGCATAACGTTAAATTTCTTTAAAATAATGAAACAAAAAACGGGAAGGAACTGGAACTTGTATATACAAGTATTATGTTTTGTTTCTAAACCGTTCACTCCTTGTAAGTAAAAAAAAATGAACAAATACTCGAACTGAGGCCGAAAACAAAACCTAAAGACAGTGTGTCATATATGATAACCATTACATCAGCACAACGCGATCTTTACAAAGTGTTACCAGACTACTTATTCTTAATATAAGGAAATATTCACGCATGCGCATTCGTGAAACAGTTAGCAAACAGTATTCTCAGGTACCAATTTTTCAATTTTTACCCCTTAGCAGACCCTTTCTGCAGGAAAACCGATTAAAAATATCCCACACGGTTGATTGTCCTATATACCAAATTTCAAGTCTGTAGATCTAAATTTCGTTGAGTATATAGGTTGACAAGTGTCCTCACACACACACACCATACACATTCTCACGTTTATAGATCTATAGATAGATTAAGAAAACTTTTATTTCCCATGTGTAATATATTTTTTGTTCGTGATAAAAAATCTTAAGAATTTTATTTTAAAAAAACTTTCAACTTTAAAAAAATATAATATGGCAACCTTAAACGTGATCAATATAATACAGGGTGCTCGCTAAAAAGGCGGGAAATTTGAAGGTCAGCTTGAATCATGAATAAAATGCGTGATTGCTATTTTTTGATTGGTGCCGTGTGAGTGTTGTAAAAAATTATTCTTTGTAAAAATAAATCGTTGTTTGACAAATTTCCCGTTTTATCTATCGACCACCCTGTATTTGAAAATATTATTTTTTAAGATTCTTTGATCGTTTCTATGCCTTTTGTTTAATGTTTTTTAATCGTTCTCTAAGTTTATTGTTGTGTTTGTTTTTTTATATGTATTTCCTCTATTTTGGATGGAACTTTTTGTTTGGAAATTGGAACAATTACTGCTAAGTAAATCGTTATAAAAAAATATTCACACTCAGATATACGTTTCGAGAAGTAAGCCTTGTATTATAGTTGAAAATATTTGAATGTCTTATGATTGAAATATGCAGTTGATCTAGAAGTAGATGCCAGTTCTATTAAAGATTGGGGTACGAAATGGCTTGTTTCGTTTTTTTTTTTTCACAAGGAAGCCACCACTTATCAAGGCCCGGAGGCCAGTCGGGGATAAGGGTTATTGCGTGTACAGTAATCAATGGGGCAATACCGTAGTAATCGTAAGTAATGGAAATCTTATAAAGTGTCTTACTTAATTATTAGGGATTTGTTTATATTGGACTTGAAGACATCCAAGTTGTAGTCAGTTGAGATACAGACAAACGGAAGAGAGTTCCACAAGCGTTCAAGAGCTTGGAATGATATCCCACAAGTTAACATTCAAAACGCCATACGAGCTTGGATTTCTAGGTTAAGACGATGCAGTGAATTGCACGGACTACATTTTGAGTATCTACGAGTATAATATAACATTTTTTTCTTTGTAAAACTTTTTAAAAATTATTCTTTGTAACAATATATCGTTGTTTGACAAATTTCCCGCTTTTCTAACGAGAAGCATGTATATATATATATATATATATATATATATGAAGGCTTCCATCAGTCTTGACAGACTATGGATACCCACTGTAAGGGTGCCTGCGCGTGAAATGTGTGTGGCAAGACTTGCGCAACCTCTAACCACGCCTCTCCTGAGTCAACATTGTTGCATACCAGTGGCAAGTTGAGGTACAAGACGACTGGAAACAATGCCGAGATAAGCGGAGAGCACATACAGCGCCTAGAATTCCCAAATGGTCACCCATCTGGTATTAGCCAGGCTCAACGTTGCTTAACTTCGGTGATCTGACGAGAACCGGTGTGTCAACGTGATTATGCCGTATATATATATATATATATATATATATATATATATATATATATATATATATATATATATATATATATATATATATATATATATATATATATATATATATATATATATATATATATATATATATATATATATATATATATATATATATATATATATATATATATATATATATATATATATATATATATATATATATATATATATATATATATATATATATATATATATATATATATATATATATATATATATATATATATATATATATATATATATATATATATATATATATATATTCAATCAAATATTATTAAATGCAACAGAGACACTTTGCTTTATGATTTCTTTTTTAATTTTTCGATTTTCCGTATAATCTTTTTGTATCAAAATCAAAAATATTAATAAAAGTTCCATAGTTGTTGCTGTCACGAGCCCTTTTGATTTGTCCACGACTCATCATCAGGTGTTGAAGTATATATATATATATATATATATATATATATATATATATATACATGGTGATCGCTAGAAAAGCTGGAAATTTCAAGGTCAGCTTAGATCATGAGCTTTAAAAACTTTGTAAAATTAATCTGTGTAAAAATAAATCGTTGTTTGACAAATTTCCCGTTTCTCTAGCGACCACCCTGTATTTACCAACGGTGTATAGTTAAGTATAGTAAAGTACAGTTAAGTATAGTTAACTATTTGAAAATGCCGTGTATTTATTTGATCTTGAACAACATTTCTTTACAGATTACAATTTATTTTTAATAATACTCTTTAAAAAATATTACAAAGAAAATGTGTATGACACATGTGTAATGGAAGTTTAATTAATATAATATATTGCTATTTAAAATAAATTGCAGAAATGCGTGCTTATCAATAAAAAAAATATGTTGACCACGTTTTGTACACATCGTATACTATATAATAAGTAAGGTTATATATATATATATATATATATATATATATATATATATATATATATATATATATATATATATATATATATATATATAAGCCGTGTGATGTAACAGCAACCAGACTAGAATATAGAAATCAATTAAGTTGAGAATATGGCCTAATGCCATTAATGGCCAGGGAAAGGATATTATTTCATATATCAACGTCCAACTAAAATTTCATCTAAGAGTTAATTAGATTCTTCTGCCGTATCTGTACCACTAAATAAGTGGCGAAATTACCAAACTAACACCAGTCCTTCTTTGCTGGTTCCGTATTTTTTTCTAATCGCAATCGTTCCAAACGAGCCTGAAATAATACACCTGATTTTTTGTTGATTTTATGATGTTTTCTTTGTTTACGCTTGGGTATAAATAATACTATAAATATACTATAATATACTATAAATAAGACGTTTGATTACCGAATTTAAGCAACGTTGAACCTGGTCAGTTCTGAAATCGATGACTATTTAGGAATTCCGGGTGTTCCATGTGCTCTCTTTCTATCTCGGCATTGTTTTCACTAGTCCTGGACTTCTCTTTGACACTGGACTCAAGCAGTGCCGATTCAGCAGAGGTGTGATTGGGGGATAGCGCAACACTTGCGTCGCAATTACACGTGCAGTTGCCCTTACAGGGGAGTATCCATTGTCTCTCGAGACTGAACGGAGGCACCGACACCGATAAATGAAACTGCTGCAAAATACCGTTCTGAACCAAAACATTGTTTATAACTGAAAATAGACATCGACTGGAAATAGCTGTAAATGAAATTAAATACCACCGTTTGTACACTTAATTTAGAATATTATTGGAAAGGAGTTTAAATTGAAGGTGTGTGTGTTTCGATGACATGTGCGTGCTCGCCGTAATTGCTCAGATGAATTAGTAACATTTATTTTTTTTTAATTTATTGCGCATGTTTCAGTGTGGAAGCACTCAAGTACGCACACACACACGCACACACACACGCACAAACACACACACATACATATATATGTATATATATATATATATATATATATATATATATATATATATATATGTATGTTTCATTTTGTGCGTATTTATGTATATCTCTATTTGCATATAAATGCTAATTTCTCCGTTTAAAACTGTAACACAAGATACGGGAATTAACTGCATCATTGATCACACGATAATTTCCGACATTTCAACGGGTAATATTTCACACATGTGTTAAATTTGTTTGCGTATGCGTATATCAAGTCACGACCATAATCATTATTACTAGTAGCAGTAGTAATAATTGTAGTAGTAGAATTTGGTCAAATAGTTTTTCAGGTTCTACGAGTTTATTAATCTATATATCTATAAAACTGAGAATGTGTGTGTATGTGTGTGCGGACAATTCTCAACCTATATACTCAACGAATATTTGATCTACAGACTTGAAATTTGGTATATAGGGAAGTCAGATATGTAGGACACTTCTTAATACACTTTCGTCTGGAAAAATGGCTGCTAAAGAATTCAAATTGAAAAATTGCTACTTTGTTGTCATCGGATTTTTATCTGCTTTTTTTTTAACTGTTTCACGAAGTTTAAAAACACCTTTTAAAGATCTTGGCAAGCTGGTATAATGGTTATCGTATTTGGCTCAGTCTTCAGGTTTTGGTCTCGATCTCAGCTCAAGTATTTTTTTACTTACAAGAAATTAACTTTTTAGAAAAAACATAATACTCTCAAGCACGTATCTCAGTTTTTTCTGTACTTTTTTTACATCCTCTTTTAAAAATAGGGTTATGTTCCGTTTAATACCGGGCAACGCCGGCACCTGCTAGTATTAGTAATATTTTAAATACAAGAATAGTTCCAAAAGCAAATCTTCTTATTTTTTAACTTATAATATTGAATCTCTACGAAGATGGGAGTGATACCATTTTAAGGAGCAATTTTTTGTGCTTCAAAATATCTTTTTCTACGTAGTCACCCTCATTCTTAATGCACTTTTGTCAGTGATAAATAATGGCTGTGCATGGGCGTCTGAACTGCGCCTTGCCATACGAGAGTCGTTCAAAAAGTCAAGCAGCCTATATTTTTCATTCTATGCGTTGAAGAGCTACAAAGACGGAAATGATACCATTACAACGAGCGGTTTCTGAGCTCCAAAATTTTTTTACTGCATAGTAACTACCATTCTAAATGCACGATTGACAAGAATTCAATTATGCATCTCTACTTCTGACTGGCGTCTATGTCAGTAGTTGCTTTTTTTCGAGTCTCACACCGTCAATATCTGCAACAGACACATCGAGCTTTCAGGTCATTAATGCATAATTTAAGTCATCATAATGCAATTTGTAATTCCCTCTGATCCATACAAATGGAATAAATTACCATTGTAATGTCCCTTGTAGTAAGAATAAAAATGGATAAGAAATGTCCATTTATCAAAGTTCACCGAAAACAACAATTTTTAGTATCATATATACTAGCGGGACCTGTGGAAATTCCGTAGCGGCATCTTTCATATGTGATCTATTGCGACTGGGCATTCTGTGTACGTTCAGCGTAAATGGGGACCCACGATGTTATTTTAATCCTTTTGTTAAAACTGTATAAGTATTTATCTAAGTAATCTCATTAATGTAGTGTCAGAATATATACGGTTATTACTGTTTATCTTCAATATTCTTACAGGAGTCTGTGACATACTTTCATTGTATAGATGCCCGACGCTAACAGAAACCTCGCCATATAATATTTAGATAGCGAACAAATACTACCCTTGGATTCTGGCCAGTAGACCAAAAATTATATTTCAGTTTCAAATATGGCTCAAAAGCGACATATTTTTTTCATTTATTTAACTTTTTTTACACTGCGTCTCAAGTGAACGGGAGATCTTATTCATCAAAAGGAAGACAGAAGATGATAAAATACTATGCACATTAATTAGTGTATCCAAATATAAATATAATGTTCGTAGCATGTTATCACCCTCTATTCTCCTTCTTAAAAAACTAGCAATTCAACCCGGATTTGCTCGGGCCCCCATGTACTGTTCATAACTTGCCCTATGTGTGAATACTCTTTATGTAAAATTCCAAATGTGTAGACCAGAAATTGGCTGAGTAATTTGGTAGAGATCGCAGAGGTATTTTTTTTTAATTTGACCCTAATTTTGATCCTTTAAAATATATTGCTTTGGTCTCAAATCCAAACACAAGGTTTGACCTATGTCCTAGTTACCTGCATCTATAATTTCAAATATGTAGGCACAAAATTAGCGGAGGAATTGTGTAAAATCTGCAACGGTCAACTCTTGCAATTTTGATCTTTTGACAGCGAAATTCTCGCCCACAAAACTAGTTAATATGCTTGCCGCATGTCGGAATACCCGTTATGTAAAATTTCCAATGTTTAGACTAAAAAAAATGGCTGAGTAGTTGTATAGATACCGCAAAGGTAAAAGGTTTTGAACTTTGACCCCTTGGCAGCAAAATTCCGGTTGAAAACCGATTAAAATGATTTTCCCAAATCGCAATATTCCTGATGTCACATCTCGAGTCTCTAGACCGAAAATTGATAGATACTTTGGTAGGGAAATGTACACACACACAGGAGGACAATTTCACTTTTATAGATATATAGATAGATAAGATCTAGATTATCAAATAATTTATCTTCTGGAAACCGTAACACACGTACGTACGTTAAAGACACTACGGTATTAATATATAGATATTTTTGAAGCCACTACATTCACGCGTGTGAAGTATTGTTGCTAGGTTTAAATTGGTGTATTAATAATAGCAACCTCTCTCTAGATAAGTTACGAAAATTATTACTTATTAATATTATTGTTTCACATTATCATGCAAGATGCCATGTAAGTTCGAACTTTGTGTCCCACCGCCGCACATCCCTGTGGTTGTTTTACATGTACTTCAACAGAATATGACCCGACTAATTTTCTGCTGTTGTGTCACCTTGACACGTTAGAAGTCAATCGATGTCGCTAGATGCTCTATTCTTGTATACGCTTTCATTATAGCACTCGCATTGGGAATTATCTGGCAGCTCCCTGTTTCCCGGCCCGTGTCAGTATATAGTAAATTAAATATACCGACTACGCGACTAACATAGACGTCACTTAATACCAGGGGGTCAAGGCCAACATTTTCCATTACTCTCTATTTGTACCTAAAAATAAACGCAAATTTAATGAAAAAAACAAAACTTCCTTTTTTAGAAGCTAAGTGTCTGTGAAACACAATATCACGGACTGCTTCCCAGCTGACTATGACATGGTTAGTTGGCAAGTCCAACATAAACTAATTCTTGTTCAGCTGTTCTCGTGCATAATCAATTTCTACCCAATGTCCACTATTAACCGTTATCACTGTCTTCTCTCATTAACTCTTACCTTCGAATGGCTTCTTGATAAACGATGACTCCCACTCCCATGTAAAAAAGGAGGTTCCACTGAAATTGCTTCTCTTTGAGTTGTTCTCATTTAGAATTGCCTATTAGCTCTGTTATAGTGTTAAATGGTAATAAAACAAAGGAATACAAGACTTTTAGAAACAAACATATATCACAGGCAAAGCGGGTTGAGCAATACTATTCCTCAACTGTTGGGCGTTTGCACGCGACCTCCTTGGCCGCGTAACAATCTCTGACTCCCGGGCACCGGTACTCGTTGCCAGAAGTGACGTCACCAGAGAAAGTGACGCCATGAGATGGTCCATTAATCTTATGGATGGGCGTCTCCAACAAGCTTCTTATTACGTTTCTTAATTTTTGAGATGAGGATTGGCTATTCGTATTGTTTGGAATTTTTGGACTACTGTTCTTATATTTCACAGCGTGTCTCTGGATGTAACCTTCGACCGTTTTCAGGTTTATCTTGTTGAACAAGGGAATGGTTCTTCCGAACTCGAAAATTTGGACAAAAAATTCAAACGGAAGCCTTTATTTAAGTCACATGGGTAGTGTGTTCCTCATGACTGGCTAGAAGTAATATTTTCAATTGTATTTTACATCGATCGAAAGGTTATAAAAATAAAACTCAAGGTGAGAGCAGTAGTCCGAAGATCCCAAATACGGTGATTCAGTACAAGAATTCCATCAATTTCGAATGTTACTTGCTCTGATTAATAAATACCTAGGAAATTGCTTTTCAATTGTTTATTGCTTAGCATTTGTGTTAGACATTTCTCTGTTAAAATTTTCTCATGCGTTCCTCCACAGTCTCGAATTAACGTGGGACACACATAGTGATGTACCAGATATTCATAGTTTAATTTGTTTCCTTTTTGGGGAAGGGGGTTCGTTTTACTAATCTGTATCAAATTACTAGCGGCCACCAGTGATACAATGGTATTTGGCAGTTCAAAAGTATTATTTAATATTTTCTACACTAAACATCCTTTCAGAACTATGCGGGCAACTCCGGTAAACGGGCCCTGCTAGTATAATTAATTTTATGTTACAATTTATTATAATATTCACTTTATATTATTATTTATTATTTATTATTTATATAATTATATTTTATATGTGTATCATATTTATATTAATATTTATGTAAGATATGGTAATTGCTTCGTTTTTAAAGAGGAAACATGTCCTCTCATGACAGCCACGTAGTTGTAGAAAATGAGGGGGATAAGATATAACGTATTTCTAACTGTTTTTCTTTGTGTGTGCGTGGGGGGGGGTGCGGGTGTGTGTATTACAGGACTTCTTGCTACTCAATTTGTGACTTGTAAAAGGATGCAAGCAATCGGTGTTAAATTTAAATTTATTATTATTAAATTAACGCATATAAAGGCTAAGAGCAACACAAGGATTAGCGTTCCTTCTCACAGCAGCGAGGCGTGACATGAGAGCATAATCTAAATTTAAGTTTCTTTATTTGTTAATGAATAAATAAGAAAATATTACATTCGCATGAGTATATGTTTTGTAGCGGGATAAAAGTATGGTGTGTATACGTGTTCGATATTCGAATATGAACCGAATAATTACGTGTCGACTTTGCATGAATTTGCACTGAATACAGTGGCGTTCCAATCAAAGTTTCGTGTTTGAAATGGCTTCCTGTTGATTCAAGGAAGTACATCAAGTGCAGTCTATCTTTCATAATCTTTTGGAAGAGGTGAACGTCGATCGGAAAATGCCACGAAGAACGCAGCATGGCAACTTGTCGGTGGACTAATTTGAAATTTGATGTTAACGTACAGAAATAGGAATGCCATAATTATCCAGTTATCATGAATGAGTACACTATATATATATATATATATATATATATATATATATATATATATATATATATATAACATTAACACACGCATGCACACACGCACACACACAAAGACTCGCACACATACATATATATATATATTTGTGTTTACATAGGCAATAATATGTCGCTACACATTCATGCGCATGTTTCGGTCAGTTAGTTACTAGTAGCTACTGCTTTCTGCAGGCGATACAGCTTATAAGAAAGTTATATGTTGCTTTATTTAACATAGATTGAGTTTCTAAACAAGGATAATTCGTATACAGAAAGAGTGAAGTATAATTAAAAACATTGTTAGTAAAAAAGCACATACCTACACATATATATACACATATATATATACATATATGTATATATAGATATAGATATATATCTACATCCATATAAAAGAAATTATATATGTGTATAACTATACATCAAAATGTTACAGAAAGCCAGAAAAAATCGGTACCGTTGGTTTCAAAAAGGATATAAGTGAATCAGTTTATAATTGAAAGATATCGGATTCTCATCTGTCTATGTTCACATTGTTTCTTGCCGGAAACAGTGGCCGTAGGTTGGTTTTTCGAATCGCAACTGATATATATATATTTATATATATATATATATATATATATATATATATATATATATATATATATACACACACTAGCAAGAGGACCCGTCGTTGACGTTCAAAAACAGCCTACAGAAAATGGACTCTGATTTATG
Organism: Euprymna scolopes; assembly: GCF_053919585.1. NCBI lineage: Eukaryota > Metazoa > Mollusca > Cephalopoda > Sepiida > Sepiolidae > Euprymna > Euprymna scolopes. The sequence continues at coordinate 33,078,132 of NC_136513.1, forward strand.
ATAGGTTATGAAAAAGAAGGGTTGTAAAGAGATAGCTTCGAATTTGGGGGTATCAAAACCAAAGCAAAATATGATGAAAGTCATAAGAAAATAGATAAACCCCATAATTTATTATACTATACCTGTTCACACTGAAACACTTATCACAATATTCTGTGGATCTATATTAAAAAACCTTGGTAAACTTTGTGACATATTT
>NC_136513.1:33083330-33150830 GCF_053919585.1 Euprymna scolopes
ACTTAAAGTTTACGCATAAATCTATACTTTCGTATATTAAATTTGTGTGAGTAAATGAAGTAGTTATACATTATATATATATATAATGTATATATATACTTATATATATGCATATATATATATATAAATCCATATGTATATGTATTTATAACAATATAAGCAAATATACACACACATGTATATTTATGTATGCATGTGTGTGTATAAATATATAATTCTTCACGTGTATATTATAAAGTAATATTATATACATATATATATATATATATATATATATATATATATATATGGAACACACATATACATATATAATTATTACAATAATATTTTAATACCTACAGATGCTATATATATATATATATATATGTATATATATATATATGTGTGTGTGTGTGTGTGTAAAATATTATACACGAAAATAACAGACAGTAAGAATACAAATCTAACTGCACAATATCGTACAACATGGCAATGAGAGCAGGAAATATGCCGAAGAACAACGATAGATACAATAAGAAGGATTAAAAGAATAAAAACAAGGGGAATAATATTAGCAGTGAAATTATGAGCTTGTTACTAGGAATAAGAGACGCAGCCGCAAGAAAAATGTTTGGTTTAAGCCACCGTTTAGCGAGCTTAACTAAAACGAGATCTCTAAGGTATTTTACAGAATAATTTAAACAAATTTCCACCTGAGAATAGACTTAGCAAAATAATCCATAGGAACTCAGTAAAACTCTCTTTCCCCACCTTTGCCAATATAGCTAACACTATATTAAGCTCTTATAACAGGAAAATAAGCAAAAATAGGAATAACAATAAGTCAGTATCAGGAGAATATAATTTAGAGAGAAACTGTAATTGTAGAACACCTTGCCATTGTCCGTTGGAGGGTAAATGCTAAACTTCAGAAATAGTTTACAAATGTGATATTAAGACTGATAATAGTAAGAAGTTATATCTTGCAGCAACGGAATGGGTTTTTAAGGAAAGATTCAGAAAGCATTCAAAAAGGAACCGGAGAATGGAACTAATACTGAAGGGGGTAATGATAGATGGGGATGGAACAAAAATTGATATAAAAATAAAAAGAGGAACACAACTGCATTAGGTGATTGGGTTAGGGAACTACATAAACCCCAAACAGAGTTTGAATTAAAATGGTCAGTAGTAGATAAAGGTAGAAAGTACAAACATGTTAGATCAAAAGGATGCATACTATATACTGAATTCTAAAGAGGAAATACTAAACAAAAGGATGCATACTATATACTGAATTCTAAAGAGGAAATACTAAACAAAAGGATGCATACTATATACTGAATTCTAAAGAGGAAATACTAAACAAAAGGATGCATACTATATACTGAATTCTAAAGAGGAAATACTAAACAAAAGGATGCATACTATATACTGAATTCTAAAGAGGAAATACTAAACAAAAGGATGCATACTATATACTGAATTCTAAAGAGGAAATACTAAACAAAAGGATGCATACTATATACTGAATTCTAAAGAGGAAATACTAAACAAAAGGATGCATACTATATACTGAATTCTAAAGAGGAAATACTAAACAAAAGGATGCATACTATATACTGAATTCTAAAGAGGAAATACTAAACAAAAGGATGCATACTATATACTGAATTCTAAAGAGGAAATACTAAACAAAAGGATGCATACTATATACTGAATTCTAAAGAGGAAATACTAAACAGAAGGATGCATACTATATACTGAATTCTAAAGAGGAAATACTAAACAAAAGGATGCATACTATATACTGAATTCTAAAGAGGAAATACTAAACAAAAGGATGCATACTATATACTGAATTCTAAAGAGGAAATACTAAACAAAAGGATGCATACTATATACTGAATTCTAAAGAGGAAATACTAAACAAAAGGATGCATACTATATACTGAATTCTAAAGAGGAAATACTAAACAAAAGGATGCATACTATATACTGAATTCTAAAGAGGAAATACTAAACAAAAGGATGCATACTATATACTGAATTCTAAAGAGGAAATACTAAACAAAAGGATGCATACTATATACTGAATTCTAAAGAGGAAATACTAAACAAAAGGATGCATACTATATACTGAATTCTAAAGAGGAAATACTAAACAAAAGGATGCATACTATATACTGAATTCTAAAGAGGAAATACTAAACAAAAGGATGCATACTATATACTGAATTCTAAAGAGGAAATACTAAACAAAAGGATGCATACTATATACTGAATTCTAAAGAGGAAATACTAAACAAAAGGATGCATACTATATACTGAATTCTAAAGAGGAAATACTAAACAAAAGGATGCATACTATATACTGAATTCTAAAGAGGAAATACTAAACAAAAGGATGCATACTATATACTGAATTCTAAAGAGGAAATACTAAACAAAAGGATGCATACTATATACTGAATTCTAAAGAAGAAATACTAAACAAAAGGCTGGATGCTATACTAGGATGTCTTCATACGAACAGATTTTTGTAATCACGTCTAAAACCTAGCTGAAATAATTTTCTTAAAAAATCCACAAAATATACTAAGGGTAAAATTTTTACATGAAACGAGAATTTACATACGCAAAATATATTTAAAAAAATAAATAAAATGAATACAAAATGAAAAATAAAAAGGTTTTAAGTGAAAGGCCAGGCAGCTAAATCCCACCCCCACACAGTAGAGACCCTAGATGTAAAAGATCTCTCTACTCCAGTAGTTTCTTCCTCAGAACCGCTAGACTCTGGAATTACATTACAGGTCCCTGGTTCCATAACTGTACTGACATGCAGAAGTTCAAGTGTAACGTGAACCGACATCTTGCTGCCCAAATCCCAACATAGTGCCCCAGTAGTTGCTGCCCCTGATAGTAGTCCCCTACACCAAAGTAGCAATGTGCCTTGTTTGGGGTGAAAATGTTATAATCTTTTTTTTTTTATATAATTGAATAAAATAGATATGATAAATGGATGAAATCTAGAAAGCAAATCTGAAGCTTAACAGAGATTAGCAACATAAATTCAACACTATGAACCAAATAATATCAATATAAAAGGGGGACTAATAAATACTGGTTTTAGATCAATTAAACTTGAAAACTCCCAGCTTAGAAAATAGTATTTTTGTTTTTAATTCAAAAGCCAAGGTGGTCCTCCACTTCATTTTGTGGAAAACTTAGTGGAGTTAATGATAATATTTATAAATATAATATTTATAAATAGGATGTTTATGATTGGGAAAGAATTTAAGAACTATAATCCTGAATCAAAATTAATGACATAAGAAAAAAATAGAGCCTCAGAAAATAAGACCTTGTTTCACACTTAGGTTAAAACTTTCGAAACAAATCAGTATCCCAGTAGATAATGAATATATAATAAACTGATAATTTGAACATGGTAACCTAAAATTAAAGAGGGGTGATTAACTAATACTAATCATAACACCATAACAGAAATTGATCAACTCGGAAAATGGCAAAAGGGTTAAAATTTTAACTTATCGAGTTACCTACCTAACAAAGTCAAAATTAACTAGTAACCGTAAATCAAATAAAGATTGGAACGAAGGAAAAGATAAAAAGAAAGAAATGTAAATCCAAAAATAAAAAATGCAATTTGAGCTAGCATTAAATAAACAGTAACACTAACCCTCTTCTCCCTCTGGAATACATTTAAAATAACAGCTGCGTTTTTTAAATAACACAAATAAGTATGCCGATATAATTGTAAATCAGCAATTTAATCCTTAAACACGAAACTAACACAGAATCCAAACAATATCGTAGGAACGTAAAATATTAGGGCTTTAATCGAGAAAAAATTAAATAAAATACAATACATAAATGAATTTAAATTAATAACTAAGAGACAAATAGTAATAACCTAAATTAAAGTTATCCCACAGCTGCTGCGAAAATTTAGAGATGATAATTAAAGCACATAATAACAAAATATTAAATAAAAGCAATGAAAAAAACAACAAAATAAACAATAAAAAGTGGACACTATGACAAAAATAAAACTAACACAAAGGACACATATGTAACTAGTGGAAATAATAATAATAATAATAATAATAATAATAATAATAATAATAATAATAATAATAATAATAATAATAATAAACCAACTCCGGACAACGCCAACCATACTAGAAATAAAAATAAAAATACTAATAAAGAACAAGATAAATGCAACTGCATATACCGCACCCTTTGCCCACTTCAAAATAAATGTCTAACCAAATGCATAGTTTACCAATCCACAATATTTGCGAAAGAAAACCCGATTAACAAGAAATATTACGTAGGTATGACTTCCTTAGATTTCAAATCTCGATATTATGACAACAAAAGTACATTCAATAATAAAAAAACACCGAATGCAAACAACTCTAGCAAACAAATACTGGGAACTCAAGGAAACTTTCGCCGGTGGTCGAATGGAAAATAGCAAGACAAGCAAACATATGTAGGGAACTAGACTATCTATGTAGATTATGCCTTCATGAAAAATTTGCTATCCTATACTTTAAAGAACCCCAACATCTATTCAACTATCGGAGAAAAATAGCGAATAACTGTGACCACAGGATAATAAATAGATATAAAAATAATTTTAAAACTAACAATAACAATAGAAAACAAACAAATAAAAAATACATAAACATACATATACATAAACTACCACACGCACACACGCACACACACAGATTATATATATATATATATATATATATATATATATATACTAGCAAAAAAACATTATACCTAGATTTAAATTAGGTAAGGACACTAGATATCTATGCTCTCCGCACAAAATAGCACACACAAAGGAACGGGTCAACCGTAGTTTAACTGGGCCTTTGTCCTGTAAGTGCCTGCTCATTGGCTGGTTAGGAAGGATGCGGTGGAAACTAGAAATCTGATTGGCTTACTAAAAACTCAATAGAAGGTGCGTATATAAAACCGCGAGACAACCACCAAATTCTCGCATAAGCCTAATAAATCCTAGTGTGGATGAAACGCAGAATATTCTGTGTAGCTTAATTATCATATATACTTACTACTTACTAATATATATATATATATATATATATATATATGTGTGCATATTTATTTAAAATAAGAATTACAGTTAAGATTACCAAGATAATCCAAGAGGCAAAACTAAAGTATATTATAAATATTGAACGGTTAATATTTATGAAGCAATCTCAACCAGATGTAAAAGCTCGATAAAACCAAATAGCAAATAGAGCTTATAATATTTTAATTTTAAAAATTAAATATGGTTTTATCTCTTTTTCAAACTGAAAGGATTAAAACGGAAAAAAAATAAACCAGGTAGGAGTTAGTCCATTAAACTTGTTATTTGTGCACATGCTCAAATAGACATTAGTAATCTAAACTTTAAATGTTTTCCCATCCATTTGTCGATAGCTCAAACGATAACGACTAAGGCTGAAGTGCTAAGCGTTTTTGTATCGATTCATAGCTGATGGTATTCAAGTCATTTTTAAGCTCTGAAATAATTACTAGCCATGAGGTAAGTTATAATAATCATTATATAAGTAGTTCTATAAGTATAAATACGAAATCAGCAGGAATGAAAATATTTTATTTAAGCGTATTTTTCGACCGGGCAATGCCAGGCAACCTGTTTATCCTCAACACCTCTACCAATGCTCTATCAACGTCAGAATCTACTAGTCCGTCGTCAGCATCAATCTTCTATATGGCTGTGAGACTTGGCCTGGTGGGAAATCGACATACCCAAACTGGAAGTATTCGGCCATCACTTGCCTACGCCGCATCCTCCGTGTCGACTGGCAACAATATTCTAAACAGTACAATTCGAGTTCGTTGTAAGAATTATTCTCTCCAAAAATGTCCCCTCTTGCCAAATGCCTTCGTTGGATCGACCAGTCTTTCGACGACACCTAGGTGAATTCATCGTGGTAAAGCAATGATTTCAGCATCGACACCAGGCTGGAAGAAACGTAGCGATGCTAAACTGATTCAAGGCTCTTATCTTTTCAACGTCCATCGCTGGAACCACGAATGTCTTAGTCATAACTAAAACCACCTTGAATTGCTTCTTCAGCTAGTGATCAGGACGTGGTGACTTTGTTAGAAAAATCCGGTTCAATTGATTCGAAGTGAATACCACAACTATGACAATAACCATGACAGTATATATATATATATATATATATATATATATATATATATATATATATATATATATATATATATATATATATATAACTACTTCATTTACTCACATAAAATTAATATACGAAAGTATTAATTTATGCGTAAATTTAAGTATTTACTTCAAAAGTGCTCAATACGTAGGTAGAGCTAGTTAATTAGTTATAAAATATGTATGGCGATTAAGCTAAATTAAGAAAAGTCTGAGGAAGCTACAGACGGACAAAAAAACGGCCGAATAACTGAAACAATAATGTAACTTAACAGAAAGATACGGTAATAAAAGTAAAACGTATACACACACACACACACACACACACACACACACATATATATATATATATATATATATATATATATATATATATATATATATATATAAGAGTAGGGAGACATTGAGGATCAAGAAATGTTGCTTGCACGCTCCAATAATTTTATTATCATTAAAATCGTTGAAATCACCCATTTTTACAATCAAATCAATTTATTGCCTAATCTAGTTAGATACCCCCTTGGGCAGTATACCGGAAAGAAGCTTAACTTGCCTCCCAGAAGTGACTTAGTCCACAATATGTTGTAGTGTACATTGCCCTGTTGAGAATATACAGTTGATTTCATAAAATTAACTGTAAATAGTATCATCATTTTAAGTTTAATATGCAAAAGTCAAGTATCGTGGTCCAATTGTGCTATAACCAGGAAGCTTCATTTCCAACGCGCCCCTGTCTTATTACAGAACTACTTGTTGATATTATTAAATTATTTTTTTCAAAAACACTTAGCTTATAGATGAATGCACAAAGATCAATATCATAGTTTAATTGTGATGGAAAAGGAAACATTCATTTCTAACTCGACTTTGTCTCATAAAATAAATTACAGTTGATTTTTAGGGTGGTGTGCTGATAAAACTTCTTAAAGGCACTTGTCATGTTAGGTTGTATAAAAATGTCAACATTAGTCACGATTTGACTTCGGTATTTAATCGGATTTTTCGATTATCGTTTTGTGATACTCATAAGCGCATTTCGATACAAAAACTATGTAAGAACACTCCTAGACCAATAATGTATATTTGTCTAAAATTTAAAAAAGAATAATCGACGCGGATGTTTCAGAATTCATACTGAACGAACTTACACACACAAAAAGTCCCTTATATATATATATATATATATATATATATATATATATATATATATATATATATATATATATAATAGTAAGTTATAAAAATATATATGGCAGTTGAGCTACACAGAATACTCCGTGTTTAATTTTCGTGAGAAATAGCTAGGTTTACGCACGTAAAGACTTCTCATGTGAATCAAACGCGTAATATTCTGTGTAGCTTAATTGTGATATATATAATTGCATCGTGCGCCTGAAACCAAATCGCAACGTAATATTAGGAAAATAAACAAATATTTACTTGTTTGGAAATTTCAAACAAGTAAAATATTCGTTTATTATCCTAATATTAAGTTGTGATTTGGTTTCAAGCGCACTTGATGCGTATTTTGTTTTATTCAAATTAAAACAACGTTTATATTGAACTCTCATTCTATACGATATATATGTATGTATGTATGCATGCAGAAGTTCAAGTGTAACGTGAACCGACATCTTGCTGCCCAAATCCCAACATAGTGCCCCAGTAGTTGCTGCCCCTGATAGTAGTCCCCTACACCAAAGTAGCAATGTGCCTTGTTTGGGGTGAAAATGTTATAATCTTTTTTTTTTTATATAATTGAATAAAATAGATATGATAAATGGATGAAATCTAGAAAGCAAATCTGAAGCTTAACAGAGATTAGCAACATAAATTCAACACTATGAACCAAATAATATCAATATAAAAGGGGGACTAATAAATACTGGTTTTAGATCAATTAAACTTGAAAACTCCCAGCTTAGAAAATAGTATTTTTGTTTTTAATTCAAAAGCCAAGGTGGTCCTCCACTTCATTTTGTGGAAAACTTAGTGGAGTTAATGATAATATTTATAAATATAATATTTATAAATAGGATGTTTATGATTGGGAAAGAATTTAAGAACTATAATCCTGAATCAAAATTAATGACATAAGAAAAAAATAGAGCCTCAGAAAATAAGACCTTGTTTCACACTTAGGTTAAAACTTTCGAAACAAATCAGTATCCCAGTAGATAATGAATATATAATAAACTGATAATTTGAACATGGTAACCTAAAATTAAAGAGGGGTGATTAACTAATACTAATCATAACACCATAACAGAAATTGATCAACTCGGAAAATGGCAAAAGGGTTAAAATTTTAACTTATCGAGTTACCTACCTAACAAAGTCAAAATTAACTAGTAACCGTAAATCAAATAAAGATTGGAACGAAGGAAAAGATAAAAGGAAAGAAATGTAAATCCAAAAATAAAAAATGCAATTTGAGCTAGCATTAAATAAACAGTAACACTAACCCTCTTCTCCCTCTGGAATACATTTAAAATAACAGCTGCGTTTTTTAAATAACACAAATAAGTATGCCGATATAATTGTAAATCAGCAATTTAATCCTTAAACACGAAACTAACACAGAATCCAAACAATATCGTAGGAACGTAAAATATTAGGGCTTTAATCGAGAAAAAATTAAATAAAATACAATACATAAATGAATTTAAATTAATAACTAAGAGACAAATAGTAATAACCTAAATTAAAGTTATCCCACAGCTGCTGCGAAAATTTAGAGATGATAATTAAAGCACATAATAACAAAATATTAAATAAAAGCAATGAAAAAAACAACAAAATAAACAATAAAAAGTGGACACTATGACAAAAATAAAACTAACACAAAGGACACATATGTAACTAGTGGAAATAATAATAATAATAATAATAATAATAATAATAATAATAATAATAATAATAATAATAATAATAATAATAATAATAATAAACCAACTCCGGACAACGCCAACCATACTAGAAATAAAAATAAAAATACTAATAAAGAACAAGATAAATGCAACTGCATATACCGCACCCTTTGCCCACTTCAAAATAAATGTCTAACCAAATGCATAGTTTACCAATCCACAATATTTGCGAAAGAAAACCCGATTAACAAGAAATATTACGTAGGTATGACTTCCTTAGATTTCAAATCTCGATATTATGACAACAAAAGTACATTCAATAATAAAAAAACACCGAATGCAAACAACTCTAGCAAACAAATACTGGGAACTCAAGGAAACTTTCGCCGGTGGTCGAATGGAAAATAGCAAGACAAGCAAACATATGTAGGGAACTAGACTATCTATGTAGATTATGCCTTCATGAAAAATTTGCTATCCTATACTTTAAAGAACCCCAACATCTATTCAACTATCGGAGAAAAATAGCGAATAACTGTGACCACAGGATAATAAATAGATATAAAAATAATTTTAAAACTAACAATAACAATAGAAAACAAACAAATAAAAAATACATAAACATACATATACATAAACTACCACACGCACACACGCACACACACAGATTATATATATATATATATATATATATATATATATATATATATATATATATATATACTAGCAAAAAAACATTATACCTAGATTTAAATTAGGTAAGGACACTAGATATCTATGCTCTCCGCACAAAATAGCACACACAAATGAACGGGTCAACCGTAGTTTAACTGGGCCTTTGTCCTGTAAGTGCCTGCTCATTGGCTGGTTAGGAAGGATGCGGTGGAAACTAGAAATCTGATTGGCTTACTAAAAACTCAATAGAAGGTGCGTATATAAAACCGCGAGACAACCACCAAATTCTCGCATAAGCCTAATAAATCCTAGTGTGGATGAAACGCAGAATATTCTGTGTAGCTTAATTATCATATATACTTACTACTTACTAATATATATATATATATATATATATATATATATATATATATATGTGCATATTTATTTAAAATAAGAATTACAGTTAAGATTACCAAGATAATCCAAGAGGCAAAACTAAAGTATATTATAAATATTGAACGGTTAATATTTATGAAGCAATCTCAACCAGATGTAAAAGCTCGATAAAACCAAATAGCAAATAGAGCTTATAATATTTTAATTTTAAAAATTAAATATGGTTTTATCTCTTTTTCAAACTGAAAGGATTAAAACGGAAAAAAAATAAACCAGGTAGGAGTTAGTCCATTAAACTTGTTATTTGTGCACATGCTCAAATAGACATTAGTAATCTAAACTTTAAATGTTTTCCCATCCATTTGTCGATAGCTCAAACGATAACGACTAAGGCTGAAGTGCTAAGCGTTTTTGTATCGATTCATAGCTGATGGTATTCAAGTCATTTTTAAGCTCTGAAATAATTACTAGCCATGAGGTAAGTTATAATAATCATTATATAAGTAGTTCTATAAGTATAAATACGAAATCAGCAGGAATGAAAATATTTTATTTAAGCGTATTTTTCGACCGGGCAATGCCAGGCAACCTGTTTATCCTCAACACCTCTACCAATGCTCTATCAACGTCAGAATCTACTAGTCCGTCGTCAGCATCAATCTTCTATATGGCTGTGAGACTTGGCCTGGTGGGAAATCGACATACCCAAACTGGAAGTATTCGGCCATCACTTGCCTACGCCGCATCCTCCGTGTCGACTGGCAACAATATTCTAAACAGTACAATTCGAGTTCGTTGTAAGAATTATTCTCTCCAAAAATGTCCCCTCTTGCCAAATGCCTTCGTTGGATCGACCAGTCTTTCGACGACACCTAGGTGAATTCATCGTGGTAAAGCAATGATTTCAGCATCGACACCAGGCTGGAAGAAACGTAGCGATGCTAAACTGATTCAAGGCTCTTATCTTTTCAACGTCCATCGCTGGAACCACGAATGTCTTAGTCATAACTAAAACCACCTTGAATTGCTTCTTCAGCTAGTGATCAGGACGTGGTGACTTTGTTAGAAAAATCCGGTTCAATTGATTCGAAGTGAATACCACAACTATGACAATAACCATGACAGTATATATATATATATATATATATATATATATATATATATATATATATATATATATATATATATATAACTACTTCATTTACTCACATAAAATTAATATACGAAAGTATTAATTTATGCGTAAATTTAAGTATTTACTTCAAAAGTGCTCAATACGTAGGTAGAGCTAGTTAATTAGTTATAAAATATGTATGGCGATTAAGCTAAATTAAGAAAAGTCTGAGGAAGCTACAGACGGACAAAAAAACGGCCGAATAACTGAAACAATAATGTAACTTAACAGAAAGATACGGTAATAAAAGTAAAACGTATACACACACACACACACACACACACACACACATATATATATATATATATATATATATATATATATATATATATATATATATATATATATATATATATAAGAGTAGGGAGACATTGAGGATCAAGAAATGTTGCTTGCACGCTCCAATAATTTTATTATCATTAAAATCGTTGAAATCACCCATTTTTACAATCAAATCAATTTATTGCCTAATCTAGTTAGATACCCCCTTGGGCAGTATACCGGAAAGAAGCTTAACTTGCCTCCCAGAAGTGACTTAGTCCACAATATGTTGTAGTGTACATTGCCCTGTTGAGAATATACAGTTGATTTCATAAAATTAACTGTAAATAGTATCATCATTTTAAGTTTAATATGCAAAAGTCAAGTATCGTGGTCCAATTGTGCTATAACCAGGAAGCTTCATTTCCAACGCGCCCCTGTCTTATTACAGAACTACTTGTTGATATTATTAAATTATTTTTTTCAAAAACACTTAGCTTATAGATGAATGCACAAAGATCAATATCATAGTTTAATTGTGATGGAAAAGGAAACATTCATTTCTAACTCGACTTTGTCTCATAAAATAAATTACAGTTGATTTTTAGGGTGGTGTGCTGATAAAACTTCTTAAAGGCACTTGTCATGTTAGGTTGTATAAAAATGTCAACATTAGTCACGATTTGACTTCGGTATTTAATCGGATTTTTCGATTATCGTTTTGTGATACTCATAAGCGCATTTCGATACAAAAACTATGTAAGAACACTCCTAGACCAATAATGTATATTTGTCTAAAATTTAAAAAAGAATAATCGACGCGGATGTTTCAGAATTCATACTGAACGAACTTACACACACAAAAAGTCCCTTATATATATATATATATATATATATATATATATATATATATATATATATATATATAATAGTAAGTTATAAAAATATATATGGCAGTTGAGCTACACAGAATACTCCGTGTTTAATTTTCGTGAGAAATAGCTAGGTTTACGCACGTAAAGACTTCTCATGTGAATCAAACGCGTAATATTCTGTGTAGCTTAATTGTGATATATATAATTGCATCGTGCGCCTGAAACCAAATCGCAACGTAATATTAGGAAAATAAACAAATATTTACTTGTTTGGAAATTTCAAACAAGTAAAATATTCGTTTATTATCCTAATATTAAGTTGTGATTTGGTTTCAAGCGCACTTGATGCGTATTTTGTTTTATTCAAATTAAAACAACGTTTATATTGAACTCTCATTCTATACGATATATATGTATGTATGTATGCATGCAGAAGTTCAAGTGTAACGTGAACCGACATCTTGCTGCCCAAATCCCAACATAGTGCCCCAGTAGTTGCTGCCCCTGATAGTAGTCCCCTACACCAAAGTAGCAATGTGCCTTGTTTGGGGTGAAAATGTTATAATCTTTTTTTTTTTATATAATTGAATAAAATAGATATGATAAATGGATGAAATCTAGAAAGCAAATCTGAAGCTTAACAGAGATTAGCAACATAAATTCAACACTATGAACCAAATAATATCAATATAAAAGGGGGACTAATAAATACTGGTTTTAGATCAATTAAACTTGAAAACTCCCAGCTTAGAAAATAGTATTTTTGTTTTTAATTCAAAAGCCAAGGTGGTCCTCCACTTCATTTTGTGGAAAACTTAGTGGAGTTAATGATAATATTTATAAATATAATATTTATAAATAGGATGTTTATGATTGGGAAAGAATTTAAGAACTATAATCCTGAATCAAAATTAATGACATAAGAAAAAAATAGAGCCTCAGAAAATAAGACCTTGTTTCACACTTAGGTTAAAACTTTCGAAACAAATCAGTATCCCAGTAGATAATGAATATATAATAAACTGATAATTTGAACATGGTAACCTAAAATTAAAGAGGGGTGATTAACTAATACTAATCATAACACCATAACAGAAATTGATCAACTCGGAAAATGGCAAAAGGGTTAAAATTTTAACTTATCGAGTTACCTACCTAACAAAGTCAAAATTAACTAGTAACCGTAAATCAAATAAAGATTGGAACGAAGGAAAAGATAAAAAGAAAGAAATGTAAATCCAAAAATAAAAAATGCAATTTGAGCTAGCATTAAATAAACAGTAACACTAACCCTCTTCTCCCTCTGGAATACATTTAAAATAACAGCTGCGTTTTTTAAATAACACAAATAAGTATGCCGATATAATTGTAAATCAGCAATTTAATCCTTAAACACGAAACTAACACAGAATCCAAACAATATCGTAGGAACGTAAAATATTAGGGCTTTAATCGAGAAAAAATTAAATAAAATACAATACATAAATGAATTTAAATTAATAACTAAGAGACAAATAGTAATAACCTAAATTAAAGTTATCCCACAGCTGCTGCGAAAATTTAGAGATGATAATTAAAGCACATAATAACAAAATATTAAATAAAAGCAATGAAAAAAACAACAAAATAAACAATAAAAAGTGGACACTATGACAAAAATAAAACTAACACAAAGGACACATATGTAACTAGTGGAAATAATAATAATAATAATAATAATAATAATAATAATAATAATAATAATAATAATAATAATAATAATAATAAACCAACTCCGGACAACGCCAACCATACTAGAAATAAAAATAAAAATACTAATAAAGAACAAGATAAATGCAACTGCATATACCGCACCCTTTACCCACTTCAAAATAAATGTCTAACCAAATGCATAGTTTACCAATCCACAATATTTGCGAAAGAAAACCCGATTAACAAGAAATATTACGTAGGTATGACTTCCTTAGATTTCAAATCTCGATATTATGACAACAAAAGTACATTCAATAATAAAAAAACACCGAATGCAAACAACTCTAGCAAACAAATACTGGGAACTCAAGGAAACTTTCGCCGGTGGTCGAATGGAAAATAGCAAGACAAGCAAACATATGTAGGGAACTAGACTATCTATGTAGATTATGCCTTCATGAAAAATTTGCTATCCTATACTTTAAAGAACCCCAACATCTATTCAGCTATCGGAGAAAAATAGCGAATAACTGTGACCACAGGATAATAAATAGATATAAAAATAATTTTAAAACTAACAATAACAATAGAAAACAAACAAATAAAAAATACATAAACATACATATACATAAACTACCACACGCACACACGCACACACACAGATTATATATATATATATATATATATATATATATATATATATATATACTAGCAAAAAAACATTATACCTAGATTTAAATTAGGTAAGGACACTAGATATCTATGCTCTCCGCACAAAATAGCACACACAAAGGAACGGGTCAACCGTAGTTTAACTGGGCCTTTGTCCTGTAAGTGCCTGCTCATTGGCTGGTTAGGAAGGATGCGGTGGAAACTAGAAATCTGATTGGCTTACTAAAAACTCAATAGAAGGTGCGTATATAAAACCGCGAGACAACCACCAAATTCTCGCATAAGCCTAATAAATCCTAGTGTGGATGAAACGCAGAATATTCTGTGTAGCTTAATTATCATATATACTTACTACTTACTAATATATATATATATATATATATATATATATATATATATATATGTGTGCATATTTATTTAAAATAAGAATTACAGTTAAGATTACCAAGATAATCCAAGAGGCAAAACTAAAGTATATTATAAATATTGAACGGTTAATATTTATGAAGCAATCTCAACCAGATGTAAAAGCTCGATAAAACCAAATAGCAAATAGAGCTTATAATATTTTAATTTTAAAAATTAAATATGGTTTTATCTCTTTTTCAAACTGAAAGGATTAAAACGGAAAAAAAATAAACCAGGTAGGAGTTAGTCCATTAAACTTGTTATTTGTGCACATGCTCAAATAGACATTAGTAATCTAAACTTTAAATGTTTTCCCATCCATTTGTCGATAGCTCAAACGATAACGACTAAGGCTGAAGTGCTAAGCGTTTTTGTATCGATTCATAGCTGATGGTATTCAAGTCATTTTTAAGCTCTGAAATAATTACTAGCCATGAGGTAAGTTATAATAATCATTATATAAGTAGTTCTATAAGTATAAATACGAAATCAGCAGGAATGAAAATATTTTATTTAAGCGTATTTTTCGACCGGGCAATGCCAGGCAACCTGTTTATCCTCAACACCTCTACCAATGCTCTATCAACGTCAGAATCTACTAGTCCGTCGTCAGCATCAATCTTCTATATGGCTGTGAGACTTGGCCTGGTGGGAAATCGACATACCCAAACTGGAAGTATTCGGCCATCACTTGCCTACGCCGCATCCTCCGTGTCGACTGGCAACAATATTCTAAACAGTACAATTCGAGTTCGTTGTAAGAATTATTCTCTCCAAAAATGTCCCCTCTTGCCAAATGCCTTCGTTGGATCGACCAGTCTTTCGACGACACCTAGGTGAATTCATCGTGGTAAAGCAATGATTTCAGCATCGACACCAGGCTGGAAGAAACGTAGCGATGCTAAACTGATTCAAGGCTCTTATCTTTTCAACGTCCATCGCTGGAACCACGAATGTCTTAGTCATAACTAAAACCACCTTGAATTGCTTCTTCAGCTAGTGATCAGGACGTGGTGACTTTGTTAGAAAAATCCGGTTCAATTGATTCGAAGTGAATACCACAACTATGACAATAACCATGACAGTATATATATATATATATATATATATATATATATATATATATATATATATATATATATATAACTACTTCATTTACTCACATAAAATTAATATACGAAAGTATTAATTTATGCGTAAATTTAAGTATTTACTTCAAAAGTGCTCAATACGTAGGTAGAGCTAGTTAATTAGTTATAAAATATGTATGGCGATTAAGCTAAATTAAGAAAAGTCTGAGGAAGCTACAGACGGACAAAAAAACGGCCGAATAACTGAAACAATAATGTAACTTAACAGAAAGATACGGTAATAAAAGTAAAACGTATACACACACACACACACACACACACACATATATATATATATATATATATATATATATATAAGGGAGACATTGAGGATCAAGAAATGTTGCTTGCACGCTCCAATAATTTTATTATCATTAAAATCGTTGAAATCACCCATTTTTACAATCAAATCAATTTATTGCCTAATCTAGTTAGATACCCCCTTGGGCAGTATACCGGAAAGAAGCTTAACTTGCCTCCCAGAAGTGACTTAGTCCACAATATGTTGTAGTGTACATTGCCCTGTTGAGAATATACAGTTGATTTCATAAAATTAACTGTAAATAGTATCATCATTTTAAGTTTAATATGCAAAAGTCAAGTATCGTGGTCCAATTGTGCTATAACCAGGAAGCTTCATTTCCAACGCGCCCCTGTCTTATTACAGAACTACTTGTTGATATTATTAAATTATTTTTTTCAAAAACACTTAGCTTATAGATGAATGCACAAAGATCAATATCATAGTTTAATTGTGATGGAAAAGGAAACATTCATTTCTAACTCGACTTTGTCTCATAAAATAAATTACAGTTGATTTTTAGGGTGGTGTGCTGATAAAACTTCTTAAAGGCACTTGTCATGTTAGGTTGTATAAAAATGTCAACATTAGTCACGATTTGACTTCGGTATTTAATCGGATTTTTCGATTATCGTTTTGTGATACTCATAAGCGCATTTCGATACAAAAACTATGTAAGAACACTCCTAGACCAATAATGTATATTTGTCTAAAATTTAAAAAAGAATAATCGACGCGGATGTTTCAGAATTCATACTGAACGAACTTACACACACAAAAAGTCCCTTATATATATATATATATATATATATATATATATATATATATATATATATATATATATAATAGTAAGTTATAAAAATATATATGGCAGTTGAGCTACACAGAATACTCCGTGTTTAATTTTCGTGAGAAATAGCTAGGTTTACGCACGTAAAGACTTCTCATGTGAATCAAACGCGTAATATTCTGTGTAGCTTAATTGTGATATATATAATTGCATCGTGCGCCTGAAACCAAATCGCAACGTAATATTAGGAAAATAAACAAATATTTACTTGTTTGGAAATTTCAAACAAGTAAAATATTCGTTTATTATCCTAATATTAAGTTGTGATTTGGTTTCAAGCGCACTTGATGCGTATTTTGTTTTATTCAAATTAAAACAACGTTTATATTGAACTCTCATTCTATACGATATATATGTATGTATGTATGTATGTATGTATGTATGTATGTATGTATGTATGTATGTATGTATGTATGTATCTATCTATCTATCTATATATATATCTATCTATATATCTATATATCTATGCTGGATGCATGTAACAATTAATCTGCCATCATTATATGTATCTATGTATGTATATGTGTATGTATATTTAAATGTGTACGTATATTTATATATGTATGTGTGTGTATATTTATATATATACATGTGTGTTTATATGTATTTATATCTATGTGTATATGTATGTATATGTATCTGTGTGTATATATGTTTGTGTGTGCATGTATATACATTTATATATGTTTGTATACATGTATGTGTGTATATGCATATATGTGTATGTGTATGTATGCATGTGTGTATGTATATGTATGTGTATATGTGCATGTATGTGTGTATGTGTGTGAATGCATATATATGTGTGTGTATGTATATGTAGGTAAGTGTATGTATATATATATATATGTGCATATGTGTACGTATATGTATGTGTATGTGTAAGTATATGTGTGTATGTATTTGTATATGTGTGTATATGTATGTATATGTGTGTGCATGCATGTGGGTATGTATATGTATGTTTGTGTATTATGCATTGTGTATGTATATGGGTATATAAACGTATGCTTATAGACATATATGTATGTATGTATGCATGTATATATTTATATGTATGTATACCAATGACCGTCTTGTGTATATTTGCATGTGTGTGTATGTATATGTATGTGTGCGTGATGTGTATTGTGTATGTCTGCATGTATATATGTGTGTGATATGTGTATATATGTATGTGTGCGTGCGTGTATATATATGTATGTATACCAATGACCGTCTTTAGTGTCATGTCTGCTTGAGCATGTGAAATCGCCGGCAGGACTATATGTCATTTTCGGGCTCATGAACTTTCAGTGTCTGAGGGAGTGGCACTCGTCTGACAAGACGTTGCAATCATCATCTCTCTCTCTCTATATATATATATATATATATATATATATATAGTAGTTAGCTCCCAAGAGTTGACCCATGACTTTCTATTTAAAGCTTTGGAAAGTTCATTTGTTAATAAGCTGAATACTACAGTTATGCCTACGTATAATTTTTTTAAGCATGATAAAATGTGGTCCAAAATTTACTTTTCGCTGATCTTGTTATCACAAAGTATGCTTCAACGCCCGTATACATCCATAGTTCATGCCTGGAAAAAGTGCTTTGATAATTGTCGCACATAAATCGTCCGTTATATGTGTAATACCATCGCGTCTTAAACGATTCTGTTATATATATATATACTAGCACAGGTGCCGGCATTGCCCGGGTGTTTGGAGGTGTACGCTGAGCAAAAAAAAAATTACAAAATGGTCAATTTTGACCCCTATTATAATACCCTAACATTTATTGTTTTGGGTTCAAATTAAGGTATTAAGTTAGATCCATGTCCAAGGAACCTATATCTAAAATTTCAGGTGTTTAGACCCAAAATTATTGGAGGAGTTTGGTAGAGTTCTAAAAAGTCAAATCATTGAACTTTGACCCCTTAACAGCCAAATATCTGGCCGAAAACGGATCACAAACATTTTCCAAAATCTCAGTACCCTGTTTATCAAATTTCGAGTCTGTAGACTAAAAATTGACAGTTAATGCGTAGGAAAATGTACAGAGACAGACACACACAGAGACACTCAGACAGACATGCAGACACTTTCACTTATATATATATATATATATATATATATATATATATATATATATATATATATTTATTTATATATAGTAAACCAAAAACCAACTCAATAGGTCATCACAGCCCTTCCGTACACATATACACACGCGCGCAAGCACACACACACACAGACGCATATATATATATATATATATATATATATATATATATATATATATATATATATATATATATATATACTAGCATGGGTGTCCGGCGTCGCCCCGGTGTTTGGAGGTGTATGTTGAGCAAAAACAAAATAATTGTAGTAAGAAGGCAATCTCGAACCTGTAAGGTGAAGGAGAAAAAGAACGGGAAAAGACGTGACGTCTTTGCTGTTTCGACCACCGCCAAACCGGAAGTGACGTAAGCTTGTATTAAGGCTAAACAATCGAAAAGACGGGATGTCTTTCGAAAATATCAGCGAAAAAAGCAAGCCCTCCCTGTGGAAAAGTGCCTAGTTGAGAGTGTTTTAGTAATCTGGTAGTTACCGCAGAGGTCAATTTTTTTTTAACTTTTACCCCTATTTTAAGCCCTTAACATTTTTTTTTCGGGCTTACACTGAGTTATTAAGTTAAATCCATCTCCAAGGAATCTATATCTAAATTTTCAAGTGTTTAGACCCAAAATAGTCGGAGGAGCTTGAGAGAGTTCTCAAAGATGAAATCGTTGAACGTTGACCCTGTAACAGTAAAATTTTCTGGCCGGAAACTGATTACAAAGATTTTCCCAAATCTCAGAACCCTGTATATCAAAATTCGAGTCTGTAGACTGAAAGTTGACGGAGTAATTGTGTAGGCAAATGTACACAGATAGACAGACAGACACTTTCACACACACACACACACACACACACACACACATACACACACACACATATATATATATATATATATATATATCGCAGCCGAGTTTAACACATATTTATTTTTCTTTTAATAATATTATCGGAATTCTTTTCCTTTTCCTGTTACCTATTTGTTAATTATTTCACGGATTTCGAACTTTTGGATTATTTTAGACCATCTTCCAATTACGCGATTCCCTTGGATTTTACTTGTGCGGATGAAAATTTAACTAATTTGCTTGTATTTGCATTTTTGGATTTTACCCTCATTGGGTACTTTACCTTTTACCAGACTATCCATTTACGCGAAATCACATTTTTCTTCACCCTATTCCCTCTGCTTCACTTTTTGTTATCAAGTAAATTTTTGACTTACTTGCAGTTTCATCAAATACTTTTGCAAGCAAAATCCGATCTCGCATTTTGTTAAATCGTAACCTCTGATGAGAAGGAAAGTATTTCTTCGAAATTCCGCGGATTAAGACTATCCACTTATTTAGTGTTTCCATTTCAAATTAAATATGTTTTTAACTCTTTTTCAAAGTGTTTTTTAATGTTGTATTAACTATTTGCTCTTATATAGATATAACAAGAATATAGCCCAAGAAAAAAAATATGTACATATATATATATATATATATATATATATATATATATATATATATATATATATATATATATATATATATATAGTCCAAGAAAAAAAATATCAGCGTTATTCTTTTTATTTATTTATTTTTTCGGGATATTTTTTCTATTCGCCAGGTGCTCCTGATGATAATCGGACTCACCGATAGAATGCGCTTGGGTAGAATATGGCTGAACAACAAGTTTTGGGCGCTATTTTATACAGATGCCGACTGAAATAAAAAAAAATACCGCTCGGCGAATCGAAAAAAATATCTCGAAATCGGAAAAAAGAATAATTCTGTCGTGTTCCTTCAGATGGGCTTGAATAAGGAAATTCATACAATTAACCCTATTTTCTATTAAACAGATCGTTCACTTAATTATTCCACGACTGACTTGTTATCTGCTGATATCGGAATTACCATTTTAATACTTAAATATCAGAAAGCGACAAATATCAGAAGACGCCATTAGCCAATGAGAAGACACCTAACGACTTTTTTTATTACTGGAAAAAGTAAAGGAAAAATAAATCATTTTAGTTATTTTAAATCATTGGACAGCAAATTGTAATCCATCAACTATACATAACAAGTTAGTACAGTCGTAGAGTAATGTTAACAGAATAAAGTGATGACACCTTAAATGAGGTACAGGACATGCCTTATCCTACCCCACCCTAAACATATCTAAGAAAGTGAATGCGGGGTACACTCGAAACATACCGTTACCGATTGAGTGAACTAACCCTAACCCTAATCCTTAACTCCGACCCTAATCCCATACCCTAATTCTAACTCCAAACTCAACTCCTAACTTAATCATAACCTACACCCTTACCCTAAACTCCAACTCTAACCGTAAAACTAACCCCAAACCCTAACCATCGGAATCTGGAAAATATTTACTTATTTTACAATGCACCCCTCCCCCTCAAGTTTTTTTTTTTATTTATTTATTTATTTATTTATTTATTTTTTTTGAGGGGGGAGTGTTTTAGTTTGACGCTTAATTTTCCATTGCTTGTAGTAAGGATTAAATAAAAAATATTAATTGATTTTAAACTACTAAGTGAACTCAAATTTATAGACCACGCCCACGATTATACTTTTTACTAGATCTAACCCTCACCCTAACCCTAACCCTAACCCTAACCCTCACCCTATTCATAATCGTAAACCTATTCTACTAAAACACAGTTTTTAATCACGCGATAAAAAATGTTTCCACTTATTTAAAAAAATAAAATAAAACAATGTTTATTAATAAAAACTTAGAATGTTGTTACATTTTATTTTATTACTTTATTATTTATTTGTTTTGTTTTATTTGAAATTGTAATCCATATCCGAGGAATGTTATTATTTTCTGTTTCTTATCATCGGCAACGCTCGGTGACACTCGGCATAGTCCGGCGGTTAACGTCAGGTGCCGATCAAAGCCTAACGGACGCATACAGATATCCGTCTCACAAAATTAAATAGCATCATATAATATGAACAGGAGATTTAAAGTATCGAAAAATTGTTGGCGTATCGGAATCGGAAAAAATGTTTGCTTATTTTACGATGTGACCCTCTCCGTCAAGTTCATTTATTTATTAATTTAGTGCTTGTTTGTTTGTTTGTTTGTTTGTTTGTTTGACGCTTAATTTCCCATTGCTTGTAGTAAGGATTAAAAATATTAATTGATTTTAAACTACTAACTATACTAAAATTTATAGACCACTCCCACGATTTTATTTTTACTAGAGTAAAAACGATTAATCGAAATCGGACATCGTAAACATCGGAACTTTTGAGGGTATTGGAAACGGTATGGGAATCGAAAAAATGTTTTTCTATTGTCCGATGCCAAAAGCGATTCTTTTCATTTTTTTTTTCATTGTATTTTGTTTAAAGCAAAATATTCTACTGCTGATTGTAATTATGAAATAAAAATATTAATTGATTTTTAAAAACTAATTTAAAAATTTACGTCTATTGATAATCCTCCGCAAGTGAATATTTATGTTTACCGTGTTTTTACGGTAATCCGAAATAAAGAACAACTATACTGTTAAATGATTACAGATTTATAAAGAATCGGAATCGGTAAATGTCTCGGAATCACGAAAAATATTACGATAACCTTAACACTAATTTTGTCAAATTTTTCTATCGTGATTTTTACGGTAATTTGAAAATTAAAATTAAAAAGCAATACCAGCTAAATATTTAGATATTTTAAAAGAATCGCGATATATATATATATATATATATATATATATATATATATATATATATATATATATATATATAAACTTTAGTTTCTTCAAGTATAATCGAAACTGAAAGCAAAACTTATGAAGAGTTCTTGATAAAATTATTTTTAAAAATATAATATTGGAGTGTCATTAGCTATAATCGAAACCGAAACTAAAACTTATGAGAAATTCTTGGTAAAATTATTTATAAAAAAAAATGGATGACTTAAGTGCCATCAGCTATAATCGAAACCGAAGTCAAAACTTATAAATCATTTTTGGTAAAATTATTTATGACAAGAAATGAAAGTACATAATAATTAAACCACCCGGATGTAAGCGTGACAAAGATCATAACACACACGCTATCGTATTAATATATAGATGATATTTATGCGACTTTTACGACCGGGCAAAGCCGGGCGGCTTTCTAGTATAAATGCAAAGAAATGTTATGAAACAGTTACTTACCAAGCAACCACCTCATCTGGTTGATATGAGCTATTTTCGTGAAGTGGTTTTAACGCTAGGCAAAACGTGTTGCTTGTCGTGTACACCGACCTTAATATTAAACAAGTTTACTAAATTTGAACAAACAACGAGGAAATATATACAAATGTATGGAATTTCCAGTCAACTCCCGGCATAGAAGGTCAACAAGTTAGCGAAGGGAGGGTCTTGTTGTTGTTGAACACAGCGAGAGATTTGTTGGTCAAAGTTGTTGGTATTTTTAGATTAGAAGTCCTGTTAATGTAACGACTTTATCATGTGAAAATCTTTCTATTAAGAAAAGATAGTATCTTGCAAGAATAACAATTCACTTTTCTTGCATCCTATTTTTTCTTTTCTTATATTCTTTTTCCTTTCGTTCGTACTTTTATTTATTTATTTATTTATTTATTTTATAAAGTGTTCTACCCGTTCCCTGTCATCCGAGATAATTCGTGTCAAAATACCCTAGTGTATATATATATATATATATATATATATATATATATATATATATATATATATATAAAAATACGCATCAAGTGCGCTTGAAAGCCAAGTCTCAACGTAGTATTAGGAAGAACAATAAATATTTTCAAGAAAGAAGCAAAGAAAAAAAAGAAAGTAAACAACATACTCCGAAATATATATGTTATAAATTTCAAACAAGTAAAATATTTTTTATTTTCCTAATATTACGTTGTAATTTTGCTTTCAAGCGCACTTGATGAGTATTTCATTATATATATATGCATATATATATATATATATATATATATATATATTCTAGCAAAAGTACCCGTCGTTGACTGGGTTCAAAAACAGCCTGCAGAAAATGGAGTCTGATTTATGAAAGTATGATAGGTTATGAAAAGGAAGGGTTGTAAAGAGATAGCTTCAAATTTAGGGCTATCAACACCAAAGCAAAATATGATGAAAGTAAAAATAAAATAGATAAACCCCATAATTTATTATACCATACCTGTTCACATTGAAACACTTATCACAATATTCTGTGGATCTATATTAAAAAGACTTATTAAACTTTGTGACAAATTTCCATTCTGTGGAGGTCAGGTGCGAACGCATACCCCACAATTTTATTATACCATCCCTATTTAAGTGAAAACATACTTATCAAATTATTATTATGTACATCTATATCAAAAAACTTTGTAAACGTTTTTTTTTTTTATTTAAATTTTTTTTTTTATTTCCATACTATGTGGACCAGGCGCGTACACAGACCCCACAATTTTAATGAATCATCATTATGCCAGATAAAACATGCCCATTACCTGTGTCTCGATACAGCTTCTATCATTATATGTGATCAGTTTTCTATAATAGTCAACCATATAGGAGCTTTATCGTGACCAGACACACACACACAGACGTTCAGCTTTAAAAAAATACGAAACGTATAAATGTTTATAACTTTTCTTTATTCGGTTTTTATTGGTGACGTTCAGGAATATAAAATATTATAATAACAAAAATAAAAATATTTTTTTACATTTTCATAATGTTCCTCCAGTTTTCATCGATGTAGTGAAATTAATTAGCATGCACGGGGGTGGATGAGAAAGGAAGAGGAAGGAGGAGACTGTTTAGCCAATCAGAAATTTCTACAACAATCTTAAATACATATACTTATAAGTATGCACAGACACACATGCACACAATACATATACACGTATAAAAGAACAATTACACAGTAAATAAACATGAAGAAACGCGCATTTTACTATCTAATTTTTTGAATTCCAACGATAATATTTATTCCAAGAGAGACCAAAAATTCTGCATGATATAAGACATTATAAGGAGAGATGCTCTAAAATCATTTGTAAGTCAACGGCTATTTTATCGTTACAAAAAAAAAAACGATTTCATCGCTTCCAAATTCCTTTCTATCGAAATATCTGGTTGTGAGGTTGTCACGTACTTGTCTTTTTGAGTGATTTTTTTTTTAATTGTTGTGGGGGTATCGACGTTGCCCACGATGGAGTTGGCATATAATAATAAAAACTGCTCAATATCCTTAGTATAGCAGGTATGTCGAAACGGAACTTCTTGTGCGCCCGGGCAACGCCGGATATTCATGCTTGTTATATATAAAATAGTTTTATAAAATTTACGGTAACTTCTCTGCAATGCAATGTAGACACTGTAACTGCTGGAAGGCATGTGAAGTCCCCAACCCCCGGTGCATTGCTATGTGTGCCCGATTTAATTGAAAAACGGGCAATTTCACCGATTCCGATGACAATAAATATATGGGAGTGTAAAACATTCGTTGATTATCATTCAATCCCGGAAAACGTCTGGTCTCCCTGATAGTATATGTAGGTATCATAATATAATACGATGCGTATTAAGTGTTTCGAATTTACTTAAATCCTGCCCAATACGGTCGTAGAGATAAGCAGCACTGTATTAAAACTACACAAAAAGATTTGTTTTATTGTCAAAGAAGTAAGTAGACTAAATGAATGTATGCATGATTTGTTATGGAGATATTGTTTACTACGAATCAATCGGGTTCATTGGCTATATAGCCTCCCGGAAAATTAGTTTCAATATATATTAATACTAGCTGACTACCTGGCGTTGCCCGGTCCTACAATACGCCTTTTTTACAAAGGCATCAATACTTATCAAGGCCAAGAGGTCACTCGAGCATAAGGGTTAAAGAATATACAGTAGACAATTGGACAATCGTTAGTAATGGAAATTCGGTAAATTTGTTAACTTATATGGAACGGCTCATCAACAGCTTGTTTACGTTAGACTTGAAGACAACCATATAGTAGTCAGCCGGAGAGCAGGAAAACGCAAGAAAATTTCATACGCGTGCAGTTCTAAGAAAGAAGGTTTGTTCCTGGAATCTACGTTTAGGTTTAGGCACAGATAAAGAGTGTAGGAAATTATTGATAGTGTTTTCTGCTAGGCGGGTGTTTCTAGTGAAAGTTTAACAGAGGGGGCCTTAGAGTGGGCTCACTCGAGCACTTGCCATGAAAATAACGATAAAGCAGAGATAGACGCGCAACATCTCTTCTTTGATAAAGACGTTGCGGGAAGAGAAAAGGACTTCCCCTTTGCGGCTACGAATTCTATTTTGAATTTTATCAAGGCAGGATAAATACTTTCTAGCAGCTCCTGCCCAAATGTGGCAACAGAACTCCATCCTTGGACGTACCTGGCTCTTATATAGATAGAGAACTGCATCAGCAGTGAGATATCTACTGGATCGATAGAAGGATCCCACCATTTTTTCCAGTGGGCTTGGCAACGGATTTAATGTATGTGTACCATTTCAGATCAGGAGGAAAGGTCAAGCCCAAAAGCTTGTCAAAACATGAGGCCTCCTCAAGACGAGAGCCATTCATTTCAATTGATGCCAGATGGGGATCAGAGCGTTGATGATGTAAAGATAAAGCTTGGTTTTAGATGCATATAAAATAAACAAGCCACCTCTTTCCCCATTGTACCACTTGCTCAAGATCACAGGAGAGACAAGTCGTTTAATCACTTGCAATCACTGCATCAACTTTCTTTCCCTAATTCACGATATTCATAATATAAATTTAAGGGATCATCAGTTGATTACCATGAAACACTGTTTCGAGGATATGAAAACAAAACAGTATATTCAATCATGGCTCCCTAGAAGTGTTGATCAAACAGCCTCTCTTTATGACAAGAACAAAAATAGGTACATATTTTTTTTTCAAATAAGACATTTGAATAATACTGGGCGCAGTTCCATTATTATTAATTGTTGACGTCTTTTATATTACACATAGTTTCAAAATATATTAGTAAAGAAGAAGTGTAATAGAAACTAATATAAACTCAAAAAATATTTCTCTCCCTAACTCTTTTTCAAGATTTTTAATAGAGTTTTTTCTTTCGCCCGACCGCACCCCTTATTTACTCTCTGTTGTATAATTTGTGTTTGTTTGTAATAAATTGAATTACGTATCGAAGAATTAAAATATATTTAAAGTGTTCTATGACTTCTGTTCGTAATCGCATTTTTCTTCTTTCATAAGATATGTTGACACTATTAAAAGAAACCCTCAACAATTAATAAAAATGGCAATGCACTCAGTATTATTCAAATTATATATATATATATATATATATATATATATATATAAAGAGAGAGAGAGAGAGTAAGTTATAAAAATATATATGGCAATGAAGCTATACAGAATATGCCGCGTTTCATCAGGCATAAGGCTGACGAATCCTAGCGTGGATGAAACGCGGAATATT
Organism: Euprymna scolopes; assembly: GCF_053919585.1. Taxonomy (NCBI): domain Eukaryota; kingdom Metazoa; phylum Mollusca; class Cephalopoda; order Sepiida; family Sepiolidae; genus Euprymna; species Euprymna scolopes. The sequence continues at coordinate 33,111,463 of NC_136513.1, forward strand.
CTGTGTAGCTTCATTGCCATATATATTTTTATAACTTACTACCTAGCTCTACCTATGTATTGAGCACTGTTGAAGTAAATACTTAAAGTTTATGCATAAATAATACTACCGTATATGAATTTATGTGATTAAATGAAGTAGTCATATATATATATATATATATATATATATATATATATATATATATATATATATAGAGAGAGAGAGAGAGAGAGAGAGAGAGAGAGAGAGATGTTTGTTTGTTTGCGATACTTATTGAATGAATTCAATTATTTATATGGAAGCGCATTTTTAACTTAATGCGAGTTGGGAATAATTTTCCCTTTGACCAGTTTTGTACCCGCAAACAGGGAGCAGCATATGTATTATTATTTTTTTTAATATAATAGTGTTTCGTCGTCTACGATTCATCAGAGTGGCTGAATCTAGCGAGGTTCGAAATCGGTACCTCGTGATGCCTCTTCCATTGAGCTATCTCGCAGGACTACTGATTTATCGCATTTTTACGTAATTGTTGGTTGTTTGTTTTTGTTAGCTAACTCTCTCCTGTGGTGAGGCGTTGTAAATAGGACATATATATAGATATATATATATCCTATTTAAATATTGTAAATTGGATATATATATATATATATATATATATATATCCTATTTACAATGCCTCTTTTTTTATGTTGAGAAAATAAAATAAATAAAAATTGTTTCAGTCGTGAAGAGTTTCCTCTCCATGGAGAGAGAAGAAGAAATCGAAGTGCAGCATTTGAAGAACAGATACTACACTTTGACATAGGTCCAAAGAATCTGTATATATAGAGTGATATACATTGAAACTTACGTAAACTGTAGCTACAATATATATATATATATATATATATATATATATATATATATATATATATATATATATTATTCTTTTATTACCGTTTTATCTGTTTGGTTACATATGTTTCAGATGTTGGACCGTGTTTACGATCCAACAGCTTTCGTCAGACCTTAGTGGTTGTTAGTATTAGGAAGAAGTGTTTTAGAAGAAATACGAAAGAAAAAAAAAAGGGAGTTAGGAGATAAAAAGGGGGAGAGGGAGACGGGTATTGACAATATTTCAGTTTTGAAGGTTAAGATACATTAGATAATATTGTGCGTGGGGGTAGCAGATTCAGGTAGGCGTAGGTGGAGATATATGAATATAGGGAGGGGTAAGGGGAGAGGATGGTAAAGAAAAAAAGGAGGGGGCGGGTGAGGAGGGGGAGTTTCAATTTTTAGGTTTTAAATTTTTACTGCCTTTTGCTTGTTCAGCAAGGAATATTAAGTAGATGAAAGAGAGAGAGGGAGAGAGAGGGAAAGAGAGAGAAAGAGAGAGGGAGAGGGAGACCCTCCTGAATCTGCTACCCACCACACACAATACAATCTAATGTATCTGGACGTTCAAAACTAAAATATTGTCAATACCCGTCTCCCTCCCATCCTTATTAGCTCCTACCTCAACCCCCCGTTTTTTCTTTCGTATTTCTTCTAAAACACTTCTTCCTAATACTAACAACCACTTCTGTAAGGTCTGACGCAGCTGTTGGATCGTAAACATTGTCCAACATCCGAAACATATGTAACCAAACACATAAAACGGTAATAAAAGGTTTTCAGTAATTACCAGTTTAACCATATATATATATATATATATATATATATATATATATATATATACTAGCAGGGGTGCCCGGCGTTTCTCGGGTGTTTGGAGGTGTATGCTGTGCAAAAAAGCAAAAAAAAAAACAAAAAAAATGGTTAATTTTTTAAAACTTTGACCCCTCTATGACCCCTTAAAATTTATAGTTTCGGGCTCAAATCACTTTATTTAGATCCAGGTTCAAGGAACCTATATCTAACATTTCAAGTGTCTAGACCCAAAATTGTCGGAGGAGTTTGGTAGAGTTCTTAAAGGTCAAATCGTTGAAATTTGACCCCTTAACAGCCAAATTTCTGGCTGACACCCGTCACATTGATTTTCCCACATCTCAGTACCCGGTATTTCAAATTTCGAGTCTATAGACTAAAAATTGACAGAGTTATTGCGTAGGGAAATGTACACAGACAGACAGACAGACACACAGACAGACAGACAGACACGTTCACTTTTATAGATATATAGATATACATATATATATATATATATATATATATATATACAGAGAAAGAGAAAGTTATATACACTGAAAATAACGTAAATTATAGTTTCAATATATATATATATATATATATATATATATATATATATATATACATGCATACATATATATACATATATTGTAGCTGTAGTGTACGTTAGTTTCAATGTATATAACTCTATGCTACCTAATCTCCGGTTTCAAGTCATATCGATTCCCGAGTTGATTCATTTCTGCCCGCGTTTCAACAACACCAAGAATAGAGTAGGCAAATATTTAACATTCTTTACCTAAATCCATGCGTAAGGATTTCTTCATAATTTCCCCTGTCATTATTTGCCATCGACTTGAATGTAAATCGTTCAAACGTCAAGCGTATCATAGATTATCGATATCTTTCGAGGCGACCAAGGAATAAAAATAATATTTGATTCCTTCAAACCTTCGACAATATCCTAGCGATTTGATACCAGTCGCTAAGAATTTGAGATTTGATTTTCTAATATAATAATAGCTTGAGGGAATTACCGGCGCTTTTATTTGTTTTCATATGTTATTTTCTTTCCCTCTGTAAGAAAAGTGTCTCGATTTATTTATCCAATAAGTCATTTATATATATATATATATATATATATATATATATATATATAAATATATATATATATATATATGTATATATATAAATATATATATACATACATATATATTTATATATATATTTATATTTATATATATATATATATATATAACTACTTCATTTACTCATAAAAATAATATACGAAAGTATAAATTTATGCGTAAACTTTAAGTATTCACTTCAACAGTGCTAACTACGTAGGTAGAGCTAGTTAGTAAGTTATAAAATATATATGGTGATTAAGCTGTAGCTTAATCGCCATATATATTTTATAACTTACTATATATATATATATATATATATATAATGAAAATAATGGAAATAGTATTCCGACAAAATAGAGAAATAAAAAAGAACAAACCGTATTATGTGTTCATCAACGTTTCGTCTTTATTTCGAGACTTCCTCTGGATGAATGGGATTAAGAAACAAAAAATACCAGTACAAAATATTATTAAATGTTTCACGTGCACAGTGTGATGCAGTTCTATTTCAGAAAAACGGAAAAAGACGTTTGAAATTCAAAAAGGAGCGGGGAGGGTTGGCGCTGTTAAAGAGAGGGACATTTCAGTGACATCATATAGTCGTTAATGTAATTTTAAAAATATGAACGCAGTTAATATTCTTACTGGAAAAAAAGATATACCTGTTGAAATTCAAATATAGGTTTTTATTGAATGCTAAGAGAAAAGCCACACAAATATTTTCCAGAATAAATAATAATAAAAAAAATCATACACACCAGACCTTTCTCTCATAAACAGACATCTTCTTTCACCTACACACACCAATAATTCAATAATCTATAACACACTAAACAAACTAGAAATCCCTATCGTACAAACCACATCACTAAGAATAAGACATATATTAAAAACTACGAAACATCTCCATAACAAACCAGTTTCCAATCGAGATATATACAATATTCCTTGCCATAATTGCCATCATAAATACGTTGGTGAAACTCAGCGTAAATTGGAAAAAAGGCTCAGTGAACATAAAAGAGATACAAAAAAATAGCAATTCTCTAAGTGCATTAATCTCTCATTCATTGCAGCATAATCACACCTTTGACTTTAAACAGGCTAAAGTAGTTAAATTTATTTCAAATAAACCGCGCCGGAGGCTTCTCGAATCTGCGCTTATCGCAATTTCAAGCACAATTAAACAACGTGCAGGTTTCTATAAAATAGCGCCATTAATAAGTAAACTTTTATTAAAAGAACATTATTTAACTGTAGACACAGGTTAACCTTCTCACACCATTCAAACACCCCTGTAATAATTAACGCATAATCTCAATCAATAAATTACATAAAATCACTCATTTCATTTCTGTTACAAACCTATATTTGAATTTCAATTTTTTTCCACTAACAATATTAACTGCGTTCATATTTTTAAAGTTACATTAACGACTATATGACGTCATTGAAATGTCCCTTTCTTTAACAGCGCCAACTCTCCCCCCTCCTTTTTGAATTTCCAACGTCTTTTTCCGTTTTTTTTCTGAAATAGAACTGCATCACACTGTGCACGTGAAACATTTTCAAATATTTTGTACTGATATTTTTTGTTTCTTAATCCCATTCATCAAGAGGAAGTCTCGAAATAAAGACGAAACGTTGATGAACACATAATACGGTTTGTTCCTTTTTATCTCTCTCTCTCTCTCTCTCTCTCTATATATATATATATATATATATATATATATATATATATATATATATATATGTTTTGTTATAATACCTTTACTTTACGTATCTCTTTAAAGGCATTTTTTTACTGTATCAAATCCTTTAAATTACAATCGTTTTAAAACAATTATGTCTTCTTTTGAGAATGTTGGATACAAGATTAAAAATAGCAAATTCGAACAATGTTTTCATTTCAATTTTAGCAAGGCCAAAAAGCTATTGAAACAGCTCGCAATATCAACGAACTGTTAGGCCCAGGAACCACTACTGAACGTGCAATACAATATTAGTTTATGAAATTTTGTAACTGCGACGAAAGTCTTGAACCTATGAGCGTAGTGGTCGGTCATCGCATGTTCACAACGATCAATTAAAAACCTTAGTTGAAGCCAATCAACGCAACACTGTTAGAAAACTTGCTTCTTAATTAGACGTAACGCATATGACGATTTCCACCTACTTGAGAGAGATTGGAAAGAAAGAAAACTTGATAAAAGGATGCGTTTCCTATTGAACGAAAACTAAAATAAACCCCGTTATGAAGTTTTATCTTCCATTCTTTTACGCTACAAGAACGACCCGTTTCTCGACTGACGTATAACTTGCAATGAAACGTGTTCTTTACGACAACTGGTAACGCTCAGTTCAGTGGTTAGATGCTGATGAAGCTTCACGACACTTTTCGAAGCTAGAGTTATACCAAAAGTCGTTGGACTTTTGTGGATGTTCCAGCCGAACCCCCTAGACCTACACTAGGACAGTGTGGACAATACGGTCTTCCTTGTGGCGCATCTTAACGAGGAGGAAAGGGCGGGTCTTCGTCCTACGTTATAACCTTCTTGCGCTGCTTTGTGACTTTCCGACGCATTAAAAAAAGGACTACAGACATACTGACACACCGACATAGTTAGTTTTATAAATTAGATTAAAAATATATACGGCTACAAAACGTATCTCCTCTAATGTCATTAATATTCCATCGTAAAAACATCGGCATCTTAATCGGGTCGGATCAATTTTGGAAGCACTGTTTAGTTAAAACATAATTCGAAACGACCTGTCGATCAGCGGACACATTAACAGAACATGGCTGCATCGAATACGTAGTTATGCGTTTTATTTGTTACCATTATCTATCTACAGTGCTCATGTATATGCAAGTGTGTTTTACATACAGCCATTGTGTTCGTTGAAGAGCACGAATCTCTAGAGAATCGCGGACATTTCCCATCTATTGTGTTCCCCAAACGGCTTCTATTTTTCACTCCAATTCGCCTTGCCCATCGGGAGCGAAATAAGACGTAATACACCCAGAGATGAGTCTAAATAAAAGATTCTGCCCGCACGGGAATTTTCGAATAAGAAGCTTTCAAAAGCCGAAACTGAGTCGAATATTAAAACTCGCAATTCATCTTCTGAGGATACCTATTCATATCTTTCTGTCAGAAGTACGACATATATATATATATATATATATACATATATATATATATATAAATATATATATATATGTGTGTGTGTGTATATATATGTATATATATGATGTATATATATAGAGAGAGAGTGATAGATAGATAGATAGATAGATAGATAGATAGATAGATGTGAGTATATTTTAGCTTTTAACGTAAAAGCAGAATGAGATCTGAAACATAATGCCGGCCGTTTCCTTAATAGACTTCAACGATATTTTCGGAAATGATAAATAGACTTGAACTGAAATTTAAGTTAAGATTAATACAGAGTTGAATCATCTACGTAAGCCGATTAGCGTGTTTAAATGCGGTAGATTTCCTCTATTTTATAACCAAGAGCCACATTGGAAACAGAAAGGCACTTATTCTGTCACATTAAGTAGTTACGAAAGATGTTCAAGTTACGAAAGATGTTCAAGTTACGAAAGATGTTCAAGTTACGAAGGATATTCAAGTTACGAAAGTTTTTCAAGTTTCGAATGATGTTAAAGTTACGAAAGATTTTCAAGTTACGAAGGATGTTCAAGTTACGAAGGATATTCAAGTTACGAAAGATGTTAAAATAGCAATGTTGCTGACCAACTTCACGTAAGTTGATTTAGCTAATATTTTGCACGTGCAATGATTTATGTCTCTATGAATTGTGTAGCAAAGTACACCTCATGACTAATTGTGATTTCTGATTTACACTTGTTTAAACTTAGCTGTTAAATATGGCATATTGCGTGTCACGCAGTGATCTGGGTCTTTTTTGTATTTGAAAGAATGCCAACAACAGGAGACATTTGGTGTAATGAAAGAAAAAGCTTATTAAAATAGTGCCCCATCATATAACCTAGTAAAACGCAGGCATATTCAGTTAATGATCGGGTATTTCAGCCATGGTCTTTCCTATTTCTGGTATTGATGGGGTATCTCTCAGACATGTTGAGGTTGCTATTCTTTAAGATTGACGTTTGACTATGTGGAGGACAGGGTTGCCTACTAATATAATTTTGGCGATCCCATCCTCAGTTGTCAAATCGGAGAAGAAACAAAGGTCGCGTAATGAAGACACGTGGTACGCCGTTATATGCATACAGCCAAAGTAATTTATTTACATAAAAACAAATATCGTCAAAGTTCATAGTAGATATGTATTATGTTACTTGCGTTCTTGGCCTTGAGTTCTTGATGAGAAGTCGACGGCAAGATTGGTTGCGGACTGACATTCACCAGACCGGAGAGCGTCAATTGTCACATCTTCACTTGTTGAGAGTTCCAGCGAAAAAAGAATGAATAATACAAAACGGAAGTGAACGTAGCTGTATCGCCCCCTGGTGGCAAGGCATGGTGTTCCCATATTTGAAGGCCGATAATCATGTTTACCTTAAGGTCATCCTGTTGTATGTATGAGTTGGCTTGTGTGAAAACCCCATTTCCCATAACTATCCGTTAAATAGAACACCTGGTCAAGATTAATAAAGGGTTTGTGAAAACTATCATTCGCGACCATTTGTATATGCATATGATGGCTGCCAAATGGGTTTCTCTGGGTGGTAGTACCTTTCAAAAAGCATGGAGGCGCTAAATGCTCGAGGACCAATTTGAAAATGTGCCAAGAAAAATATATTACAAAAGATTAAACCTAAGCTTATCTCTACGATCTAAAGACTAAAGCGGAACCAATGCACTTACAATGCGGAACTTACACTCGCTAAAGGAAACAAAGATGCAGCTCTCCGCTGGCAAGGTCATGGTCATAGACTTCTGAGAGTAGGATAGGCTAGTGTTCGCATATTTCCTTGCAAAGGGTACCATGACTGTAGGAACATATCATGAGGTGTTGCAAGATCAGCATAGATATCTTCCTCCTGCAATACAACGCCCTTTTCGCAACGCACATGTCGCCAAGTCAAACGCACGTGCGTGTAGCTACAAAAAAAGTTTCCCATTTTTTCACCTTCTCAGCTATGAAGTTGTTTTTGAAAGAAAAGCGTTTCCCATTTGATGCAGCTTGATTTCAGAAATCATGTGGTGTTTGGAAAAAAAATCGATATAAAAACGGTAACCAGAGCTGCATTAAACGATTGGGCAAATGAGTACCTCTGGCCGGTTCCTACGTAGAGAAGAAAAATATATATAGCTGTAGCAAGTTCTGTTGCTCTACTGCTATGAAGAATGGGGCAGGTATATTAGTTATTCAACACCCCTCGTATTTAAGGTCTAAAACTTGAGTAAGAATCACGTAACATCAATGGGTCTGAAAAAACACGCCTGAGTCAATATTACTTTTTTAGCGCTATCCAGAAAAAATATCGACTTCATCGGAACATATTTAATTATTCAATATATTTCTTATTTCATGGAGTTCGCACGATCCCCGCTAACGATATAAGAACAATGATTACAATATAAAAGTAAATAAAATGAGAATAAGAATGTTATGATAATCATATAATAAACATAATATTACACTAATAATATTAACACTAGTAATTATAAAACATGGCTACAATATTATTATTTTTATTATTATCATATTAACTATAATATTTTTATTATTATCATAATAACTATATAATAATATAATAACAATAAACATAATAAAAAAAGAAAAAGAAAATGCTTTATCTTTATTTTCATGACAAGTGCTCGTTAGGCTTAGCTCCGTGGGCTTTCACGAAAAACACTCTTCTAACTGAAACCACTATCAATAATTACCCTACTCTATATCTGGGCCTAAATCTAAGCGTAGATTCAACGACAAAAGTTTCTTTCTTAGAACTGCACACCTATAGAACTTCCTCCCGTTTCCTTGATTTCCAGCCTACTAAAATATTATCGTCTTCAAGTCCAATGTAAACAAGTTCCTGATGATCCGTTCTCTTAAGTAATCCATTCTACCAAATTCCCACTACTAATGATAACTACCATTTTCTAAAAAGAATTAGAAAATACATAACGCAAAACACGGAAAGGATAATCATAGCAGCGAGAAAAAAATCGACAAAACAGAACACGGACAGATCAAGGATAAGACGAGAAAAGAAAAATGTGAATATAAAACAAGTACATGGAGAATTCATAAGGGTGACAAAAGACGAAAATAACGAAAACACTTGGGCATGGGTACGAAAAGGATACATAAACCGAGAACCTGAATCCCTAATAAAACATATTCAACACCCCTCGTACTTAAGCACAAGATAACTCAATAAGAACCAACCACATCAAAACAAAGATCGACAAAACATCAAGAAAACAGCAAATGCAGACTCTATGGACAAAGCGACGAAACGATAAACTATATGGTAAGTGAATGCAGCAAACTGGCTCAAAAGGAACACAAGAACAGACACGACGAAGTGGGAAGGTCAGTACACTGGGAGTTAGGCAAACAACAGCATCTCGAACTCACAGACAAGTGGTACAAACATAAGCTGGTGACAGTACTTGCAAACGAGAATCACAAATCCTATGGAGCATGGATATGCAAACTGATAAACATATTCAAGCAAGAAAACCGGATGTCGTAATAATTAACAAGAAAGAAAAGTCATGTCAAATCGTAGACTTTGCTGTTCCACCTGATCACAGGGTGAATATCAAAGAAAAAGAGAAACAGAAATCCCCTCCCATTGCCTCATCACCCAAAAGAATGATGTCAAATAGTCGAGAAGGGTCAAGGAAGATGGAAAGACCGAGGAGAGAGCGCTAACCAGACCTCCGCTGGACAAGTGTTCAGAGAACTGGGATGTTGGGGAAGTTTAGTGCCACTGAAATTCCGATGGAGACTAATGCCTGTAATCAACGAGAAATCACTGATAAACGGCTGTTGCAATAACGCAAATTCATTTGGAAATGTTATCGAAAGAGGTGGTGTGTACTGGAAATCTGGGGAGATTTTTCCCACTCAAATGATTTTTACAAAATACTTTATCTACGAGGCTACGGGTCCGCAAGAATGCAGATTCTTGATTTGGAAGAAAGATTTCCGAGATCTACAAGATATACCTGAAAGAAGATCGCAGGTTACATCGACATAAACGTTGTGAAATGTATAACACGCACGATAAGAATGGTAAGTTAGTAATCCGTATTATGAATCCGCATCCTAAAACTCAGAAAGAAAATATATTTGATTTGATGGGCAAATATGATCAAACTATTAAGAAATAGATAGCTGCAAGAATAGCATTGTGAACGACAAGAACATACACTTTTTTTAGCTAATTAATCGTGCAGAATATTAAGCTCAGAAGTATCTAGAGTTTCAGGTAGCAAGATTAAATCAAACTTGAGACAGGCAAACACTTGTCCGGAAGAATCAACTGGAGATTGGTTGTCAAAATAAAATAATTCTTTATTGAATAAACGCCATTCCTGAAAGTTTCCCTTACATAAATGTTTGCTGTAAACGGGAAGGTTTTTCCGCTAAATAGACGCCGAATCCAAAATCACAAAATTGACGTTTGTACTTGTGCTGCACATAATATCAACCGGAAGTTAAGATGAACATTTTAAAATACCAGTCTGTCAACCTATGAGCATTGTCTGTATTCGCTAACGCACACACCTTTGCCGCCACCGACAATAAAGTTATCTACATTATATTTCACTTAGCATGTCTTATTGCATAATGTCTGTCCGTTTCACTTTCTGTCAGAAACTACTGGACTGATGTGGTTGAAATTTTGTATTGATTTTGTTATATAGAATTCATCAAACTAACTAGAATGGTATTCGTTTCATGCACAATTAGGGATTACAGAGTTAGTAACCACACTAGCGCATATACTCTAGAATTTTTCTCAGAAACTAATCAGTCGATCTGGTTAAAATTTTGCATGAGCTTTTGATATTATAAGGTGTAGCGAATTAATTAGTATGGTATCCGCTCGATAAAGAGTAAGGAATTAATACGGATTTATACCGATTAGTATTTGATGCAAAAAGACCACAAATTGTACCATATCTAATCATCAAGTTGGAATAAAATATTCATTCAACTAGGGATGTTCCAAAAGTAAAGCCTCCTATTTTTATTCAAACGGAATGGACCACCTTGGCTTGAAAATTGCATTGTTACGATGACAGAACCTATGCATTTATGACTAGGAAGTTTCATCTCATCTTTGAAGATGTTGACGGTAGTAGATTCTAAGAAAGTAACCCTTGACATGGGCTTGCGTCAGAAGCAGAGATGTGACACGGAATGCGTCGGTGCATGAAAATTGAACTGATCAAAATTCACGGGATCCTGTTGAATTTTTACGAAGCCGATACAATTGATGTCAGTAGGGTTAGAAAATAGTTTTTTTCGATTTCAGAGAAGCAACAGAGAAGTAAGTGACAAAGCTTGGTATGGACGTCCATGACCGAGGCATCTTTCATTGCTGGCAAAAGTGAATTGGGAAAGGTGGTGACTATGTAGAAAAGTAAATACTGGATCACAAAAATTGCTCGTTTTACTGTTCGTACTTATGTTGTCGTAGCTCTTTAACGTTTTAGTTTTGGAATTACAAAATTTATTTTTTGAACAACCCTTGTAAGTCAACGCTTTATAGCAGATAGTATCATCATATTTTTATACATAAGAGTCATCATTATTCTTTCTAGTAGAAATAGATGTTTAGTGTCAATTAAATTTATACTCTATTAACATATGTACCCGGTATTAAACGTAACGTTAAATTCCTTTTAAAAAATTAAGTTAAAAAAAACGGAAAGAAATTGAGACATGTGCATGAGAGTGTTGTTTTTTTTTAAACAGTTCACTTCTTTGAAGTAAAAAAAAATCTAAAGAAAACCTAAAGACAGTTGTTCAAGTACAATAACATTTAGATCAGCATGACACGATCTTTAGAAAGTATTTTCAAACCTACTTATTGTTAACATAAGCAATCTGTCATTACAACGATTCACGCATGTGAATTCGTGAAACAGTTAGCAAACAGATAAAACCCCGATGACCTCCACCACCCCCAAGTACCAATTTATTTCGATTTTGAACCCTTAGAATTTTTTTTTCGGATGATAACCAATTAAAAAGTTTCCACATGTCTGAATACCCTATATACCAATTTTCAATCTGTAGATCAAACATTCGTAGAGTATATAGGTTAAGAGTTGTCCTCTCACACACACAATCTCACTTTTATAGATATACTATCAGGCTGCCCGACCTTCATCAGTGGTGTAAAAAAAAACGCATCAATGTTATTAGTAGTATGTTTCACATGTTAGAAAATATTTCGTAATATTAAAATTGAAAATCCGTGAAAACCAAGAAATGTTAAAAACTTAACTAAATGATAAAATCATTTTTTTAATATATAATGTCCAAATTGTCGGTATAGAAAATACCTTTATCAAGAGTAAAAGATTATTCCTGCTAAAATATTTTTTCTTTCTCTTCATATTTTAATGGTATTAACCCCAAGAGGGACAAAGCCCTTCTGGGGAGAGAGAGAGAAAAAAGAGAGAGTGTGAGAGAGAGAGAGAGAGAGAGAAAAATCGACAAACCTATTTTCTAAATGACGCCTGGTTTCACTGGCGATTGTAAATACAGAATTCTTATTTGTTATAAACAGAAATACGGTAGGTATTAAACCCAACGTCAAATTTCTTAAAAGAAATGAAATAAAATGTAAACGGAAAATAACTAAAACATGTGCATACGAGTATGATGTGTTCTTTTTTATTTCTTGTAAGCATAACAAAAAATACTCGAGCTGAGATCGAAACCAAAACCTAAAGACAGTAAATCAAGTATGGTAACCATTACGCCAGCTTGACATTACCTTTAAGTAGTGTTTTCAAACCACCTTATACTTAATATCAAGAAGCTGTCATGTTTCCGGACCATGAAACATTTGAATCAGATATAAAAACCGGTGGCCTCCTACATACCAATTTTTGCCCATTCAGCAACACAGTTTTCCGAATGGAAATGGATTAAAAAGGTTCCCAGATGTCTGAATACCTTATATACCAAATTTCAAGTGTGTAGATCAAAATTCCTGAGTACATAGGCTGAGAGCTGTCTTCTTACTTGTATATATATATATATATATATATATATATATATATATATATACTAGCAGGGGTGCCCGGCGTTGCTCGGGTGTTTGGAGGTGTATGCTGTGCAAAAAAAGCAAAAAAACAAAAAAAATGGTTAATTTTTTAAAACTTTGACCCCTATTATGACCCCTTAAAATTTATAGTTTCGGGCTCAAATCACTTTATTAAGTTAGATCCAGGTTCAAGGAACCTATATCTAAAATTTCAAGTGTCTAGACCCAAAATTGTCGGAGGAGTTTGGTAGAGTTCTTAAAGGTCAAATCGTTGAAATTTGACCCCTTAACAGCCAAATTTCTGGCTGACACCCGTCACATCGATTTTCCCAAATCTCAGTACCCGGTATTTCAAATTTCGAGTCTATAGACTAAAAATTGACAGAGTTATTGCGTAGGGAAATGTACACAGACAGACAGACACACAGACAGACAGACAGACAGACACTTCACTTTTATATATATATATATATATATATATATATATATAATGTTCAAGCGAGCGCGACCTAAGAAAAATGTTGATATGCCGTAAATGATATCGGTCTGACACAACAGATCCGTCTTAAAATGTATCTAATTGAAAAAGAGAATTGTATTTGTTTGAAAATAGGGTCTCACGTTTCTGTAGCAATGTCCGTTTCTTTTTTTTTATATTTTGTAATTTCTGCCCTTCCTCTTCCGAACGAGTTGATGCTGACACTTTGACAGTTTTCCTTCGTTTTGGCACAGACCCCTTCAGGGTAACATTGAAGCGGTTGTTCAAATTTGTTTCCGTTTCAATATTACAGGGTAGATTTTAAACGATAATCCGGTAAGTGCTTTAAAAAAAAACATCGTTAGATTATTGAGATACAGGAAGATAAATGCATAGATAGTAAATGTACACAGATATGGAAAGATAGGGGAGTAAACACACGCACACACGCGTAAATACACACACACACACACAACCTTAACTTGTTTTGTTTTTTTGTCATATATTGATATTCATATTAGAAATCCTTTTTTTCTAATAATTTAAAAAGAAAATACAACTTTGTTATATATGGTTCTTGGAATTGCATTCATCCCGATTAGTTAACAATTACATGTATTAATATTCATGCAGATATTCTACATGATTTATTCTTGCATAATATTTGCGTAAAAAGGTTATCGTATGTATACACCTCTTTCTCATTATTTGGATTCATCGGACTACTGTTCTAATCCTGAGTGTGATTTTTCACAACGTTTCGGTCGATGTAACCTCCGACTATCTTCAGGTGTATCTTGTTGAACTCGGGAATTTGGAAGGAATTTCGAACAGAGCCCTTTACTTACTTCACGGGGTAGCATGCTCTTGTTCCATCAGCCATGACTGGATAAAGGTCCTAAGTAATTCGCAATTGTATTTTTCGGTCGTCCACACTGAGGATTGAACCTTCAGGAGAACATCACTTTTGACAACTGATTTTCCTAAGTACTCTAACCACTGCGCCACGAATTTTAGGAGCCTTGCACTTATTTTTATTTCTAGTTGTAAGTATCACTATTTATTACTTATTATTACTATATATTAACGTGTATCTATCTATCTTTCTCTCCCTGTATATATATATATATATATATATATATATATATATATATATATGTGTATATATGTATATATATATATATATATATATGTATACAAATAAAATAAAAATACCAGCGATGGTTGACATTATGTTGTTTTGAAAAAAGAAAAACACCGAATGAATTTATGAAATAAGCAACGTTTCGTCCCTATTGCAGAGGACATCTTCAGGATATTAAAAGGAAAAATGCAAAAAAAGAAAATGATCATAGACCATACGAAAATGAAAAGAAAACAGTTAGAATCCTACCCATATCGGGAAGGAGAAAATATGTGTGTGTATGGGAAGGTTGGATTTTTCAATGTCTATATATACACTTTTAAAAATGCGTTAAACAAACATGTACACGTCTCTCTAAACTTATTCATATATTTATTAACTATTTCAACAAAATGAATAAGTTTAGAGAGAAAAAAGAAAAAAGTGTACATATTTATTTAACGCATATGGTACTAATCAGGCTCAACCTTGCTTAATTTCAGTGATATATATATATATATATATATATATATATATATATATATATAATTAAATTAAAAATCCGTTTCATAAGAAGGAACAACAACAAAATCAATTATCTGTACGATCATTTCGGAAAACAATGCTTTTTATTGTGGTAGACATCAAATTACGTACAATGATTACATATAGTTTTTTAAGGTAAAAAGCTATAGCAAACATCTAAATGAGTATTTTAACCATAGTTCCTGATTTCAAAAAGCGAAAAATTAAAAGATACATCTGCCTTACTTTTAATGCTATGTTCATTTATGGTGTCTTTTAAATTTAATAAAAACCCTTCAAAATTTGCTGACGAGGAGACCTTGCTTATTAAAAAACTATATGTAATTATTGTACGTAACTTGATGTCTACCACAATAAAAAGCATTGTTTTCCGAAACGATCGTACAGATAATTGATTTTGTTCTTATGAAACGGATTTTTAATTTAATTATAATTTGATTTTCAAATTTTAAATTATCAATCACATTACTTAATATTGAATTAGCTCTAGGATATTTACCTATCGAGCTTATTATATATTTAAATTACAACGAGCACTTTCTATATCCTGTATTTTAATTAAACTAGTAATTTCACTGTTACATTGAAATACACTCAGCTCTTTAGACTATTGGTCTAATTTCCTTTAAATTATATATATGTATATGTATATATATATATATATATATATATTAATGTTTTTACTTATTACTAGTATATATTATCTATTGTTTATAATTACTGGTTTCCATGACGTATTAAATTCTATACTAGGTCTGCTTAATAGTTGGCTATTCCCAAGTATATGTGCTGCTTCTTTCAGGCGGCTTACTCTCCTACGTTCCTCTCTGTCTAACTTTTACTTCGTCCCATAATGGTAGATAGTTTCCCTTTTCCTTCCAGATTTGGTCAGCTATAACGAACTTTTCAGTCTCTCCACATACTACGGCTTTGATGTTCTTTTAACAGTACTTTCAGTGGAGGACACGTTTCACCTTTGTATAGTTTCCCACATTTACATGGGATTTCATACACATAGTTCTTAGTCATGTTTTTTTTTCTAGGGAATTTGAATTTCACAAGCTGTTTCCAATTCATGACTAGGAACTGTGTATATGAAATCCCATGTAAATGTGAAAAACTATAGTACTAGTAAAACTAAAATCAATAGATTCCAACTCCACAAGTGTATTTTTACGTTTATGAATATATATATATATATATATATATATATATATATATATATATATATATATATATATATATATATATATATATATATATATTAGGTTGTCCCAAAAGTTTGTAAACGCTAGCCAAAAATTGAACTTTAACTCACCAAGTAATAAAAAAAATAATTAATCCTCAAAATAAAGACCATGAATTTCAAAGACTTTCTACCATCGATCTGCAAGTTTTCGGGTCTGTTTTAAGTACTATTTAGTAGGTTTCGAATCAAAACATCTTTTACGTATCTTTGACATCAGTAAATGAGTCGAATCAGTAGTGTTTTCGGAAGAATGGAAAAGGTCGTAATTTGATGGAGCACAGTTAAAGCCGTAGCTTGGATATGGCAGAATCTAAACGCCGGCAGCATAAATCGTTCCTGCGGTATCACTAGTTGAAAAATTTCACTTCCAGCAATAAAAAAAATCGCAGGTCAAGTTTATTGCAATTGAAAGAAGAAAATCGCTACAACAATATACAGAGTGGAACGAACAAACTGTCTCCCTAGAAAAGACGACATGACTCCATTTCCGTTTGCTGAAAACCGGTTTTCTTTTTTGGTGCAAATCATCGACTAGTTAACCACTTGTGTACAAACTTAAGAGCAATAGGAGTCTTCTTTCATGTCTGAAAATGATACAATGTTAAAAAAGCGCTGCTCTAGAACTCATGCTGTTTACCGTTCCAAGTTATGAAACAGAACCATTGCCAACACCTTCAAAATGGGAATCAGGGGAGTTCAACGCTTGAGGGCACAGCTCAATGCATCGTACGACACACGGTTATGGTCTTTGGTGTGGTTTCAAGTGAGGAGCATATAAAGCCACCTCACATCCTCGAAGTTGGCTTTAAAGTCAAAACTCCGGCAGGTCACTTTGGATCACATGCATATAATTCTAGCAGAAGCTTGTGCATGCTTGCACAGATGACGTTAGACACAAGACGATGCAGACATGTAGTTAACAGTTCGAATATTGGCGAGTTGTTCTAAACCTATCTAAATTTTACGGACTACTCGTTTGTAAAACTGCATATTGACCCCGATCTAAACGTAGATAGTCCTTTCATGATTCAACCAACGACAAGCCTTCTTCTACTGTGTTATTTATTCCAACTTATGCATTCTTTTGTTCGCTTATTTCAAGGAAAACTTCAGTGAATCGGTACAGGGCGAAACGATAGACCCTCGCCTTAGAAAAGACGACATGATTCAATTTCCGTTTGATGAAAAAAAAAATTGCAGACCATCTACTAGTTGGGCAGTTGTATACAAATCCCAAGAGAGAGAGAGAGGGGCCTTCTATCATGTCTGAAACTGAGATAATGTTCAACGAGCAAGATCGAAGATACTCCGCTGTAGAAATCATGCTGTTTATCGATCCAACTTATGACAACAGGGCCATTGCCAGCATCCTCAAAATGCAAATCCGAACAGTTTTACGCTTGGGAGCACAGCTCAATGCATCGAACAACCCTTTGGTTGGTGGGGTGTGGGGACACATCATGCCAACTCACGTCTTCGAAGTCCGCTTGAAAGTCAACATAAAAGTATACATGGATGTGCTGAAGAGTGTGGTGTTCCCATGGTGCAATCAGGTGACCGCTGAGTGTGTCGACCCACAAATCCAAAGAGACCTAGTCTTGGCTTCAGAAAAAAGTATAACGACTTTGTATCCTTCTCTCACTGCCCCCTTCCTCCCCTTACCTGAACACGCTGGACTACATTGTTTCGTCATACGTCGGGAATATCACCAACATGACCTCCCACAACACCGAGGCTAGCCTGATCGTCGCCATCCACCAAATATTCGCTGACCTCCCGCCTTTGCTTGTGTAAATCAAAAGTACGCTAACGGAAATAATTTATTGCACGGGCGCCCCACCTTTTAAAATTCATCATTCAATAAGGTAAAAAGCTATAGCAAACATCTAAATGAGTATTTTAACCATAGTTCCTGATTTCAAAAAGCGAAAAATTAAAAGGTAAATTTCTCCATATATTTTTGTATATATATATATATATACCTGTATATCTATGTATATGTATATATGTGTGTCTATTTTTTTATATATATGCATGTATATATTTGAAATGTGATGCTTAAAGCAAACTTATAATTTAAATTCAAATCTATATTTTACTCTATTTCTTTTCTATCTCTAACCCATATAAATTTTCTTATAAATTTTAAATCCAGACCTTTTATTTCAATTTCTTTCAGATACATCTGTCTTACTTTTAATGCTAGGTTTATTTATGGTGTCTTTTAAATTCAATAAAAACCCTTCAAAATTTGCTGACGAGGAGACCTTGCTTATTAAAAAACTATATGTAATTATTATACGTAACTTGATGTCAACCACAATAAAAACATTATTTTCCGAAATGATCGTACAGATAATTGATTTTGTTGTTGTTCCTTCTTATGAAACGGATTTTTAATTTAATTGTAATTTGATTTTTAACTTTTAAATTATCAATCACATTACTTAATATTGAATTAGCTCTAGAATATTTACCTATCGAGCTTATTATATATCTAAATTACAACGAGCACTTTCTCTTTCCTGTATTTTAATTAAACTAGTAATTTCACTGTTACATTGAAATACACTCAGCTCTTTAGACTATTTTTCTAATTTCCTTTAAAGTATATATATATATATATATATATATAATTATATATATATATATATAATTATATATATATATATATATATATATATATATATATATATATATATATATATATATATATATATATATATCGGGCGAACCAGCGTTCATTTTGAGACAAGAATTGGACAACATGTTCCTTCAGGTTTTCGAAATAAAAATAAAAATAAAATTATCCTCAATCCCACCCAAAATAATTTAGATTCCGCAATTGGAAATCATCTATTAGATAATCCAAAATGTGAGCAGGCTTATAAGGATGACTTTTATTCAATCTTATTTTGAGGCCGATCGAGTAGTCGTGCGGATTATCATTCCCATTCATGATAGTTTAATATTTTTTAATACTCGTTATATATATATATATATATATATATATATATATATATATATATATATGTATATATATATATATACATATATATATATATATATATATATGTATATATTACTACGTTGTATAATATTATATTACTAGTTGCGTTCCCGAAAATTATTTGTTATTTAATAGAACATTAACCACGAGGAACTGTGCGGATCTCTGACTCGTAAAAGTTTGAAATAGAAACTCATTGGTCTGTCATGTTGACGTTTGAAGTAGAATATTCATTGGTCTGTAATCGTTACGTTTGAAAAAGTAACCTGTTGTTCTACCATGCTAAAGTTGTAAATAGCTTTTCATTGGTCTTTCACATTTAAGTTTTGAAATAGAATTTCATTGCGTTCTCACGCTAAACGCTTACGTTAAACGCGCGCCTCTTTAGAATAGTGGATATTTGTTTTTCTTGAAACGAGTCACATATACGAAGCAATTCATCTCTGATATCACACCGTGTTTCCCAAATCTGTGAACACTCAGACGCTGGACATTTATTATTTTACGGTCTTGCCGAGTTTGATCACTCCGGTGTCAATCTCAAGAGTCGGTTACTTGATGCCACTTCTTTTCAAGGACGTTTTTAACCTGTCTGTCTGATTATTTATCTTGTGTTATGATCATTAAACCTATGTGATTACCCGAGAATAGGATTAGCCCCAGGTTTCCAAAAAAGGGAAGAACCGGTCAACAATCTTCGAATACCAAGCGTCTTCTTTCTTGTTATAATAATCACCATCTCCTAAGGTGATACTGCGTGTTTTTACTTTTTATAAGTAAGATCGGGCTCTATTCTGTTGAGGGATTAAATGCCTTCTAGGCACTATCCTCGAGTTTCTCTGTTCAGGGATTCGTCAGGACAACTTGGCATGAGGATACATTTCCGTAGAAGTAAACCCTGACTAAAAAAATAACATACGCGATGCCTTTAGTAAGTTTCCAGACTTTTGTGTACAGTCGTTTAAGATTGTCGTAGATGATGACCATGCTTTATGATTTCAGGTTTAAATGAACAACAATAACAGAGATTGGAATGCACCCTACTAAAGCATAATTGCCACAGCCGGTGAATTTCAAAAATGCAATATTGACGTGAGGACACTTTAGAAGAAGGATATGCAATAAACTTGTTTTAAACTTGAGAAAATTCCACAGAAACCTACGGAATGCTTCAGATTACTTTTGGACCATCTTGCATGAACTGAGCATCAGTTTTGGAGTGTCATTGGAGATGCAAGGAAGGCAGGGAGTCTGTGAGAGACGAGGATTAGTGTGAGGGGCGTAAGTAAGTTTAAACACCAAAGTTGATTGGCCAAATAAAGAATTTCATGCACAAAGACCGCCGAGTGTCTATAGAGACAATAAGTGCACAGTTTGATGCCAGTGTGGGAACTGTACACATAATTATTCGCGAGGAACTGTAGATGCAAAAGATTTACAGTTTGTCCCAAAGATCCTCAGAGAAGATCACATACTATTTGATCAAGGTTGCACCGAGACGGTTTCTCATCCTACTATAGTCTAGTCCTTGCTCCCAATGACTTTTAATTATTCCCTACGTTCACACTGTCAATATCTGCAACAGAGAGATTAAACTTTCGTCTAATTCATTCGGGCGGCACGAAAATAGGATACATTACTTTTGAAACGCGAATCATATCAAAGGATTAGAGTTAGCCGTTCTCAGTAGTAAGTTTCCAATTTAAATTCAATTATTTCATAAGTATATATGTGTGCCGTTTTATGATTAATGGCATATTTTACTACATTACATTTGAAAGAAGGTTAATCGCTAATGTGAACTAAATCACTTTCTGGCTGCGTTCATTTATCTGAGAGGTTTACGAATTAAGTAAAATATATGTTTATTTGTAATTATTTAGTTAAACACTAATTGGTTTTGATTTACAATGCTGGCAGCTAAGCTTGATTCTTTTACTCAATTCTTAAACTATATTTACACATACCTATATATATATATATATATATATATATATATATATATATATAGATATATATATATATGTGTGTGTGTGTATAGTCTAGTCTAGTATATATATATATATATATATATATATATATATATATATATATATATATATATATATATACTAGACTAGACTAGACTAGACTATCCGTGACTCGTTGGGTCACTATATTATATTACCTATGGAATTCATGTATGAGCGTGACACTTGTGACGTAAAGAAAATAGTTTTTTTGACATAACAGAAACATTTCTATGAAAGTATATTAAAATGAAAAAAGAATATAGATAAATTTCTGTGAGTCGTTCTGTTTATTATAATTGATTATTTTGGAAATTTTTTTTTTACAGTTACTGAATTATAAGTGGTTGGGCATACTTATAGGTAAATGTGCACTGAACATTATATATATATAAGTTTGGTGGTTAAATTTTTAATTCTGAAAAAAAAACAACGTATAGACACATATATTCGAATTAAGAATTTATTGTTTGACAAAAGGAATAGATAGACGAGCTTATGTAATTTCCTTAATCCATGGATTTTCAATAATGGCTCATCATCAGAGGAAATGAAATGCGGTTAGCAAAATTTTCATCTGATTTCTATCAGTGTCTTATATATATATATATATATATATATATATATATATATATATACACTTTGTGTCTGGTTTTCTGTCAGTGTCCGTGCGTGAGTTCCTTTCTTTGGGACTCCGAAAGGGCTGGCCCTCTTCTTTTAAAAATTCACACAGATTTACTTTATTTATCTGGAGTGTTCTTAGATAGTTTTTCTTTATCAGAATACCTTTGATAAGTATCAAAAATTGATAATCGAAAAAGATCCGATTAAAGAAGAAACAGTCTGATTTGGACAAAAGTTTACAACTTTATGCGCCTTAACGTCACAAGTGCCGTTGAGAAGTTTTTTCAACGCACGCACAGGACGTGTGTCAGTCGGTACTATTTGGGTTTAACTAGCTTTCTCCAAAGGAGTAAGTTTCATAGAAATATCAAATTCACAAGTGGTCTCCAGTCGCATGTATATCCCTGTTAGACGAGATGACGACGTAAGGTTTTTGCAACTCTTGCAGGGAGGTGTCGACGTCTTCCTACATACAGCGCCTGAAATTCCCAAACTGGTCACCCATTTTAGTAATAACCAGGCACAACGTTGCTTAATTTCGATGATCTGACGGGGACCGGTGTGTCAATGTGATTATGCCGTACTTGCACGTAGGTGCTTCATAGGCAGAAGGGTATTGTGTATAAAATCAGTTTTGTTTTTGATAAGACAGAGAATCGTTCAAATGACTGTCTTGAAGACCCAATTGAACCATGACACTTGACTTTTGTATTTTAATCAGTAACTAATGCTATTATATCGAAATAATTTCTATGTATAATAGTAGATTTTACAGTGAAATATAGAGTACAATGTTTTGAGAACCAAGTCAGCACGAGGATGCATATGCAGTATCTCAACAGGTGAATCTTGCTGAGTCCACGATACGTGCAGGCAATCAATCGATTTGATTGAAAAATAAGCGATTTCACCGATTTCACCGAAAATAAAAGTATTGAAAAGTTAAAGCATTCGTTGATTCTCACTCAATCCCGGGAAACATCGGGTCTCCTCGCTAGGCAATTTGTATACTAGTAGCATAGCAAAAATTATTTTAAAAAAAATAAATTTGGTGAACGTGTACGACCTGAATGCCTTTAATTAATCAATTTCGTTTGTTTTTTGTTTTTTGGGTTTTTTTTTAATTAATTTTTTTATGATGAGGAGTATAAAAATGTTGGACTGACCATTACTTTCGCCTTCTGATGATAAAACTGACACTCAAATTCCGCACAAAACACATACATAACATCACGCTACACCCAACACTTTCAGATGTCTTCAAACTCCAATGTATGTAAATAAAATCAGTCTTTAAAACATTTAGTAACCAGCATCGCAGTTGAAGCAGAAAAAAATTAAGATATTTTCGTTTTTTTTTTTTTTTTTTTTGTATTATTTGGATTTTTGGACTATTGTTCGCATCTTGGTTGTTTTTTTTTACAACGTTTCAGCCGAGGTAACCTCCGACTGTCTTCATGTGCATTCACACAAGGTGGAACAATACTGCAAGCAATCCAAATAATACAAAAAAATTATCAAGCTTCAGCTAAAAAATACCAACACCATAAAGTCCACTGTGATGCACGACTCGGACAATGTGTGTCTTTATATATAAATAATATCACGAAAGCCAAAACGCTGTCTTCCCGCATTTTTCATACTCGTCCCCAACCTCCAATCTGGTGCAGCTGCCCTCGCCATTGTTTTATTCTAATGATTTATTTTCAAAATTAGACAGTTACCTCTGTCGTCCGCTCGTCCATGTTGTCGTTAGGTCCACATTTGGCGTAAATACATAACTTTATATATTTATTTAATAAACTCGACACGCCCACCACCCTTCGGTCCTTATCTACAATGTTCTGCACTTTCTTGTGCAACATGTCAGTAGAACCCGATCGTTTGCAGGTAGAGGGGGGCTTTGATTGTTCTGGAGACGTTTTTAGCTCCACCGGTGGGAGCAAACTATATAAAAAAAAACATTAAGCATCAATTACAACACGATCGTTTGCCGGGGGGGGGTACTTAATTCCTCGTGCGAAGGGAATCAGCCCCACCAGAGTGAATAAACGGTATTGAAATACTTCAATGGTGTGGACCTCTTCTACTTGGTGGATTTTCCGTTCAAATCATCGCTTTTGGGGGTTGTTCTGGCTGTAATATCTGCTTAGTTTCAATTGCTGCCTGTGATGTCTGCATTGGATGGTGACAGATGACGTTGATGAACACATAACTCGGTTTGTTCCTTTTTATCTCTCTATTTCATCATAATATTATATCATATATATATATATATATATTATATAATGTATATATATATATATATGTGTGTGTGTGCGTGTATGTGTGTGTATATACATGATGATTACTGAATCTTTCCAGAATATCACCGTCACATTGAGTTCGCCCAATATTGTCGTCCATGCAATCTCAGATGACTCTGCACTCCCGCTGCAGATTTGCACATCTTGAAACAGATGTGACATACAAATTGAGCAATTTCCATCGAGTTGATTCTTCTGGAGTTTGAAGGGTATTCCTATGAACAATCACATGTCTTCTCAAACCAGCAGTAGATTTGCAAACTTTGCTGCGTGTTAAACAGATCGTATGGTTCGGACTAATATGTGCAAAGTTGACCTGAACAGGAGTTTTGTGCGACTTAAAGTAGTTAACATAGCCAGATTTGACAAAAGCACTCGTACACAAGTGTGACATTTTCAGCTCTGCGTTTCATCGTTAAGACCATCAATTAAACCTTTGCGAAGCTCTCGCTTCAGATTGCCGTGGACCTGATTTCTTTTCTCTAGAACATTACAATTTTCACGTACAAGCTTACGCCACTTCGGCCATGGCAGAGTAAGTTCTTCCCATGTGTCGATGTCGATTTGTAAGACTTTCAAATTATTCTTTGTAGAGACCCTGAACATCTTCCTAGGCTTGTGCTGAGGGTGCTTGCCCTTTACCAAGTCCCCGTAAAAAATTGTTTTGGCAGCCTACAATCATTCATTCGAACCATGTGGCCTACCAAACACATGTGAGATCTGATTACAAGGGGCTCAACACTAGAGCAACATGCTCTCACATGGACTTTAGTATCGGGTGCTTGTGCTTGCCACTTGATGTTTAAGATACGTCTCAAGCATTTTTGATGAAATCGTTCAAGCCATTTAATCTGCCTTTGATGCAATGTGCATGTCTCCGATGAATACAACAGTTTGGTTAGCACACAGGTCTTGTAAACGCAGATCTTAGTCCTGCCTGTGATGCTACGAT
This sequence comes from Euprymna scolopes, assembly GCF_053919585.1. Classification (NCBI taxonomy): domain Eukaryota; kingdom Metazoa; phylum Mollusca; class Cephalopoda; order Sepiida; family Sepiolidae; genus Euprymna; species Euprymna scolopes. The sequence goes on from NC_136513.1 coordinate 33,136,792, forward strand.
CAGACCATACTCTCTCCTCCAACCTTCCAAAATCTGTGGATTTCAGTGTCGAGACAGCCATTCCTCGACAGAGAACTACCAAGGTACACAAATGAATCAACTACTCCCAGTCTAGCACCAAAGACCTTGATGTTCGTCTCCACGTATGACTGACTCGGTGCAGGAGTGAACATCACCTTTATTTTAGATAGACTGATCCTCAGACAAAAGGCAGTGCAGGAGTCACCAAAGCTATCCATTATATGCTGCATATCAGTCTCAGTGTGCGACAAAAAAAAACAGCATCGTCTGCATACAGTAACTCCTTGACCAAGACATGATGCAGTTTGGTTCTGGCATTAAATCTTCTAAAATTAAAAATGCGACCTATGGTTCGAAACTTTAACATGACACCTCTATCGCAATCCCGAAACGCAAAATATATAGAGAAAAGAGTAGGGACAGGAATATCAGGGATTTCATCAGACAATTTTTCGTTAAACGAGACTCGAGCTTTCATGTCCCTGTGCAGTTCCTTGAACATTCTAACAAAGGTTGGAGGACACCCTACTTTCTCCAAGATTAACCAGAGAGCATCCGTGTTTACTGTGTCAAATGCTTTCGTTAGATCCACAAGCACTTGACACAGTAGTATCTGTTGTTCAATGCATTTCTCCTGGACTTGCCAGGTTGAAGAAATCATATCCATAGTTCTTCTGCCAGACATAAAGCCACTTTGTGACTGGGATTAGTATTAGGACAAACATCCTCCAGTAACCTGTTTAGTAGAAGTCGTGCGAGAACTTTCCCAGCATCTTCCAAAAGCATAATCCCACGGTAGTTGTCACACACATTCTTCTGTTCCTTTCCTTTAAACAGGGTCACCAAGACACCATCAATCCAATCCTGTGAAACAGATGCACCTTCCCAGATTTCCTCAACAAAAGCAAGGATAGCATTAGTAATATTGACACCTCCAATCCTAAGAAGTTCCACCGGAAAACCATCCAAATCAGGTGCCTTGCCACTGCTGAGTTGTGCTATAGCAAACTGCACCTCAACCAGATTAGGCAAACGATCCATTCAGAATATGATATACATTATGGTAGGTTATCAATTGCATCAGCATCTACTGCTGAGGGATTGTGGAACACATCAGTAAAGTGATCTTACCATCTTTTCAAGATATTTTCTCGATCCTTAATGACAACAGAACCATCTTTCAACATCAGGGGAGATATTGAAGAGGAAGGAGAAACAAATATTTGGCGCAGGAGTCCATGAAATTCCTTCGAATTTTTTGTGCCAAACGCCTTTTGGATCAGCTCTGTTATATTCATCCACCATTAATTTTTCATTTTTCTTAGCTCACGTTGGAATGTGGCTTTGACATCTTTGTATTGTCGCAAATTAGTTGTATGATCAGAATGATCTTCACGAAGTAAAGATTCATAAATTGTCTGTTAATTTATCAGCAACTGATTAATTTCAAGATTGTTGTCGACAAACCAGCCCTTGTTCTTAGCCCTCTTGAGACCAAGAACTTCAGCACCGGCAGAATAAACCTGAGTCTTAAAATTCACCAATGTACGAGGGGCGTGCAATGAGTAATGTCCCGGACCCACTTCCCATAGGAGTAGAGCAACGAAACTTGGCATAGTTATTAGTCTTTCTCTATATAGGAACCACCCAGAGTTATGCATTTCTTCCATCGTTTGATGCAGCTCTGGAGACCGCTTTTGTAGAACACCCCAGGTTGGTCCTCCAACCACGACGTGACTTCAAACATCAAGGCTGCATCATCTGGGGAAACGCTTTCATTTCAAAAATAACTTCATAGCTGGGACGAGGGGAAATCAAAGGGTGCAAGGTCAGAAGAGAAGGGAGGATGGGGAAAGGATTCCATAACCATACGCCCGTGTTTCTGATCTGGCGACATGCTAGTTGTGGACCTGATCGTTATCCTGCAGGAGGTGGGTACCTTTGCTGATCTTACCCCGTCTCTTGATTTTGATAGCTTCCCTTAATTTCCTCAAAACTGAAGCATAATAGGCTCCTGTAATTGTGATACCCTTTGCCAGGAAATCTGTCATCACTACTCCGTCCTGGTCCCAAAAGACTGTGAGCATGACCTTGCCAGCGGAGGGCTGCGCCCTTGCCTTCTTTGGAGATGGTGAGTCCAAGTGTATTGACTGGGCTTTGGTCTCTGGATCATAGTTTCATCCTGTGTAATCAGTCTTTTGAAAAAAATAGACTCATCTTCTTGGCACATCTCCAAATTTATCCTCGAGTACTTGACACGTTCTCGCTTCTGGAATTGTGTGAGCAACCTGGGAATTCATCTGGCAGTCACCTTATGCATATGCAAATTATCATGAATCATGTTCCCACAGACCCTGTACTAATCTTGACATCTTGGGCTATTTGGCGAATAGTAATGCGCCAATCTTCCAAAATGGCAGCTTCAACTTAACGGAGAGATGCCACATCAATGGCAGAAAGGGGGCGACCAGGTCTGGGAACTGTTTCCACAGACTTCCGGCCATGTTTGAATTCACGATACCAGCGTTTTACAAGGTCGTATGATGGGGCATTATCACCATAAGTTTCTTTCATTTCATGAAAAGTCTCCTGTGTTGTGCATTTGATGGTACATCAAATCCAACATTATCGAGATTTTCTGCCATACTCTTTTGAACTTCAGGCAACTTTAACTTGGCCACATCAATAGGTTAGGCACCTTAACACCACTATGACAAACTTTCTTACGTATTCGTTAATTAAACTTTCCTTTCACCAACTTGTGATCTGTGTCACATTCAGCACTGCGCATGACACCAACAGTATATGCATCTCGAACGTTGCGTTTTCGAGTTATGATGAAGTTAATGAGGTGACCATGCTTTCAACGTGGGTATATTCAATTAGCTTTGTGCTTCATTTTACGGCGAAAAAAAAGTGTTACATATAGCAAGATTAAATTCTGAACACAGCTCTAGTAGCTTAAGGCCATTAGTATTCATGATAACGCTACAATAGCGGCCAAGAGGTCTCCAGTCTTTCCCAACACGGGCATTTAAATCACCAAGAATAACAAGTTTTTCATTAATTGGTCTAGATGCAACAGCAGAGCGCAGAAACTGATAGAAACACATGATATCATCTCCATACGCTTGAAGGGTTGGTGCATAGACCGAAAGAATAGAGATGAATCTGTTATGTGAGAGAGGAGCACGAAGTTTCATGATACAATCACAGATACTGGAAGGAAGTTCCATAGCATCAACCAAGGATGTTTTAATCACAAAACCGTCTCCACCATTTCTACGGATATCCTCCGGTTTACCAATCCAGAAGAAAGTGTATCCTGATGATACCTCTGTCAGTTGATCTTCTCCAAGAGATGGGTCTCTGACAGAGCAGCAATATCTATATTAAGTCTCCGTAGCTCTGCAGTGACGAGCGCTGTTCTGCGCTCTGGACGGTTGGGTGACGCTTTATCAACAAGAGTGTGTACATTCCAATAGCATAAATTGAATTTTACTTTTTTTTATGGAGATACATTTTTGCTTTCTTCCTGCTTACATGAACCACCGTTAGCCGCAGGAAACAAACCAGTGATAGTATGACAGACAATTTTTAGTGCACCTTTTCTAGCACTTTCAGAAGTTATTGGATGAGCAGTGCTCTCCCTGAATAGGGCTGTTCATTCACATGAACCCCCACCGGAGTTGGGGCACAACAACGATGTTAAGATAGGGTTCCTATCGCCTCTGTGCAGATTTGTGACATTGTACCTGCAACTGGTCAAGTTTGTACACGTTGCCACTCCTCCATCGCCATAAGACTTGCAATACAAATAAACGACATATAAGATAGAAAAAGATAAAAAAAATAAAAGATAGATCTCAAGTAACATCTGTACATCGTTGTATTAAAGTGACAAGCGCTTGTACGACACGAGTGCCACTCTCTAAGTCTCAGCAACAATAACCCAGTGACAAGCCATTGTAAGATGACTGGTAATTGCTTTGACCGCAGATTTCTCATAAGAGTTGTCCTCTCCAAGAAAGATTACCTCCACCACGGCTTATAGGAGCTCCTTCTATCCCGCTAATGTCATTTACACATGACTGGGACTTAGGTAGCTGGGCACCAGAGCATGGTCCACAAGCCGGTGGGTCATGAATGCCGCAGTCAAAAAGAACCTAAGTTCGTCTTGGGGTTTCTGTCACGGTTATCGCACCCTTAACCTTTGGTTGAAAAAATCTTATCCTACGAGGCAGTGGCGATTAAGTTTTCTGGCGCTGAATACTCGCCATTCACCAGAGCCCCGTTAGCGTGGCAGAACTCATGAGGTGCCCGTGGGGATGATTAGATTGGGAGAAGCTATATGTGACGCTAAAACATTTGTGTGCTTTTAACACACGCGCACACCAATCCTTGAGCTCTAATATTCATATATATATATATATATATATATATATATATATATATATATATATATATATATATTATTTTAGTAATCCCTATTATTTTTAGTAATCCCTATTATTTTTAGTGCTTCTATTATTTTCCTTCGTATTTTTACTCATATACGTCTTTATTATTTAATTTCTTTCATTTGTTATGTAGCATGTATATATAAAATGTATGTATGTTATGTTTGCATAGATTTACGTGTTCATAGGTGTGATCTACGTTCATGCATGTCTGTTTAATTGTCCCTATTTTTCCTAAGGATGTGAGTGTATGTACGTGTCGATACGTGTCACTGTCTATATAATGCATGTGCATGTTTATATATATATATATATATATATATATATATATATATATATATATATGTATGTATATATATATATATAACTACATAATTTACTCACATAAAATTAATATACGAAAGTATAGATTTATGCGTTGACTTTAAGTATTTACTTCAAAAGTGCTCAATACGTGGGTAGAGCTAGTTAGTAATTTATAAAATATATATGGCTATTAAGCTACACTGAATATTCGGCGTTCCATCCACTCTAGGACTCCTCAGGCTTATGCACGAATTCTGTGGTTGTTTATCGTTTTTATAGGAGAGGAGCATATAAAAACGATAAACAACCACAGAATTCGCGCATAAGCCTGAGGAATCCTAGAGTGGATGAAACGCCGAATATTCAGTGTAGCTTAATCGCCATATATATTTTATAAATTACTATATATATATATATATATATATATATATATATATATATATATATATATATATATATTCCAGTACATTTTGCTACAATGCGTCTGTTCTTTAACTAGACCTGTCTCTGACTGACTTTTCGCTCTGACTCTTCTTCACTCTTACTGATTTACGTATAAAACCTGACAGTTTATTTTGCTCAACTTCCCCTGGCTTGAGAGGTCAATTGTATTGTTATTCTAAATCATGTTCTGCTTATCGTACTACATTGCAAGCTAGCCTACCTTCCAGGATACCGAATATTTTTACAACTAAAACTAATTGTTTTCCTTTCCAACATTCTTTTTTTGTCATCGAAATATATTGTCGGAACGTTTCTTATTTCATAACATCTACATCTCTATACAAATAATAATAATAATAATAATAATAATAATAATAATAATAATAATAATAATAATAATGATAATAATAATAATGATAATAATAATAATAATAATAATAATATTAATAATAATGATAATAATGATAATAATAATAATAATAATAATAATAATAATAAATCGAGAAAGGGCAAGGAGGATGGAAAGACAGAGGATAGAACGCTGACCAGACATCCGCTGGACAAGTGCAAAGTGCAAACAATAGATAATATATACAAGTAATAGGTAAAAAGATTCATATATATACAAGTAATAAGTAAAAAGATTCATATATATACAAATAATAAGTATAGAGATAAATATACATTTTATCGTTCCACCCTGTACATTTTTATTTATCTATAATTTTATATGCTAAGATATTACAGCAGTTTTTAAGAATAAAGTTTTAATAGAATTATTATAATACTCATTAGATGGTCATTTATTATATGGCAATTTGATGTATATATATATATATATATATATATATATATATATATATATATATATGAAATAAAATGGAGGTGAAAGGACCTGGATACTCAACGTTTCGCCCGATTTATGCGGGCTTCTTCAAGAGGGATGGTCATTGACGAGAGAGTCGGAGGATTGGGGCTATATATAATGATGGGGGAGAGCAACGTGTTTTCCTTATGTAAATTAGATGTCATATATACATGTATATACATTCTATGAAAAAAAAAACTAAATTAGAGTAAACTAGTGTAGTGGATTACGTCTAAAAGATAAAATATCGTAGATATTAAAAAAAAAAAAAATTGTGTTTGGAAATATAGCGGTGATAGATTTTTTTTCATAAAATGTATATACATGTATATATGACATCTAATTTACATAAGGAAAACACGTTGCTCTCCCCCATCATTATATATAGCCCCAATCCTCCGACTCTCTCGTCAATGACCATCCCTCTTGAAGAAGCCCGCATAAATCGGGCGAAACGTTGAGTATCCAGGTCCTTCCACCTCCATTTTATTTCATATCGTCGGATTTAATCCAGCTCAACAATCATATATATATATATATATATATATATATATATATATATATATATATATATATATATGTATATATATATATATATATATATATATATATATATATATATATATATATATATATATATATATAGTAATAATAATTAGTAATAAATAGTGATATTTACAACTAGAAATAAAAATACTTGCCCCCAATGCAGTGGTAAGAGTACTGGGAAAAATCAATTGTGAAAGTAATATTCTCCTGAAGGTTGAAGGTTCAATCCTCAGTGGGCGACTGAAATATGCGAATTACTTAGGACATCTATTCATGGCAGTGTATTCAGTCATGGCTGACGGAACAAGATCACGCTACCCGCGTGAAATAGATAAAGGGTTCCCCTCGATATTCCGTGCAAATTCCAGAGTTCGACAGATACATCCGAAGAAGGTCGGGAGAAGGTCGGAGTTTATATCAACCGAAACATTGTGAAAATCACACTCAAGATGAGAACAGTAGTCCGATGAATAATAATAATAATAATAATAATAATAATAATAATAATATATATATATATATATATATATATATATATATATATGCGTATACATTTTTTATATTTATAACAAAGGACATATTATTTAATCATTACGTCATAGATAATGAGGTGCATGCGTGTCTATGTATGCATAATATAGGGGTTTGTCTAAGTGTTCTTATTCTTCGGGAATATGAATATGAAGATAATTTGAATAGGTTTATATTACCTATACTTAGGACATTTTTACGAGAAAATCATCGCTGTAATTCGACGACATTTCTGTTACTCTGACGCTGTTGACATTTTTTGTTAATATATTTCCAACATTACTTGTAGTTCATTTTCTTAACTTGTTTTAAATCTTTTACATTTAAAAATGTCTCGTTGGTTGTTGGAGGGGAGGGATTGATTATTTTACGTATTTTCTAATATTTTTGTAAATATATATATATATATATATATATATACATATATATATATATGTATATTTGTTTATACCTTTTGTTGAAACGAATATCTTACTTGAACGAAGAAAATAAGAAAGAAACACCCTAGAAAATTTTGAGTTCTGTAAATTAAATCACGCCCCGAGGGTAATGCGAAGATTTAAAATTACTTAAATAAATGTTTTACTCTGAAAGACACGTTTGAAAACACAATTAAGCCTAATATAGAGAAAACGCATTTTTAGGGTTACATGCATATATATATATATATATATATATATATATATATATATATATATATATATATATATATATATATATATATATATATGTATATATATAAATGATATTTTATGTATCTGCATGAGATTTTATGGAAATGTTTTCAGTACTTACTTCGATAGTGCCCGATACGTGAGGGGAGATAAATATTAAATTTTTAAATTATATATGGCAATTATCCTACACAGAATTTTCCGATCTCATCCTCATAAGGATTCATCAGGCTGTTACAAAGTCTGACTAGTATTTACGATAATGAAGCGCGGAAACTATTGTGTAGCTTTTTATTTATTTTTTATTTTTTTTTACAAAGTGGTCACCACTTATCAAGGTCTGGAAGCCACTCAGGGATAAGGGTTATTGCAAGTATAGTACGTTAGTCTGGAGATTTAATAAAGTGTCTACTTAAGGGGACGGTTCATCAGGAATTTGTTTACGTTGGACTTGAAGTCATCCAGGTTGTAGTCAGGTGGGAAGCAGGCAGACGGAACATGGTTCCACAGGCGTGCAGTTCTAAGAAAGAAGCTAGTTCATGGAATCTACGTTTTGATTTAGGCACAGATAAAGAGTGGAGAAAATTTTTGACAGTGGATTCAGCTAGACGGGTGTTTTTCGTATAAGATTGGTTTCATTTTCATATATTATTTTTAGAAACTAGCTATATATATATATATATATATATATATATATATATATATATATATATATATATATATATTTGTGTGTGTGTGTATATATGTATATATAGTGAATAAATGACAAAACCTAAATTACAAAATTCATGCTGTTGACCATCTTATAATTTATTCCTTTAATTCAGTTGACGTTTACAATTCTTGAATTATTGAATTAAAGAATGAATTATAAGACGGTCAACATCATGAATCTTTGAATTAAGGTTTCGTCATTTTTTCAATTTGTTGCTTTGTAATTACACTGAGCTTCTTCAATAGGGGTTGGTATATAATATATACCAACCCCTATTATTATAAAATATATTTCTACAGAAATATATATATATATGTGTATGTGTGTGTATATATTATTTCGTGTATCTATCTAAAAGTGTATTAGGATATATCGATTTGCTGTACGTACTTCAAAAGTGCTCAATACGTGAGTAGAGCTAGATAGTTTTCCGGATTTCATCCCTGTAAGGACACGCGTTACTAATTTTTCCCGGTAAACAACAAGATTATTTTGTTATTCCCGCCCCTGTTTTAACGATTTAACCTCAATATATATTTTTAACTCATTTACTCTATCTCTCTTCTTACATATACATATCGATATACGACTGGGCATTTTTACCTAAATGCGATTTGGAAATAATTTCCCCTTTAACCAATTTGGTACCCCAAAATGGGAAGCGGCAGATATATTCTTTTTAAAATATAACTAGCGGGGGGGTACCCGGCGTTGCCCGGGTGTTTGTAGGTGTGTGTATGGCGGGGGATAAGTAATAACCCTGAAACGATGTTAAAAATTCGGAAAAACTAAACCCCCCCCCCCAAAAAAAAGAAAAAAAAGCGAAAAAAAAACACTGTGTCTATGGGGGGTGGGTAAGTAAACTAAAGAATAAGCGAAGTAAAAAAAAATAAAGAAACGTTGCCCGCGTGTCTAAAGATGTAAAAGAAAGAAATAGTTTTGGTCGTGAGGCTGGATTGAACCGTGGAGCCTTGACGCGGAGGTGAAACAAACTCAAACCACTTAACCGTTTAGGTCAAGAGTAAGAGGAATTGATTATAGTGTTAAAATAAGGCTTAGGAAGCGAGTGAAAGAGGTTTGATTGACAGATAGCCACTAAATGAGGTCATCGCGGGAGCGTTACGAGATGACGTAGCAGTATTTTATTTTTTTTTGTTTGTTTTACTTCACATTAGCGTTTATTAAATTACGTATTTCGTTTCCTGTCTAGACATCTCTCTCTATCTGTCTGTCTGTCTGTCTGTCTCTCTCTCTCTCTCTCTGTTTGCGTTTGTGTATGTGTGTGTCTCTCTTTCACTTCGTCTTCAAAAGTTTTTAGCAGACACACAAACATAAATACATACATACATACATTTTCGCTTTTATATATATAGATTATCCATAATGTTGAGATTTTCGTGACACTATCATTGATATAAAACGCCTACACATAATAAAATGACTGCAGATATTCTCCTTTAGAAAATTACTTCGTAGCTTTTCAAATATGCGCGCCACGTAAAATTAGAATATGTCCGTATTAGTTGTCTATCATTTCTCTATCAATCCATGTACATATCTTCCGATTTGAATCGCTATTGAAAATTCCTACTTCAGTTCTTCCCAGATTCACTCTCTCCTGCAAGTAACGTTTACAGGATGTCGCAGAGTTGCCCTTCTCTACATAAATACTCCTCATCCCGACCCATCATACATCGGTTGCAAAAACTTCACAGTAAACGACGACCGCTCTCATTTTATTCAAACTCTACCTATCTTTATACTTTCAACACTTAATAATACATAGAAACAATAACCGGCCCCTTGCTCTCTGCCTCATACATTTCCCAGAGCTCTGCTTGGTAAACTGTATGCATTCCGTCATTCCATCATTCCGTCAATTCTGTGGTAATAACAAACGGTGAGAAAGAAATAGTTGTGTTTCGTTCCAACGTGGCGCCACAGCCTGAGAGACTTCTCTCGTACAACCATAGGAATACGCAAAGATAAATTATTAAACCGAAGTTTTTAAAATACTCATTTATGGATATGCGAGCGACTTCATTAAGGTAAACTGATTTGCATATTCCGTTGAAAAATAATCTTTTATTAATTATTAATTCATTGGATGCTATTCAATCTGTTAGATTGCTTATGAATATTCTTTCGCAAAAAAAAACTGGAGAAGAGAAATCTCAATAAATGAAAAATAAAAAGAAAAATGTGTCTGTTTCAACCCACGAAAATCTATTGAAAAGGCAGAAACAAAAGTTTCTTGTTTATATCGATCAAAACAAGCTCCCCCCCCCACCGAAAGTGACCACGAACCTAGAAAGCAGCAACAGGCAGCGTACTCAATTGCTAGCCATAAAGTAATGAAATCTTTTCCATTTAATCCAGTCGTAAGTGCTCTTTCAACTACATGCATTTTTTCACCGGGCAAGAAAATCCGCAATATACATCAGTAACAACTCAGTGTTTTCCCAATATTTGGAAATTATCTACCTATATCTAACTTCACCTAAGGGCATTAGCAAATTATTAGTACCGAAACTGTTTTGACACAATATCGAAGCATAATAGTATCGTTTCACTCAGCATCTGTTCAAAATAGACATGTTGATTAGGCAACGCTCGGAGGTTATATTAACACTTGTATGATGGATTATTACAAGCTGAATCCTATGTTCTTTCATTGACTCCGAATTATTTGTCTTTGAGTCTGCCTATTCCAAAGTAATCAACTGGCTTACCGGCAGAAACTAAAGTTTCCAGACAAAAAGACATGTATTTGAAAAAGCCAAAGCAAGCAAAATTGAGAAATAGCGTTTATTTTGCCTAAGGAACCCTATTACCTAGGAGAAAAAGGTTTTCTACAAAATTTATAAAATAACTTGTCTTTCAGGAAACTTTGTATAATAGAAAAAAGAATCGGAAATTTGGTGTACAACATTGCAGTTACTTAAATCAACGAATACAAGACACCTTTATAAAATAAGAAAGCGTCTGTTGGATTATCCGAACGAAGATCCTCGAGAAGAAGCAGTCCTTCAGAAGATATATGACAATTTCAACATCAAACCATTCCAAGTCGCCCATAACGCAACCGATTAGGAAAGGAAAAGAAATCCACCGGATCCTATAAATTTTGACACAAAAAGAAAAAGATACTAGGACTCTTCTGGGGTACAAGCTTGGAAAAAAGGAGGTGTTATCGCGACTTGCTCATTACTTCATAATAGAGGTATGGATTTACTGTTCGCTACCTCTAAGAAAACACCCTATATTATTGTTATACGTAATTTACCATGCAGCCATAATGGACTCTCCAAAACATCATTAAAACCCGAGAGTTTATATTCTCATGTGGAAATAAAGGTACTCTGACGTTGAAAGGCTGGCAATCATTCCAACACAAACTGGTGGCCTTTTTTTTTTTGCGGACTGATACAAATGCTCTTGATAGCCGAAGGAGGTCGAACCACACGGACCTTACATCCCGGCTTTCTGGAGGAGCAAGTCTAACGCTTGTTGTTTTAAGCACCGTCACGGGAGAATGCAATTCAGGCTTTGTAAGCGCGAAGAATATTACTCCTCTTAATAAAACCTTCTGACCTTGGAAAGAGGCAAATGCTCGAAATATGGAGGGGAGTGCAATGCTTCGGATTGGTTGAAATTTTAATCACCCACCCAAACACATCGGGCAAGAACTAACGAGAGAAGTATGTTCATCTCGTTACTCCTAGTTATATTATTTAATTTATATATTTGTTTTGCTAAAAGTTGCTATCTTTGTACTTTATATTTTATACATACTTTAATATATTTTTAATCTCTTATTTATTCTTATTTGCAATCTAAACATTTTAGCCAGTTTTTTTATTGTTCTGCTGTTATAATAATGTTGTATGTAACTTTATAATAATGTTATATGTAACTTTATAATAATGTTATATGTAACTTTATAATAATGTTGTATGTAACTTTATAATAATGTTGTATGTAACTTTATAATAATGTTATATGTAACTTTATAATAATGTTGTAACTTTATAATAATGTTGTATGTAACTTTATAATAATGTTGTATGTAACTTTATAATAATGTTGTATGTAACTTTATAATAATGTTATATGTAACTTAATAATAATGTTATATGTAACTTTATAATAATGTTGTATGTAACTTTATAATAATGTTGTATGTAACTTTATAATAATGTTATATGTAACTTTATAATAATGTTGTATGTAACTTTATAATAATGTTGTATGTAACTTTATAATAATGTTGTATGTAACTTTATAATAATGTTGTATGTAACTTTATAATAATGTTGTATGTAACTTTATAATAATGTTGGATGTAACTTTATAATAATGTTGTATGTAACTTTATAATAATGTTATATGTAACTTTATAATAATGTTGTATGTAACTTTATAATAATGTTGTATGTAACTTTATAATAATGTTGTATGTAACTTTATAATAATGTTATATGTAACTTTATAATAATGTTATATGTAACTTTATAATAATGTTGTATGTAACTTTATAATAATGTTGTATGTAACTTTATAATAATGTTATATGTAACTTTATAATAATGTTATATGTAACTTTATAATAATGTTATATGTAACTTTATAATAATGTTGTATGTAACTTTATAATAATGTTGTATGTAACTTTATAATAATGTTGTATGTAACTTTATAATAATGTTGTATGTAACTTTATAATAATGTTATATGTAACTTTATAATAATGTTATATGTAACTTTATAATAATGTTGTATGTAACTTTATAATAATGTTGTATGTAACTTTATAATAATGTTGTATGTAACTTTATAATAATGTTATATGTAACTTTATAATAATGTTATATGTAACTTTATAATAATGTTGTATGTAACTTTATAATAATGTTGTATGTAACTTTATAATAATGTTGTATGTAACTTTATAATAATGTTGTATGTAACTTTATAATAATGTTGTATGTAACTTTATAATAATGTTATATGTAACTTTATAATAATGTTGTATGTAACTTTATAATAATGTTGTATGTAACTTTATAATAATGTTGTATGTAACTTTATAATAATGTTGTATGTAACTTTATAATAATGTTGTATGTAACTTTATAATTATGTTGTATGTAACTTTATAATTATGTTGTATGTAACTTTATAATAATGTTGTATGTAACTTTATAATATTGTTGTATGTAACTTTATAATAATGTTATATGTAACTTTATAATAATGTTGTATGTAACTTTATAATAATGTTGTATGTAACTTTATAATAATGTTGTATGTAACTTTATAATAATGTTGTATGTAACTTTATAATAATGTTATATGTAACTTTATAATAATGTTGTATGTAACTTTATAATAATGTTGTATGTAACTTTATAATAATGTTATATGTAACTTTATAATAATGTTATATGTAACTTTATAATAATGTTATA
>NC_136513.1:33153330-33163330 GCF_053919585.1 Euprymna scolopes
ATCAATCAATCAACCGATCAACAAAAAATACCTCAAATGTAAGAAAAAAATATTTTCCCCGGCGGTTTTGTCTGCAGAAGAACCATTATCTTCGATTACGTTCGACCCTAAACATGCAGATCGATCTCTAAGTGGGGGTAGCTCTCAAATAAGATGAAAGGAGTTTAGGTATGAACATACAGTAAAAGTCAGCATCAAAATGAATCAGGGCAGTTGACATCTTTGTGGAATTCTATTACCGAAAAAAAAAAACGTAATGTTGTAGTCAAGACGCATTCCATGTTGAAGTATTCAACTCCTAAAGTGCCAACAAGAAACTGAATACGTTCGCATGATCTTTGCTTTGTGAAGTTAAAATAACAACAATAGAGTAATCAAACACGCTGACCCCGTGACCTTTGACACCTGATAACCCTATCAAAACAGAGCTGAGATGACTATGTAACTACGAACTTTGAAACAGCTGTTAGATTTATGATACCAAAAAGAAGACATTCTCTTGGAAGAAATGTATGACACAAGGTTTAAAGTAAAAATGGTATTAATGTCACTCTACAAAACGTGTTTTGTATTTACCCTTGCGGAACGTATAGCATAGCACAGGGCCTCTACTTACGGATGAATCAAATTTATAAAACTCACTATGTCTCCCAGCCTCCATATCTTCAAACTATATATGTAAGTAAAAGTCGTAGAACGGCGCTAGGGGCCTAAAATGATTGGAGTTTTTTATGAGCCGTTCTTTTATGGGTCTTTAGCCGGTAAAAATAGTTTTTAATAGATCAAATAGGGGTCAAAACTGAAAAGAATTGTTATATATTTTGTACATTAATTTTAATTTATCAGTTAATATGCATATCAGGTTGGTATAGTGGTAACGTCATAAGCTTTTCACGCCAGAGTGTTGCTTTCGTTTTCGATTCTAGCTGATGGCACCAATATACTTTTTTTTAACATTTGAAATCACGACTCTATAATAATATGTACGGAATCTGGACGAATAAAATTATCTTATTTAAGCGTATTTGACGACCAGGAAAGCCACAGCGCTAGTATAATATACATTGTAGTGTTGGGAGGATTAATCGGAATTGGAATCGACTCTTTTGGGAGGCTAACGGAATCGGTACTGAAATCGGTAAATTGTTTGCCCATTTTCATATGCCAAAAAAACAACAAAAAAACAGTTCCGTTTATTTGATGTGTTTTAAGCAAAATCTGATAACATTGATAAAAAATGATAACATCTATCCATCTATACTCCTATGAATTTGTTTTTCTTTTGTATTAATATTCATATTAAAAACCCTCTTTTTTATTTATTCAAAAAGAAAATACAATTTTCTTATATATGGCTTGTGGAAGTGCATCCACTAGCAAAACATCTAGCTAATTTGCATATTCTTTTAAACATTCATTTTGATTAATTCCCTATAAGTTTTTTCGGTTTTCTTGTGCGATGATCATCTTTAGTTAACTATTACGTATAACTATTGTCTAGCCTTAATTTAAACATAAGTAACGTCGGGTTTGGCGGTGGTCGAAACTGCAAAGACGTCAGGGTTTTTCCGGTTCTTTTCCTCCTTCATGCTACGGGTTCGAGCCTGCCATCCTACTACTACTTTTTTTTTGCTCAAGAGACACATCCAAACACACGGGCAACGCCGGACTGAAATGATATTATATCTATAAAAGTGAAAGTGTATGTGTATCTGTGTGTCTGTGTGTCTGTCTGTGTGTATACATTTCCCTACGCAACAACTCTGTTAATATTTAGTCTACAGTTCGAAATTTGATATACAGCGTACTGAGATTTGGAAAAATCAAGTTGATTGGTTTTCGGCCAGAGTCAAAGTTCAACGATTTTACCTTTGAGAACTCTATCAAACTCCTCCGACAATTTTGGGCCTAAACACTTGAAATTTTAGATATAATTTTCGTGGGCATGGATGTAACTTGAAAACTTGATTTGAGTCCAAATGTTAAGGAGTCCTAATGAGGGTTAAAGTTTTAAAAAATGAACCGTTGTTTTTTTGTTATACACCTCCAAACACCCGGGCAACGTAGGGAACCCATGTTAGTATATCTATAAAAGTGAACATGTATGTGTGTCTTTGTGACTGTGTACATTTCCCTACGCAATAACTCTGTCAATTTTCAGTCTACCGACTCAAAACTTGATATACAGCGTACTGAGATTTTGGAAAATCGATGTGATCGGTTTTCGACCAAAAGTTTAAAGTTCAAGGGGTCAAAATTCAACGATTTGACCTTTGAGAACTCTACTAAACCCCTCCGACAATTTTGGGTCTACACACTTGAAATTTTAGATACCGGTTCCTTGGACATGGATCTAACTTAATAACTTTATTTGAGCCCGAAACAATAAATGGCAAGGGGTCATAATAGGGGTTAAAGTTTTTTAAAAAATTGACTTCTGCAGTCTCTACCAAATTACTCAGATAATTTCTGGTGTAAACATTTGAAATTTTACATAAATGGTATTCAGAGATAGGGCAAGCTTTTTAATCGGTTTGTGTCGATAATTTTTAGTTACCAATATATAAATGTATATATGTATGTATGTTTGCATGTCTGCCTAAAACTTTCGTCAGAGGCTACGGATTTTACCAAGGTCAGTATTGTTTTAAAGTTCAACCTTTCGGGCGACAAATATCGAAAAATTGGCTAAAAACATTAATATCTTTACCTTCAACTAAGCACTTTTCTATAGGGGAGTCGCTTTTTTAGCCTATATTTTTTAAAGTTATTCTCTCGATTGCCTATCCTTAATTTATACATAGGTCACTTCAGATTTGGCGGTGGTCGTAACCGCAAAGACGTAAGGTATTTTATCCGCGTTCTTTTCGTCCTTCGCGGTACAGTTTCGAGCCTGCCTTCCAACTACCACATGTTTTTTTGCTCAACAAACACATCCAAACGCCCGGGCAACGCCGTGCTGAAACGCTAGTCTATCTATCTATACTCCTATGAATTCATTTTTCTTTTGTGTGCATTGATATTCATATTAAACCCCCTCTTTTCAATTTATGTAAAAAGAAAATACAATTTTCTTATATATGGATCGTGCAATTGCATTCATCTGCAAAAGATCTAGCTAATTTGCATATTCTTTAAAACATTCATTTTAATTAATTCCCTATTAGTTTTTTCGGTTTTCTTATGGGATGATCATCTTTTGTTAACTATTACGTGTAATTATATTCATGCAGATATTCTACATGATTTATACTTGCATAATATTTTCATAAAAAGTTTATAGTAAACACAAAATTGTTTCCATATATCTATATATATATAAAAGTGAAAGCGTATGTGTGTGTCTGTGTATCTGTGTGTCGGTGTGTCTGTGTACATTTCCCTACGTAATAACTCTGTCAATTGTTAGTCTACAGACTCGAAATTTGATATACAGGTTACTGAGATTTGGGAAAATCGATATGATCGGTTTTTGACCAGAAATTTTGCGATTAAGGGGTCAAGGTTCAACGATTTGACCTTTGAGAACTCTACCAAACTCCTCCGACAATTTTGGGTCTACGCACTTGAAATTTTAGATATAGGTTCCTTGGGCATGGATCTAACTTAATAACTTTATTTGAGCCAAAACAACAAATGTTAAGGGGTCATAATAGGGTTCAAAGTTTTAAAAAATTGACCTCTACGGTCTCTTCCAAATTACTCAGACAATTTCTGGTCTAAATATTTGAAATTTTACATAAAGGATATTCAGAGATAGGGCAAGCTTTTTCATCAGTTTGGGTCGAAAATTTTTAGTTACCAATATATAAATGTATATATGTATGTCTGTTTGCATGTCTGCCTTAAACTTTCAATAGAGGCGACGGATTTTTCCAAGATCAGTATCGTTTTTACGTTCGATGTTTCATACGAAAAATATCGAAAAATTGGCTAAAAACATTAATATCTTCCCCTTCAACTAAGCACTTTTCTGCAGGGTAGAGGGTCACTTTTTTCGTCAATATTTTTAAAAGTTATCCTCTACTTTAGATTGTCTAGCCTTAATTTTAAAAAATGTCGTTTCCGGTTTGGCGGTGGTCGTAACAGCATAAACGTTAGGTTTTACCCCGTTCTTTTCCTTCTTTGCAGTATGAGTTCGAGCCTGCCTTCCTACTACCACTTTTTTTTTTGCTCAATATACACATCCAAACACCCGGGCAACGCCGGGTGCCCATGCTAGTATATCTATAAAAGTGAACGTGTTTGTGTGTCTGTGTACATTTCTCTAAGCAATAACTCTGTCAATTTTTAATCTACGGATTTGAAATTTGATATACATGGTACTGAGAATTGGGAAAATCGATGTGATCGGTTTTCGGTCAGAAATTTGGCTGTTAAGGGCCAAAGTTCAACGATTTGACCTTTGAGAACTCTACCAAACTCCTCCGACAATTTTGTGTCTAAACACTTGAAATTTTAGATATAGGTTCCTTAGACATGGATCTAACTTAATAACTGGATTTGAGCCAAAAAATAAATGTCAAGGGGTTATAATAGGGGTCAAAGTTATAAAAATTGACAGCTTTTTTTTCTTTTTTTTTTTTGCTCAGGGAAGATATATGCTCTTTGATTATGAATTTAACTTAACTTGATTTGAGCCCAAAACAATAAATGTTAAGGGGTCATAATAGGGGTCCAATTTTTGAAAATTGATGTTTTTTTTTTTGTTTTTTTTTTTGCTCAGCATACATCTCCAAACACCCAGCCAATGCCGGGCACCCATGCTAGTATATCTACAAAAGTGAACATGTCTGTCTGTCTGCCTGTGTGTATGTCTGTGTGCATTTCCCGACGCAATAATTCTGTCAATTTTAAGTCCACAGGCTCGAAATATTATATATAGGGTACTGAGATTTGGAAAAATCTATGTGATCTGTTTTCGGCCATAAATTTTGCTGTTAAGGGGTCAATGTTCAAGAATTTGACCTTTGAGAACTCTACCAAACTCCTTCGACGGTTTTGGGTCTACACACTTGAAATTCTAGATATGAGTTCCTTGGAAATGGATCTAAATTAATAATTTGATTTGAGCCCAAAGCAATAAATGTTAAGTGGTCATAATATGGGTCAAAGTTTTAAATAAAATATACCTTTTTTTTTTCTTTTTGCTCAGCATACACCTCCAAACACACGGACAACGCCGGACTGAAATTCTAGTATATCTATAAAAGTTAAAACGCCTGTGTGTGTCTGTGTACATTTCCCTACCAAATAACTCTGTAAATTTTGGGACTAGAAACTCAAGATTTGACATAAGGAGTACTGAGATTTGGGAAAAACTTTTTTTGGTTTTCGACCAAAAATTTGAAGTACAAGGGATCAAAGTTAAACGATTTTATCTTTAAAACTCTACCGAACTCCTTCGCGAATTTTGGGTCTAAACGCTTGACATTTTAAATTTAGGTATTTGAACATGGGTCAAACGTTTTAATTTGATTTGAGCCACCAAAAATAAATGTTAAGAAGTCAAAATTGAAGTCATTTTTTTTTCATTTGACCTATACCAGATTATCCAGCCAATTTCTGGTCTAAACTTTTGCACTTTTACATAAAGGGTATTCAGCGATAGGGTCAGCTTTTTTAATCGGCTTGGGTCAAAAATTTGAGCTGCCAAGGAGTCAAAGTTCAAAAGTTTTTACCTTTTCAGTGTCTAGCAAACCACTCAGCCAATTTTGGCTCTAAACATTTGAAATGTGTACATAGCGGGTATTCTGACATCCGGTGAGTATTTTAATCAGTTTTAGAGCGAAAATTTGGCTGCCAAAAGGTCAAAGTTGAAAGAGTTGAACTTTGCAGATTCTACCAAATTCCGCCGCCAATTTTGGGTCTAAAGACTTGAAATTTTATGATGTAGGTAACTTCGACATGGGTAAAATTTTGTATTTTGATTTGAAACCAAAATAATAAATGTTAAGGGATCAAAATTAGGGTCAAAATTTAAAAAAAAATTGATTTCTGCGGTCTCTACAAAATTACTCGCACAAATTTTGGTCTAAACATTTGAAATATATATATCTATAAAAGTGAAAGTGTCTGTGTGTGTGTGTATGTGTGTCTGTCTGTCTGTGTACATTTCCCGACGCAATAACTGTCAATTTTCAGTCTACAGACTCGAAATTTGATATAGAGTGTATTGAGATTTGGGAAAATCTTTGTAATACGTTTTCAGCCAGAAATTTGTGCTATTAAGGGGTCAAAGTTCAACGATTTTGACCTTTGAGAACTCTACCAAACTCCGCCGACAATTTTCTAAAGTCTCTCATACGTCATTAACTCACGTGACCAACGACACAAATCATCTGATCCATCTTTGTCACGTATTTTATTTAGTCATCTCACATTCCTCTTTGTTTTAACACCCCATACGTCAACGTTCCCGATACATTGCTAACATGAATTATTTATCTCTAAACGTACGCTTTTTGCCTCGATCCATATTTCTAACATTCTATTTTCCAACTATCAACAACAATGATGATAATCGTTCAGGTTAATTAGCGTTCCCCGGCAGTGCTCTATACAGTACAAGGATATGACATGCGTGACTAACTCTGACGCATCCATCTCTTGACATTTGTTTTGTTTTGATGAGCGTTTTTAGATTAGTAATAGTCTGGCGATTGTTTTAAGAGACATTACAGTGACATGGTATTTACCCCTTTATCCCACACGGCGAAAAATGTGACACAAAAGTCGAAAAGTAAGCCGGAAAAATGCAGTCTAATCGAGGCAAATGCGTGGGCAACCCTACTCGGCATTCTTTGAGTAGGGCGACTCCGCCAATTAGCAATAAACGAACCCCTTTACAAAGTGGAGAACGCAAAGCACGAGAAAGTGGAACTCCTAGAACTGCGCAAGATCAGCAATGTACTGCAGTCAACAGGGAAAGAGAATTCAGAAATAGCCCAGATTCTGTTGACGTTGTTGTCAAGGGAACAAGTCTCGAGGAGAACGACGCAAACTGTGGGCAATATATAACCGCGCTTACTGTCCATCTTTTCAATCGTTTCTTACTCCTTCAAACGCATCACGCTCTTATTTCTAATCGCTTCAACATAGAATTCCTCGTGGTTTTTGTATCCGTATGCAATTCCACTAACCTTTTTACCACCTGCAGAGCTTGAGACTTAAGAATTAGCAACAAAACGTCCCCGTTTGTTTTTAAAAGGGTTCTGTTTGTAGCAACAATATGGCGACGACGCCATTGAAAGTGTAAAGGTCAAGATAACACGTTTAAAGACAGACAATCTTAACGTAAACAAGCCGTTAGGTTTTGATCCCGTCATCTAAGGTTAATTATGAACAGGCTGCTTCTAAATGTATACACAGTTGGAATATTTATTATTTCTCGTAATTCCGTAAAACCTTAGGGGAGGCACTTATATCTTTTTAAAAGCTTCTAATAGGGTAGTAACTGAACACGATTAATACCTTTTTAGTCAATGACTCTAACAAGCGGTCTTTTTAACGTAGTTTTTACTGTTGAGCAATTTATGAACTTGATTTGAAGCGTTGGGATGCTCAAATGTGTGTATATTTTATGTTATTTTATTAAAACTTTTTTCATTCCGAATATTGTCAGAATGTTTTGGAAAATTAAACAGCGTGCTCTTTATGTACATTCCATTTAAACTTCTGCAGGTCAGTACATTCAAGAAAGCCGGAAACAAGGAAGGAACTCCAAAATCTAATATTCTAAAGAAATAAACTATTAGAGTAAAAACTCTTTCCAGCATCAAGGGACCTACACGATGAAGGGGTGGGATTTTTGCTGTTATTCAGGTTAGTCAGAATTATGTACGTCGAGGAGGCACAGGTGCTAAGATTTCAACAGCGCACATTTCATTAAACTAATTGGAAAACAGGCACAGGAACGCAACGCCGATGAAACAGAGATTGGAGCTTGCCCGACAGTGCAGGATTTATTAGATTTGAGACTTTTTTGGACCGTCTTAGAGTATGAGATGACTAATAGATAGACAAACTCAGAGGTGGAAACAATATTCCATGCGTAGGCGAATCGTGGCCTTAAAATGATATAGGATACTCTGTGGTGGGATTAATTTTCTAGTACGGTTTAAGGAGCCTACATCTTTTGCAGCTAATTTAGCAATGATATCAATGTATTTGTTTTAATTAATGTTAGCTGTAGAATGTTAAGTTGGGGAATTTAAGGGATGAGCTCTCGTGTAAAGTGTTTATTGTCATGACATTCGCTGGTTGAGAAAATTCTTGGAGGCGTTAAATTCGAGAAGGTTAATCTAATTAAAATTTAACGATTAATAGCGCTATTTATCCGGTTTTTTATTATTTGAAAATTCGTCACTAGTGCGAAATAATTTTCAATATAGTCACAGTTACAATGTTGCCTTGAAAGAACGGTTAAAAAAGATTCGCATTAGATCAAATAATAATAGAAAACACATCACGTCGTTGTGCTTTCTTTTCAAAAAATCTACTTATTCTAATTAAAAGTTGTAAAATGGAATTTACAAATCAGGAGGTTCGAATACACTTTAAAATTAAAAAGTGTAATGATATAATTTTTACAATCCTTAAATTTGAAAACATTTAACAATGCGAGTTATTTTTTTTTTTTTTTTTTTTTTGATAAGTAAAATTTATTTTAGTCATAACTGTCAGATATATAATACCTTTGTCAAAATACCCCCTCACCCAAAAATAAAACATTATCATATTGTTCGAGATGGAATGCCGACTTGTACCGGAGGTGTGAAAACAGTAAGTCATGTTTGTTGACGAGGTTAATATTTATTTTCTGACTATTTACCTACATAAGAATCAGGTACGCCCTAGGATGGAGTACTGTTGCTACATACATAAAGATTAAAAGTTACTTGTACAGTTCAATCAAAACATTAAAAAAATGAGAATATCGAAAAAAAGGTTATATTGTACGTATCTGTTTTGGACTGAAGATCTCCGAAAAAAAAATTTCATTTAATTTGATCGAGTATTTTTTTTTAATTTTACAGCGAAAAAACACGTTTTTATGAGAGCCCGTTGAAGTTAGCAATTATGGAATTTTTTGAACACGCCACGGGGAGATAACTCAATTTAAAGCCCCGATACTCCATCCCAATCTTTATTACTAGATTTCCTTCCTAAAAATCGAATCTTTTGCTCGGTATGATAGCAAACTGTTTTTTCGCTGTAAAAAAAAACAAAAACTTCTTGATGAAATTAAGTGAAATCTTTTTCGGGGAACTTCGTTTCATAACGGATACGTACAATATGACATTTTTTCACTATTTTCATTTTTAATGTCTTGATAAAACTTTACAAGTACCGATTAAAATATTAAATACAAAAAATAACATCGTTTTCATGTTTAAAAAAAACTACATACTTGAAATCTAGAAGCATATGTGGACTTTCAACATTATGTATATACATACATATATGTATACATATATGCATACATACACACACACACACACACACACACACATATATATATATATATATATATATATATATATATAGTCATCAACATACATTATTGTTTTGCCGTTTCACAACTCATCAGTGCGGCTAGACAAGCAACTACCTCAAGCCAGGATCGAAATTCGATCGCCCAACACCAGTCGTAGCTTCTAACCGTTGAGCTATACGGCTGCTGCTATGCGGGCTGTGAATTAGCAATGTTTTCACATTGTCCAAATACCTAAGCTCAATTTGTTTACACAAAGTGCATCGCTTCATATGCTAATGGTAATTTGTATATCACTTCCCAATTGCTCAACCCAAGATAGGGAGCATTATAGTCATCCACATACACTACTGTTTCGCTGTTTCAATGAACTAAATAGTTGTAAGTTTGTATTTTGTGTTCGGGATTGCTGATTAATCATGAAAAGCTTTCCGTATTATGTTGAATTATGTTATTAGTTGTGGGTAATATATATTGTTTGCGTTAGCCTTTAATATGCTTGAT
>NC_136513.1:33168330-33173330 GCF_053919585.1 Euprymna scolopes
GTCTTTGTGGACCCATCGATAAGACGTCTGCTTGCTAACTTCAGTTATGCAAGTTTTATGACCGGGCAACCTCCCACTCGTTATGACAATTCCTTTACAACCGGGCAACGGCGAATGCTCTCGCTAGTCAATAAGTAAATAATAAGACTGTAAAATATTTTCCGTGTAAGGATTCTTTTAGACATTACTATTATTGGAAAGGTTTCAAAAAGGTAAAGAGGATTGAGAAACAATGCACTGGAAATTCATAAAAGAGTATCCAGCACACTTATTGGTTTCCACGTGTCCCGATTAAGAAGTTACGGTTCGACGAAACGTCAGGTTTTGTCGTAAACATATAGGAATCTTAAAAGTTGTAAATTAAATGTTGTAATTTAAAAAAATGACGATACAGCTTAATTATTTTGATACACTGGGTCTCATCAGATCACCGGAGTTAAGCACCAATATGCCTGGCCAGTACCAGATGGGTGGCCATTTGGATATACTCAGCACTGTATATGATGGCGTGACAGCGCACCGTCAAAGGAAGAGCAAGAAGCATTCTTTCCTGCATTAGTCTGTGGGAGATCTTGGGCAACCTTGAGAACCCACTTAAGTCGTTTGATCAGGGTAACATGAAATTATGGGAAGAACCAACCAAGGATAATGCTGTTCAGGGTTTCGTATCTCGTTGTGCTGGTAAACAGCAAAAAAAAAATAAAATAAATACAATCAGCAAAAGTTCAGGTAGAATTCGTCACTGTTAACTTTCTCTCTCAACTTCCAGCACGTGTTCTCCCGATCACCTCCGCCAACAGGACCTCATTCCATTTGCATACGTGTGCAGTGGAAGATGAGATCTCGTGAGATTCGACGCGACTACATCTGATAAATCCCTGGCTGCCATCTTTTATTTCTCTCTCTCTCTCTCTCTCTCTCTCTCTCTCTCTCTCTCTCTCTCTCTCTCTCTCTCTCTCTCTCTCTCTCTCAGATCTCATCCGAAGGTAAGTTGTATAACCGCACAATACACACACGCCGGCGCTTTCTTCTTTGATTATTACATTCAACTCTATAGTACAATGGACAAGACAGTGGATAATTGCTTGGATAGAAACAAACTGCAACCTACTGTCTGTACAATCACAAAGAAATGACAATAAATAAAACATTTTCGAGAAACAAGGTGAATGGGGTCCTGAATGATTAGCAACAATGGATGCATGTATGCATCGAGGAAGAATTATACATTGAGAGTCATATACACCAATGCCTGTTCCAGACAGGACACAACTTGAATCAAATGAATTTATAAATTGGCGAAAAATAATTTATCCTTCGCTGACGGAGTACAAAATCATATTCCATATAAAAACAGGATGTTACTTTCAAACGTACGAGGTTCCTTCAATAAGTTTCCAGACTTTTGTTCGTAGGGGCATTTTATTGACGATACTAATATGAAATTCTACTCTGCCACAACTTTTAAACAAGTAAAGGAATAGTGGATACGTTTGCTCATACAGCAAAATTATTTGGATTAACTAACGAGAGAAGTCATTTTACAGCCAAAGCCCACACCTTTGCGAATAGGAGGCAGGAAGATTTAAAAAAAAAAAAAGGCTATGATTGCTCATAATTTTGCTTGCTGGACACATTTTGAAGTGTTCTAAATATTTTCCTTATCTACGCAGCAAAGTGAATGCATAATCATAGCTCGATGATTAAATAATGACCAGGATGACGAAAACAACAGATGTCTTTGGCAAACTACGTTCTAAAGTATAGAATAAAAGATTGCTGTCTCATGAAGGAGTACCCAACACACTTATTAGTCCCCTATCTCCATATTTAGCGCAAAAAAGCCAGGTTTTAATGTAAAACAATTCAGATATGCAAAATAGTTTACCTTTATTTGGGAATTTTTTTAATGTTGTATGAATAAAGAGGATTTCGTTTTCGTGGATTGATGACAAAAATAAAATGAAGTGCCGTATGAGAAAAGGATGTTCCTATTTACTTTGCGTCCCCACGAGGGCAGAGTTAGACAACAGTGCCGTTTTTTTTTAATGTGGAGAAAAGGAACAGAAATTAAGAATGTTCTCGGTCGTAAAGGATTTCTCTTTCACTAAATGAGAATAAAAAAAAATTGAAGTGTAGCATTAGAACAGATACTAGACTTTGATCTTAGCCAAGAAATCTCTTCCGATTCAGAAGAGGGTTTTAGTCACATCTTCATTGTTTTCAAGGATGTAGCACCATCATAAGAATCTAGCTGTGAGGAATGAATTCCAAAGTTATTACGTGGTCGCAGGTGTGCTCAAGTTAAACAACTGAACGTTGGTTCATGTATCCTCGCTATTATTAGTCTACGTTTCTTCCTATTTCCGTCTGCGGTATAATCTTTTTCTGAAACAAATTTCCCCCAGTCGTTACTCAGTTTTAATCGACATTTAATTTCCATATTCAATTTTTACCCTCATTTAATAATCAATTCGCTATTTTGTCTGTTTTTTTTTTTTTTTTTTTTTTTTTTGTTAATGTTTTTATCATTTTCAGACCTCAGCAATGTTATTTTCTCTCTGGAAATTCCTTTCTCGTTCATCCTCCGTCTGTCTCTTATCCTTTAAACCTATTTCCCCATCCCTCACATTATTTCCCTTCCCTCTTCTCCTTTACCCCTCTCACCCCCTTCATTAGTTTATTTTTTTCTTTTATTTCTAATTATTTCCTTTTCGATATTCCGTTTAACCTTCTCCGACCACATTTCTCTAGTTTCAATTATTAAGCTATTCCACGGCTGTTCCAACTGCAATTCCTGATTTAAAATTTCATTATTCGGGAATTTTTTATCTTATTTAGGCGTTAATATTTCCATTTTATTCTCACCCGAAACAAAAATAAAAACATTAAAAAATTTATACGCTTCGAAAAAAAATTAAAAAAATTAATAAATAAAAAACAGCAACCAAACGCAACGACTCTGACTTCAATGAAGGCGAGTCGTTCATTTAACTTGATTATTCTATGAAGATAATTGTTATCCAGTAATGATCCGGAATCAGGATAGCCGAGGGTGAAAGGCCGTCGGAAACTGTTTCGGAGTCAAACGTTAACAAAGAGGAATTAATTTTTATTGATTGGATCATGTTTGGCGGGAATGGAAGACGTCGTCATTAAATTTACATTAGTTTTCGATGAGACGAGATTGAAACGAGATTTGATGAGACAAAACGAGATCTCGGAAATTGGTTACAAAATCAGATTTGGATCTGTTTTGCCTGTCAATTTTATAGCATATCAAGCCTATTTAATGCTGAAAGACACAACACTTTGTCTGGTGATTTAGATATGCCTGTTTACGGAATATCAACCCTTCTGCGGCTATTTCTTGTAACATAAATTATCTTAAAATCTATTCATTAACTGTTCCTTAACCTTCGGGTGAAGATCACTGTGTAGTATCTGTCCTGATGCTACACTTCGCCTTTTCTGTCTTCGGTCAGTGGAAGAGAAATCCTTCATGACTGAGACAATTTTAATTGTTGTTCCTATCGAGACTGCCCCTTTTTGCTGGATTTTCTTCCACATTAAAAACCTACCTTGTGTCAAATTCTGTCCTCGTGGCAGGTAAATAGGAACTTTTTTTTGTTTTTGTTTTATGACATGTCAAGGCAATTTGGGGCTTAGCTTATGCTTTATTTGTTGATATATTTTTTTTTTTATGTTTCACAGCAAATAAACACTTTAAAAAGAAAATGATGTAATGGCGAAATACGTAACGTATCTTAAACGAATGAATAATTGCTTAACTTTCTCTTTCGCTAATTATATACGATACGAAAACATTACAACGACAGATTGGTCCCCTATAGATGATCTAAGTCTTGAGACATTGTGTTTAATTAGTATCAAATGGATGCCATTTTGGCATTACCATGTACGGAACAATCACATTGACACACCGGTTCCCAACAGATCACCGAAGTTAAGCAACGTTGAGCCTGGCCAATACCAGATGGGTGACCATTCGGGAAAGCGAGGTGCTGTATGTACCGCGAGGTAAAATACCAGTTTGAGAAACTGGCGCGGTCCATCCTGCTCTCAGGGGTAGATGGGACTCTCTTAAGCCGTGGTAGGCACCCCGTCTAGTTGATGGCGTCACGATAAAAAATACTCTTGATAGCCCTGGCGAAGCATCAAGTATTTAGCTAGCGACCAGATTTGAATTACGCTACAAATTCGGGTAGTGAGTTCTATCTTGGTTACGGTCGCGCTGGATGAATAGGTGTGTCAGATTTTGGGGGGAATTTTTGACATCTTTAACACAAAACTGCGAATAAAATATACAAAACTCATAATTTCTCTTTTGAAAGTGGTTTGTTTAATTTCTTTATGGAATATACTTCCAAAATAAACTATTAAAGTTTTTTTGAAAAAATAATAGAAATATTTTCTTATGTAAGATAAACAGTGTTTACAAAGTTCCTGCGCGCGTTCATGCAGCCATTTTTTCTACGTAACGAAATGAATTGTATTTTACGAGTGAATTTTTTTTCAATTTAAAAATCTATCAAAATTTCTATTGGTTCAATTTTTAATATATTTTAATGTGAAAGCTTATGCTCTTTCCAATAAACTGAATATAATATTCTAAACAAACGTTTTGTTTTCTAATTCCCCCCCATTTTGAAATGTCTATTAAAATGAAAATAATTAATTTGCTCACCTCAGATTTATATATCACAAATTGAAGATAAAAAATCGATAAATAAAACAATCTAATTTAAAACAAAAAAAGAATAGTTTTGTGCAAATGTACCTTTAAAGTCAAAAGTTTAAAACCTTTTGTTAAACCACGTTGATTTTTTTAAGTGCACATTTTAAAAAGATTGTCAAGTAAATATTACTGACTATAATTTCTTCTATTTCACTCAATGTTGTTTTATTTTAGATATTTAAAAAAAATTCATTCGATAAAGAAGAAGATTTTTAATCACGTTTCACCCCAAAGGCAACAA
>NC_136513.1:33178330-33198330 GCF_053919585.1 Euprymna scolopes
TTTTTGACAAAGGTCGAAATATATGTTTTGTGAGTTCTAATTTATCCATATGACATATATTTTTACCTTTAAGTGGCCCTTTTATTGTTGTTTTTTATCTTAAAGTGGCCTGTTTAGCGCCTTAAAACCAGATCTTAAAATATGGATCTTTTCTGGAGCAAATTGCTTTAAAAGAAGTCACATATAAATAAGAAAGAGATTTGTGGTTTAAATATAATTTAATGTTTGCAAATTTCCGAAAATGTTCTTAAAACTAAAATTTGAACGCATATATATATATATATATATATATATATATATATATATATATATATATATATAAGAACAAGTAGTTAATATTATAAGCTCTATCTTCTATTTGGTTGTATCGAGCTTTTACATCTAGTTGAGTTTACTTTATAAAATTAATTCTTTAATATTTATAATTTACTTTAGTTTTGCCATCTTGGATCATTTTGGTAAACTTAACTGTAATTCCTATTTTATATATATATATATATATATATATATATATATATATATATATATATATATATTTGTATATACTAGCAGAACCCGCTACCCGGCATTGCCCGGTGGAAGTATTCCCCTCTCCTCTTGTAGAAAAATTTAAAGCCAACAAAAAAGTTAGGAGTGGCATTGTTGATCGGATAAAATTAGATTTGATCCTCGCCCATGCGTACTAATCTGGCACCTAATGTAATAAAGTGAATAATACAGGCTCGTATCCGACAAATATAAATCAAATTTCGTTAATCAGCATAGCGGGAAACCTGTAAAAGTCGTCATTTTAAGAGAAAGTGTATAGGTGAATCTAAGGTAAAGTTTCCCAAATAAAAAATGGTCTATAATCAACCATCCCCCCGTAAGAAATACAGTAAAATAATACTTTTGTTTTTATTGTTTTTTAAGCTGAAAATATCAAATCATTTTTTAAGTAGTAATTTTTATATATATGAAATTTTTATAGACGTACATTTATTTATTTTTGTTGTTTTCGTAACATGAAATATGTAGGGGGCAGAACACCTAAAAAATCATTTAATATTTAAACAAAGCTACAAGAAAAGGAAGTTTGTCTTGTTTGCTGAGATTCGTTCATTTTGCCATTAAATGATTTATGACGCTGGAAACAAACATTATAGAACAAAAGTTCGTCTTGTTTACTAAGATTCGTTCTTATAATTTAGGACGCTCACGACTCAATGACCAACAGCCGAACAGAATTTTTAATAGGTGAAAATATTGAAGAAAGAATATTCGGCAATTTATTTCTAAAGCTTTTTTACGAATACTTTTTGGTAAGGAAAAAGTAAATTTCAGAGTAAGGTAATGTAAGCATTCGTCCTTAACCTCTCGGAAATGCGAAGTTAGGAAAGTATATTTTTTCAAGCAAGGCTCGACGATATTGTGTATGTAGCTAAATGTGAGAGTGTAACTACGAAAAGTTATGATTATGAGAGTTCTAGAATCTTTTTATTTGGTTTAATATTCAAAAAAAAATTGATTCGTGTAGAGGTAGAGGCCATGTTGATGAAGATGTGAAGTGTTCGTCTTTAGTATGAATTTGTAATCCGGAATAACAGATTTTTACGTTTTCAGCCGATGATATTACCCGGAATGTAATAGGGATAAATCATTATTTTTTAATAGAGAAGTGTGAAGGTAGCTCTATATCAATTTGTGTAGGATGTAGTTAATAAGGATGTCATGGCAATATATTTATATTGTGTATATTTTTTCCGGTCTTCACTGGGGTGGTCGGAGTACTTTTGGGATAGAGGGAAAAATATGAATCACTTCGTCTAAATATCGTGATGATGGCGCTCGTAGAATGTGATGTAAGATTTAATTATAATGAATAAATATGTCTGTAACGGCGTGTGAAAGGTCCATAAGACGTTGGGTAAAAGTTTAGATATGAAAAAAATTGTATGTGGCATCTGTTCTTGCAAACCTACGGTAATTTGTTCCAGAGTGGGATTTCCGCAATCAAAATATTATATAGGGATTGGGTGATTCCAATATTTTCCCAATAATATTAACGATCACTTACTATATTGCAAGTTCGACGTAATTACCGATTGCAATTCCGATTCTTTG
Source organism: Euprymna scolopes (assembly GCF_053919585.1). Classification (NCBI taxonomy): domain Eukaryota; kingdom Metazoa; phylum Mollusca; class Cephalopoda; order Sepiida; family Sepiolidae; genus Euprymna; species Euprymna scolopes. The sequence goes on from NC_136513.1 coordinate 33,180,434, forward strand.
TAAATCTCTAAATATTTAACTTTTTTCATTACATTTTCACCCAAAACAAGGCACAGTATCGTGTTGATATAGGGAACTATGATCAGGGGCATATGTTGGAGGGAAACTATGTAGGAATTGTAGCAGCAAGATCTCTGTTTACATTGTACTTGAACTTCCGCATGTCAAAACAGGTGGGGAAGCAGGAACCCGGAAAGGGAATTCTAAATTCTCGTAGTCCCGGGGAAGAAACTATTAGAGTAGAAGGCTTTCGGATGTTTGGGAATATATACTGTGTTGGTGTGGGACATTGCTGCTTGTCAGGTTTGTCGGGGGGTATTTATATTAAGGGGGTACAAGGTCTTGTAGTTGGCCGGAGAATCCACCATTAAAATACTTGTAAAACAGGCAGAGGAATGCAACATTTCGTCAATGGGACAGAGTTTTAAGCTTCGATGACAGTTCAGGACCTAGTAAGTTGACAAATCGCTTTTTAACTCTGTATAAGAATGAAAGACTAGTAGCAGATACACCAGCTACAATGTGACAACAATGCTCCATACATTGGCAGATTGATGGCCTTGTAGATGTATAGGATACTCTCAGACGGAAGTAACTTTTCTCCGTTCAAGCAGCCCTGTTTGTCTTTTTTTTCCGCATGAAACATTACGACATATCGACCTCATCAAATTATTTAGAATTGACGTAGATTTAGATAGAACAACCATCTGTTAAGTATAGGCACCGCCAAAACTGGGGGGGCAGGTCAGTACTTTTTGACGGACCGTCTTTTTAAAAATCTACCAAAAATCAGGTAATTATCCGATCAATACGAAATTTTCAGCGATTGTTAGGAGAAGAATGATCTTTATAACAGTGTACTTATTTTTCATAAACGATATTTATATATATATATATATTTTTGCTTACAAAACCCCCCCTTGTTTTGAAGTGGGAACAAATATGCTTAAAATAATCATCTGAAACTGAACAAAACATATTGTGTTGTTGTAACGGACAGAATTATAGATTTAAAAAAAAAAAAAAAAAAATTGTTTGCATACCTTATTTTGACGTCTGAATATCAGAACTTCGATTGTGTTTAATTATCCCGCTTTTGAGTTTTGAAGTGTGAAATTCGGTGAATATGTTAAGTAAAATAATTAATTTAAGTTAAGCAAAACAAAAAAAAATGTTTGTTAATATTTATACGAAAAAAGCCATTTTAAAATTTTTGATAAATAAATTAACAATTTTTTTTTAGCGAGCCGAATAATGCATGACCATTATTAAACAGGGCATGCTTTGAATAATCGATACAAAAAAAAAACATTCGATAAATATTGTGCCCTTTGTGTTAAAAATAGCATCATTTTTTTCGATTCCGTTTGAAAACGTTTGCCGCCTTTCGACTACGGTGGACCAAACGCGCTGAAATAATTTTTTTTTATTCTGCTTTAAATTGCCCCCCCCATTTTGGGGAGCCTAGCCCCCACACACATACACATTAAAAACCAAACTCATACAAATGGTCACCCATCTGGTACTGGCCAGCCTCAGCTTAATAATACATTGAAATTTTCATCACTGAAAAATAAGTTTTTTTGGCCTGTTTGGTCTTCCATAGTTTTCTTATCAAAACGAAAACGTAAACAGAGTCGATCTGAACTCTACGTAGATGCGAAATACTTGGTTACCTATATGAATAAGTGGAATTATTTGAAATTCAGGTACTTATATTATAATATTTTTGCATATTCTCTTAGAAAATCATCCTAAATCTTAGTTAGACAATAAATAAATAAATTAATTATTTCAAAAACCCTTTTTTGTTTTAATATTTAAATACGTTTTTTGTGCAAGACAAAAAATGTCAATTGTTAACTTTTTGGGAAAAATTAACATTTAAAATTGAATTAAAAATAGTAGAAAAAGTTTTACATTATTCTGTTTACTATATAATAAAATTCAGGGTTTTATCTTTCTGGAAAAAAAAAAGTTACTCAGAAATAATGGATTTTAATAAATGTAATTTAGTTTTAAAAAACAACAACAACTTGATTTTGCGGCCATTTTTGGCGGTGCCTAGTTAAGTACCAATCCGTACTAATTTATATTCTGCTGGTGGTGGATGGTTCAATCATGACTACATGCGATACTAGCTTTTAAAAAAATGGTAAACTACCTTTAAAAACGCTAAATTCGCGACATTTGGCATAAAAACATTGAATGCTTTTCAAATGGGCGATCGATTTACTAAAACACCGCATTAGAATCTAAGTACACCCGCAAATTTTTTTTTTAAAATTGCCTTTTTTATTTATTCTTTTTTATATAATCTGAGAGACTAGTGCCATGTTGATAATAATCCGCTGAAAAAATTGAAAAAAAGTCGAAAATAAAAAATGATTAGTGAGGGGGTAAGATTATTTAGCTCTGCTGTTTCTACTTATTATTCTTGTTTTCTAATTCCCGTTCCTACTTTTGTACTCTTTTTAAAATTGTTTTTCTATAAATTATATATATAGTTTTTTTTCTATAAATCTGTATATCTATAAAAGTGAACGTGTCTGTCTGTCTGTCTGTCTGTGTGTCTGTGTGTCTTTCTGTCTGTGTACATTTCCCTACGCAATAACTCTGTCAATTTTTAGTCTATAGACTCGAAATTTGAAATACCGAGTACTGAGATTTGGGAAAATCGATGTGACGGGTGTCAGTCAGAAATTTGGCTGTTAAGGGGTCAAATTTTAACGATTTGACCTTTAAGAACTCTACCAAACTCCTCCGACAATTTTGGGTCTAGACACTTGAAATTTTAGATATAGGTTCCTTGAACCTGGATCTAACTTAATAAAGTGATTTGAGCCCGAAACTATAAATTTTTAGGGGTCATAATAGGGGTCAAAGTTTTAAAAAATTAACCATTTTTTTTGTTTTTTTTTGCTTTTTTTGCACAGCATACACCTCCAAACACCCGAGCAACGCCGGGCACCCCTGCTAGTTATATATATATATATAGTTTTTTTCTATAAATTATGTATATAGCTTTCTGCAAAGGTCGACGTCGAGCTCAACAATGCATGGAAGACGATTATCGTCAACATTAAATCGACCAACCGTTTTTTTTTTACATGTGGGTCACCACTTATCAAGGCCCGAAGGCCACTCAGGGATAAGGGTTATTGCGTGTACAGTAATCAATGAGATAGTATTGTAGTAATAATTAGTATTGGGGGTTTTGATAGAATGTCTTACTTAAGGGGGCGGTTTGTCAGAAGTTTGTTTATGTTGAACTTGAAGACGTCCAAGTTGTAGTCAGGTGGGAAACAGGCAAGCGGCAGAGAGTTCCGCTGGCGTGCAGTTCTAAAAAAGAAGCTTTGCTCATGGAATCTACGTTTGGATTTAGGCACAGATAAAGAGTGGGGAAATTATTGACAGTAGTTTCAGCCAGACGGGTGTTTCTCATGAAAGATTGGCGAGTGGGGACGAGGGATTGGAGCTTAGACGAGCACCTGCCATGGAAATAGCGATAAAAAAGACAGGCTCGAAACGTCTCTTCTGTGGGAGAGAGGTTGCAGGGAAGAGAAAAGGGCATCCCCCACTAAACCACGAAGTCTATTTTGTACTCTGTCAAGATAGGATATGCTGTTTTTAGCAGCTCCTGCCCAGATGTGGCAGCAGTACTCCATCCTTGGACGTATTGGCTTTTATACAGATAGAGAATTGCATTAGTAGTGAGATGTCCGAAATCGTTCGACCGCAGATTCGTCGGGAGTCGATAGCGAAAGCAAAGGGCGACAAGCAGAGGAACGAAAATCGCCATCCCATATTTAAACACGAACAGGTGCTGCACCGACTACTATCTCGCATGAGCTTTGCCACCCTCACAGGCCTCGGACGAAAACACCAGCGCCCTTCCGGCCCCGTTAGTGGAATGAATCAGTCGATGACTAAAATAACAGCATGGGTCTACCGGAATCAAAAGAAGACCTCCCAGCAGATTCTGAACTCCTCCAGAAAGAGTGGGTAACACTTAACCGGGCTCGAGCGAAGGTTGCCAAAACACGAAACAACCTGCCTAAAATGGGGATATGTACAGGATGCTCGGCGTCCGTGCGGCCCGAAGTGCAAACAACTGCATACATCCTTACTGACTGTCCCTAAGCAAGGCACGTTCCGATGTGGGCCTGCGGGATGCCTACAAACTGCACGACGATGGATCTCGAGCTGGCGTGAAATGCGACGACGACGATGATGATGATGATGATGATGATGATGATGATTTTTTCTATATATTCTCCTTCTCTTTTCTTTCCGTTCCTGCTTGAAAATCCCCAACATCCGTTTCGTTTTCTTAAATATCTTCTCCAGTTTCGCTTCTCGTTATTTCTTGATATCTTTCCATTTTATTTCCTCTGATATTTCGTTTTTTTTTTGTTTTGTTTTGTTTAGTTTTTTTTTTTTTTTCGGTCGGTAAAAATGTACATTAAGTGTTTCATCTAGTGTGTTTATCACTTAGCCTCATCTTGTCTTTACTTCATATCTTCAATCCAGTCTCCTACTTTGTCTTCTCCTTATATTTTCCCCCATTTTCTTCTTTTCTTTCTTTTCTCTTCTCATCGTTCAACGTCTTCAATCCAAGCTACGTTTATATATTGGAGTTCGTCTTCTTCTACATCTTCATCTGAAACATGTTCCCCTTACATCAGCTTCTTTTATTTTTTTTCGCGTAAATTACTACCGCTTTCTCTTCATAGTTATCTCCCTCTCTCTTTCTCTATCTCTCTCCTCTCTTTCTCTCTCTCTCATCACTTTCTCTCTCTCTTTCTCTCTCTCTCTCTCTCTCTCCCTCTCCTTCGCTTTCTTTTGTTTTTTTCGTTCTACTTCAAGCTTGTCTTTTTGTTTTCGGTTTATTTACCAGTCCTCCTATTCTCACATGTTTCCCCACGTAGCAACCATTAGCTATTTCACAACAATAATAAACAAAAACAAAACCAGCAGCAGCAGCAACAACAACAACAACAACACCAATAATAATAATAATAATAATAATAATAATAATAATAATAATAATTCAAACGACAAGCTTTTGTCATTCTTTTTTTTTTTTTTTCAAACTGTCTTTACTTTACTTATTCAGATAAATTTTGCCTGTCAAAATCAATTGCAATCACTTTTCATTCCGTTGACGTTTTAATATTTTCTGTGGCGGGATTTTGTTTTTATATTTTTGTTATTGTTGCTTTGTGTTTGTTATAAGATTTTAGTCTTTTGTCTTGACAAATTTAATTTTGTGTCAATTGTTTTGTTTTTGTTATTTCTTTATGGGTTTTTTTTTCACAACTTTTTGGTACCGGTATATTATGATGATTTTTTCTTACATAATTTTTTTTACCATAATATTTTTTTTCATTTTGTCTTCATTTCAACATTTTTTTCTATTCTTACACATATCTTTTAAATTGCCATTTTTCATCAGGATATCTGTCAAGTCGACTGCTTAATTTTTACGGATGTTCCGGTTCATTATATATATATATATATATATATATATATATATATATATATATATATATATATATATATATATATGTGTGTGTGTGTGTGTGTGTGTGTGTGTGTGTGTGTGTGTGTGTGTGTGTGAATATATGCCAGCAGGTCGCCTAGCATTTGCCAGTCGTGAAATACGCTTAAATATGTTATTTGATTCATGCAGATTCCGTTTTAATCATTATATTATAACGGACCAAATATATAGGAATGATTTTTAAAATAAAATAAAAACAATGACTCGTGCGCCACCACCGGGAATCGAAACTAAAGCATTAAGCTTACGATTTACTTTTTCCTTTGACGTTAATGCCTGGTCTCTGAAGACATGCTTGCTGCAAGACTAAAAATTAAAAGAGGAGGTAATAGCTACCACGTTCCGCGTGCATATTCGAAGTGCCGTCGTTCGACTTTCAGCTGGCAAATTCCATTTCTTTAATTTTCAAACTTTTGCACCGATTTTCCCCGACTAAAACCGAAATATAAAGATTTGCAAGGGTTCGAATACCCTATATATTTCTTGTCTCATGTCTATACACTAAAAATTTACATAGATGTTTGTGAGGCAATTTTTTTCAAAACATATGTATATATTTATATATATATATATATATATATATATATATATATATATATATATATATACGCATACATAAATATATATATAGAAACAGGTTTGTGTTTACTATAACCTTTTTATGCAAATATTCGCAAGTATAAATCGTGCAGAATCTTCTCATTAGATGCGTAAAAGGTTTAACGGCATCTTCTTATAAGTCACCCAAAAGGTCTAATGTATTAATGAACATCTTTTGCCGGTAGAGAAAGGACCTGATTTGTTCGATAGAAAAGGACTCAAGAATTTTCCAATGATTACTCGATCGGCCTCGGAACTAAATTGAAAAAAAACATCGCCCTTATATGCCAGACCACATTTTGGATTATCCAATAAATGCTGGCCAATCGTAGAATCTAAATTATTGTGGGTATTGGTTGAGGAGAATTTTGTTTATATCTTTCGTTTTTACATTTGCTTGTAAACCTGAAGGTATATGAAGAAAAGGTAAGTTTGCTGTATTTAGAAGTTAGAAAAACACCTTTAAACCTTTCGACCAAAACATGGAGGAACGGGAGAGAATAAGCTTTTTCAATCTTCATAGTGAAAGACAGCGTGATGTTAGGAATTTAAATGATGAAAGAATTCTAAACAAGGTCCGGAGAAGGAAAAGCCGCAAATGTTGCATCAACGTAACGGAAATATTAATCAGAAGCGTTATATGGTGACTTAGAATGTTTTCATTCATAAAATCTATCAAAAATGTCGTCAAGGATAAAGCATAAGTAGCTATCCATATAAACCCTATCAGTTTGTTTCTGCATTACGTTGTCGAAAGTGAACTCAACGGACTGTGCAGAGAGAACGGAGTCCAGTAAAATATTTTTTTCATTTAATGATGGAGGATCAAGTTCACTACGATAAAGTGCGTTGCAACAAATAGCAATGGCCTGATAAAGAGGCACCTTAGTAAATAAACTAGAAATATCAAACGAGCAGTATAAAGAATTATTTTGGTTAGGAGCAATATCTCTAATAATTTTAGAAAAGGGAAAAGGAATCAGAGACACAGTAAGATGCACAGTAAGTGAGCCATTAGGTGAGGGCATGCTGATCGGAAACTACAATGGATAAAATGAGTCTACAGGAGACATTATCTTTGTAATTTTCATGACCCCATAAGGTCGAAGTCTTAGGGATCCAGTGAGTCGTATTGTCTGATGTCTCATAAGAGAGATAATTTTTAATGAATAAAAAGTGCAAACACTTTTGTAATTTAATTTCAATATTCAAAGTATTATCACAAGACTTGACCGAGTCGAGTTTAAGAAATTTATTATTGTCATCTTCTATAATATAAATCTCACCTGTCTGTTTAAATATATACATGTATGTATGTATATATGTCTGCCTAAAACATCCAACAGAGATGACGGAGTTTCATAAGATCCATATCGTTTTGAAACTCGACCCTTCGGACGACAAATATCAAAACATTGGCTAAGAAAATTAATTCCTACACCCCAAACTGGGGAGTTTTCTACAGGGAGGGGTCGCTTTTTTCGCCGATATTTGCGAAAGTCATCTTCTTTTTTCGATTGACTAGCCTTCACTGAAACATTTACCAGTTCCGGTTTGGCGATAGGCGCAACAGCAAGGAAGTCACGTTTCTTTTTCGCGTTCTGTTCATCTTTCGCTGTACAGTTTCGAGCCTGCCTGCCTACTACCACATTTTCTTTTTGCTCAACACATACCTCAAAAGACCCGGGCAACAGCGGTCACCCAGGCTAGTTTAAAATATTTGACATTTTATCAGTAAATACAGTTCAGTTCAGGTGACTACGCTGACACCTTTATAAATATATTTATTTTTCTTTATATTAAGTACAGTAAAAAAAATGGGATTTTTTTCCAGTCAAAAAAGAAAACAAATTGCTATAAGAATGTGCAATACTAGACCCATTAGCTTTCATAGCTGAAAAAATTTCGGGAGAAAGATGAGTGTAATGTTTAACTGAAAAAAACAACAAAATTATAAATCCAGTGAGAACCTCAATATCGCTAATGTATTTAGGAGGAACACAAAATGTAAGCTTTTGGAGAGAACAAGTTTCTCAAAATCAAAAAGGGCCTCGCTAGAAAAATTAAAGATGTGTTTATCAAGGTTGGTGTTGTCCGAACCAAATCTATTCTTTATAAGTAACGACAAATTTTCGTTGAATTTCTGATATATATATATATATATATATATATATATATATATATATATATATATATATATGTATATATATATAATATAAACCTGAATTCTGTGTGTGTTTGTGTGTTTGTGTGTGTATGTTCGTGTGTGTGGTCATGAATAGGCTCCTATATGGTTGATTATTTAAAAAAAAAACTGATTATATATAATGATAACAGATGTATCGAGACACAGGAATGGGTATGTTTGATCTGGCAGAACGGTGGTTCATTAAAATTGTGGGGCCTGCGTTCGCGACTGGTCCACAAAGTATGGAAATAAAAAATTTAAAATTAAAAAAAAATACGTTTACAAGTGTTTTTGATATAGATGTACATAAGAATACTTTAATAAGTACAGTTTAACTTAAGTAGGGATGGTATAATAAAACTGTGGGGTCTGCGTTCGCGCCTGGCCTCCATGGAACGGAAATAGCACAAACTTTAATAAGGACTTTTCATAGCTATCTGCGTAAGTATACTTTGATAATTATGTTTCAGTTTGAAGAAATATGGTATAATAAAATCACGGGGTGTTCGTTCGCACCTGAACTCCATTGAATGGAAATATGTGACAAAGTTTAACAAGGTTTTTTTAAATATAGATCCACAGAATATTGTGATAAGTGTTTCATTGTAAACAGGTATGGTATAATAAATTATGGGGTTTATCTATTTTATTTTTACTTTCATATTATTTTGCTTTGGTTTTGATACCCCCAAATTCGAAGCTATCTCTTTGCCACCCTTCCTTTTCATAACCTATCATACTTTCATAAATCAGAGTCCATTTTCTGTAGGCTGTTTTTGAACCCAGTCAAGGACGGGTACTTTTGCTTGTATATATATATATATATATATATATATATATATATATATATATATATATATATATATATGTATACTGACAGTCTGCGTCCCTACACCTGCGCTCCCATTCATCACTCGCCAAATGTAAGCGAAACCTTGAAGTCAACAATGTAGACCTTTATTCATCGTATGGATTTATAAGTGTCATCTATAGACAGAACAGTTTCGCTTTATATATATATAGGTGTAGGGACGCAGACTGTCAGTATATATATATATATATATATATATATATATATATATATATATATATATATATATATATATATATTAGTCTCATGGCAAGGCCACATGCGAGACAATCGAAACAGCAAAACCGGCAAATATATGAGAGACAACCGAAGCAGCCAAACCGACAAATGTAGAGGAGAAACCCTAAGAAGCAAAAACGAAGTAGTCTATATATACAAAGGTAGGCAAATTTTATATATATATATATATATATATATATATATATATACATACATATATATATGTGTGTGTACTAATATATACATACATATATATACATATATATATATGTACTAATATATACATACATATATGATGATTGCAACGTCTTGTCAGACGAGTGCCACTCCCTCAGACATTTAAAATCCATGAGCCCAAATGTCTGAGGGAGTATCTATACAAATATGATGTTAAAGAGTCTTAGCTTTGTACGACAGCTAAGTCTCTCTCTCGGTTCAAAATGTTGAGATCCAGCAACAAGCAAGAGCAAGATAGCCAGCAACAAATTAAACTGCAGACCAGCTTATGCGGGTACTGGTCTTCCGTTGTATGGTTTTTTAAATCAGAGATTTGCTTCTCCTAGAAAGGTTGCCTTCACCACGGCTTACGGGAGCCCTCTCTACCCCAATACACATATACACACACACAAATATATACGGTGATAGTTGGCTGTTGACCCAGAAAAAGAGTTCATTCGCCCATACATATATATATATACATATATACATACATATATATATATACATATATACATATATATATACATATATACATGCATATATAATACATACACATACATATATATATATAATTGCTAGATTTCAAAGACGACGATTTTATTCATTTTTAAGCAACCATTATGTTAACAGAAGAACTATCGATATTTGTATGTCAATCTGTGACTTTTCTCCACATACGATCAGAAAAAACAGAACATGTTGTCCAAATATTCATGGCTTAGTATATTTCATTTGGATGAAACAATTAAAACATAGCATGTGAGTTATTTCCAGCCTGTTTTTCTCTCTATTTTACGAGCTATATCAGTTCTTGTTATATCTCTCTGTCTCTCTCACACACTTATTGATCCCCCTCTTTTCCCTTTGCTTTTTCTCTTTCTTGTTTTCGTCTCGTCTCTCATCAATTGCTCCTCCTATACTGTCGGCTTTTAACTGATTCCTTGAGAATCCTTTGAAAACCTTCCCCACCTATATGCCTCTTCTGATTCAACCTCTTTGCCACCTCACATCCTAAGGCTTTCATCCCTCATCTCCCTGCATCTTTCTACGTCTTCATCGCTTTTACGATTCAGTCTTCTTTTATTGCGCATTTGTTTTGTTTTCCCCTGTTTGCTACATTTTTAATTCCCCAAATGGCTCGAAACAAACTTCTCTCGCGACCTCTATCGCCCGTCAAATAAATAAAGATATTTCGGCTTGATATATCTTAATCGTGCACTTATCATCGACTGACAGAAGGGGAGAAGAGGTCGTCGACAGTTGAGCAGGCGCACTCGGCAAGGTCACCCGCATGTAGCCAGGCGAACAAACACGTGCGTTCAGAACAAACTTTAGCCGCCTGGCAGAGACACAGTTGAAACCAATTCGATGTTTATTTCAACCGTTTTGTTTTGTTTTGTGTTTTTTTTTTGTTTTTGTTTTTTGTTTTTATTCTTATGAGAATTGTTTCTACTGATTTATTTTTTATTGCATTTTCACTCCAAACAAGGCACAGTGCCACTTTTATGTAGAGAGTTGTTATCTAGGACAAAATTTGCAGGAGTACTATGTAGGGAGTTGAACAGCAAGATATCTGTTTATATTACAACCTAATTTCTGCATGTCAGTACAACCATGGCAGTCTAGTAGTCGGAGGAAAGAAACTATTAGAATAGAAGGTTTTGTGACATCTGGTGGGATCTCTACAGTGTAGGGGTGGGATTTTGCTGCTTTTTTGTTTGTCGATGATATTTAGGTCGATGGGGTACTTGAGCTTGAAGATGAGGTGGAGCACATACCTTTAAGAATATTGTAAAACATAATAGTAACAATAGTACTTGTTAGTGGACATGGAATTCTCTCATGTACGTGATGTTGCTTGTCTCGCACAATTGTATAAGTACTCTTATAACCTGTGTGTGTTTTTTTTTAGAACATGCCGGCTTTATTTCCTCCCTCTTTGCCTTTTTCTCGTTTGCCTCGTTTATCTATTCTTCTACAGCATCTAGCTCTTCATTTAGGTCCTTGCAGAACGTCATCTCTTCTCTTCCCTGGAACCTCTTTCACCCGGAACATATATTTATTGACCCCTCTCTACTCTACCGTAATGTTTGTGCTCGACTGAGCTCGATCATCTGGTCCCTCTTTTAAAATATACACAGCGAAACTCGACTAGCTGCAACCATCACACAGAACCTTTTTTTTTCTCTTTCTCTTTGTACAACCACAAACGGAATTTCACTGAACAAAGTATCTTTCCCATCTCTGCAATAACATACAGTGAAGCTGCTTACCAACAAAATAAAGTTATTTTGTTGTTATCCTTACAATGTTTTAGCCGATGTAACCTTCAAATTCCATTCGGGTATATCTTGACAATAGATTTAAGGTTCTCGTGTAGCTGACGTCTCTCTGTTTCTATTTTCGTTTTTTCTAGCTCATGAGCTACCATTTCAAATTCGTTGTAGCGGGCAAATATCAGTCGACTTTTTATCCGACCAAAACGGTCATTTGCAATGATTAATTTTTAATGTTTAACACATTTCAAGTAAATATCAATTATTGTTAGTGAAAATAATTTAATTTAAAAAAAAAATGTTTTTCCTATTTCAAATTATTTAATCAAGTAAAAATTTCTATTTTTTTACTTGACTACCAAATTTAACAAGCTATTTTTTGCTTAATTTTAAAAAGGTATCTGTTGCTTAATTTAAAAAAAACTATTTTTTGCTTAATTTAAAAAAGCTTCTTTTTTTGCTTAATTTAAAAAGCTATTTTTTGCTTAATTTAAAAAGCTATTTTTGTTTAATTTAAAAAGCTATTTTTTGCTTAATTTAAAAAGCTTTTTTGCTTAATTTAAAAAGCTATTTTTTGCTTAATTTAAAAACTATGTTTGCTTAATTTAAAAAGCTATTTTTTGCTTAATTTAAAAAGCTATTTTTTGCTTAATTTAAAAAGCTATTTTTTCCTTAATTTAAAAAGCTATTTTTTTCTTAATCTATAAAGCTATTTCTGCTTAATTTAAAAAGCTATTTTTTGCTTAATTTAAAAATATATTTTTGCTTAATTTAAAAAGCTATTTTTTGCTTAATTTAAAAAGCTATTTTTTGCTTAATTTAACAAGCTATTTTTTGCTTAATTTATAAAGCTATTTTTTGCTTAATTTAAAAAGCTATTTTTTGCTTAATTTAAAAAGCTATTTTTGCAGTATTTTCAAATTAAATTCAGTTTTTACGATATTTTTTATTTATTAAGTTGTTAGATATGTTTTTTTAATTCAATATTCACGCCAAACAAGGCACAATGCCACTTTGAAGTAGGGGGTTACTATCGGGGACATAATTTTCAGGGATACTATGAAGGAAAATGAGTAGCAAGATGTCTGTTCACATTACACTTGAACTTTTGCATGTCAGTACAGTTGGGAAAGTAGAATCCCGGAAGTGGGTTACAATTTCTAGCAGTTCTGGAGTAGAAGGCTTTCTTCCACCTAGGGATCTCTACTGTGTAGGGGTGGGATTTAGCTGCTTGTCGGGTTTGTCGCGGTATTAACGTCGAGGGGCTACAAGTGTTTGTAGTTCGTCAGAGCATTCACCATGAAAGTACTCATAGAACAGGCAGAGGGATGCACATTTCATCGATGGGACAGAGGCTAAAGCCTAGATGACAGTTCAGAACATATCAGGTTGGCGACTCTCTTTTGAACCCTGTCAAGGAGTGAGAGACAAGTTACTAGGAAAATTGTTTAAATTTAGTAATCAAGAAAATAGTGGAATGTATACCTGAGTTAATATTTCGAAATAAAATTTTGGTTTTTATTTAATTATTGATATTGCGCAATGATTTATATCAGTTTGAAATAGGTTAAACATAAAAAAAAAATTCTTAATAATCGTTTTGGTCGAAAAACAAAATACCACTGATATCGGTCTGCTGCTACGAAATCGAAATAAGTGCACGTGAACGAGAAAAAGCGCAATTTGTTCAGGGATACATCTTCTTACTGTAGACGCAGAGTTTATTTGTAAACGGTGGAATGAATGTTTTTATGTTTGTAAATAGTTTTGTCGAGGATTGATTATTTGTAATGTTTGCCTTCTTTGGTAAGTTACACTTATCTGAAGGTTCGATCCCCAGTAGGGCGATACTCAAAATACAATTGTAAGTAGCTTAGGACTACTTCTCAGTCATGACTGACGGAATGAAAGCATTCTACTCTGGCATTTTAAATAAAGGGGTCCGTTGGAAATCCCCTGGAGGTTGGCGAGTTCGACAAAAAGATTCTCGAGTTTGAGCATAAAAACCGGGAGAAGGTCGGAGGTTACATCGATCGAAATGTTGTGAAAATAACAGTTAAGAAATAAACTGTAATACAAAGAATGCAAATAATATGAATCAGTTTCGCTTTTTTTATTCAACAAACCATAGTCATTGGAATTTAAAATGTGTTACGTTTTTATGAAATGTAAACGCCGTCGACTCGCTTAACTCGACTAGCAATTTTTATCCTTGGCCCCCAAAATCAGCAGAGATCAGAGCATTCCTGTAATGACCGAGTCCCTGTTGATTTGGGTGTTCTGTGTAATTCTAGGAGGCCCACCCTCTCAGGCTTTATCTTCTCTCTTTGAGAACGTGTAAATTTATTGCTAATTGCCTGAGACGCCTTTGTCAGGGAATGCCGACAGGTCTGCCGAGGCACTTTTTGCAGGTCAAAGTGCCCCTCCCTGATGGCGCTGGCTTCTCAATCCGGCTTTCCGACCCTGGTTCTAAGTTCTTGCGACGGAAAGAAACTAAACAACTTGCGTAGCGATTTAATATCATGTTTATGCATGTATAAAATTTGATTGTGTATTATTTTATTTATTGCATCTTCGAGAAGTTAGACACGAAGTCAGATTTTTGTTATTGTTGTTATTTCTATGGAACGAACTGGATTCGAACTAAGAACGTCCAGTCTTTCAGTCGGTGTCATCAACCACTTAACCACAGTCACTCCTCAATAGTGATGATGGTGTATTTGTTATGTGTCCGTGCGGATTACATTTAGAGCAATAAATGATAATGTAGGCAATAGAAAAACAAACAAAAAAATCGATCGGTTACCACACATTGCACGTGCTTGACCCCAGACGGAGAATCCACACACAAAGCTTCTTTTAAGAACTTTCTATGTACCCATGGTATTGATGGCATCTTTTACAAAGGAGTCACCACTTATCAAAGCCCAGAGACCACTCGAGGATAAGGGATAATGAGTGTATAGTAATCAATTTGTAAATGTCATAGTAATCGTTAGCAGTGCGAATTTGGTCAATTGGATTACTTAAGAGGACGGTTTATTAAGGAAATGTCTTATATTGGACTTGAAGACTAAATTGTAGCTATTTGGAAAGCAGGAAAACGAAACAGAGCTTCACATGCGTACAGTTCTAAGAAATAAACTTTGTTCATGGAATGTACGTTTACGGTTAGGTACAGACGAGCACTTGCAATGAAAATAACAATAAGATAGAGACAGTCTCACAACGTCTCTCCTGTAGAAAGAGAAAAGAGCCTCCCTAGATAATACAATACGCTTATTTTATATGCGAAGTCAGTAAGTTCTTATTATGAATAGGCACCATTCCGAGCTTAATTCATCCAATTAATATTACCACTCAAATAGGGCCGTCTTAAAAGTAATACTTCTGATTTTTATCAACCCGAATTGATCAGTAGGGGATTGCATATTGCATTGTTATGATAACTGAACTCATGCGTTCGTGACCTGAAAGCTTCTTCTCTCTCTTCTTCTCTTGCAGATATTGACGATGTATGACTCTAAGGAATAACCCCCTGTAATGGGCGTACGTCAGAAGCAAACCTGCATCAGTCACTTCCTCCATGCAGAAAAAATTGAACCGGTCAACATTTACTGGCGCCTGTTGAACATTTACAAGGCCGATGCAGTTTATGTCCGCACAGTTAGGAGATGGTTTCGTCGATTTCATAGAGGCGACAGAGATGTGGTTGAAGAAAGCGTGTTCGAGGCATCAAAAGGTGCTGGCAAAAGTGTATTGAAAATCGTGGTGACTACGTAGAAAAATAAATTTTGGTAAAGAAAAGGTATCTCGTTATAATGGTTTCATTCCTATCTACGTAGCTCTTCAACGTTTTAGATGCTTATTTTAAAAATAGTAGGACTTACTTTTTGAATGATTTTCAATATTATATATTTTTTTTAATCTGCCTGTTTCTCTGTCTCTTCTTCCATTTTTTACCGAAAACTACTGGTCGATCTGGTTTGGATTTTGTACGACCTTTGCGATGATATGGTGCAGCGAACTAAGTATTATGGTATCTATTCGATTTACTGCTAGGTATTAATATGAATTAATATGGATTACTCACTATAATATTGAATTAATATGGTATAAGAATTGATATGGATTAGTCACCTAGAAGTATTTTCGAAAACTACTGGTTTGATCTAGTATAAATCTTGCATGAATGTTTCTCATGATAAAATGCAGTGAAGTACGCACAGTTACGGATTCATAGGGATTAGTATGTAATGTACAAATGAACACGTATTTGATCCTATTCAATCAATAATTAAGCATAAAGCAAAATTCTAAGTCAACGAGCTATAACTTTTGCTCGTTAACTTAAAATCATTCCATCTCATTACCGTTATCCTCGAGTGGCATTTAACCTTGATAAATAGTTTTTATTTTTCGGAAAGAAATATTCTTATTTAGAGTAAGGAAGCCTAAGATAGTTTAATTTCCGCCATTTTCTTCTTTTTTTTTTTGTCTTTAATTTCCGCTTCCTGTTTTCAGTTTGTTTTATTTGTTTATATGAAATGGAGAAAGCGTCCGAAAGTAAAGTGCAACCAAGAATATCGTTAAAAGAATAAGTTTTAAAAAAATGTACAAACATGAAATAGAGGAAAATAGAGATCGGAAATTGAATAAACTGCCATTTCTCAACATGAACATATAAGCTAGGCAAATTGGGGGATGCGGGAGGGGGGAGAATAGGAATCAGTTGATAGCAGCGGTTAAATGCGCTCTGTACGTTAAATTGAATAAAAAACAATTCAGGAATTGAAATCACAATAAGATCAAGTGGTTGAGAATCAAAGGTTGAGAAAGGATGGAGAGATGGGGTTGAGGCGGTGGATGTACTTAGGGAAATGGAGATGATTCAAAGAAGAAGCAGAAGATAATAATATGACTATTATGGGAAAGAAGACAAATGAAAATAATACGAAGACAAAGAAGAAGAAAGAGTAAAAATTAGAGAAAAAAGAAGTTTAGAAAAAAAATAAGGCGAAAGAAGGAAAGAGAAGGAAAAGAAAAAAAAACACTTACAGAAAAATTGAAAAATGAGCAAAAAACTTGATAAGGAAAAAAAAAGAAAAGAACAAAAGTAAAAAAAAAAAAAGAAGATGATAAGAAAAACCAGATGAAGGAACAGTCGAATGAAAGAATGGGCGGAAGTCAAATAAGAAGAAGAAGAAGAAGAAGAAGAAGAAGAAGAAGAAGTCAAATGAGAAGAAGAAGAAGAAGAAGAAGAAGAAGTCAAATGAGAAGAAGAAGAAGAAGAAGAAGAAGGAGAATAGGAAACAATGTTTAACATAGAAAAGAAAAGAAGAATGTTAGAAAATATTAGAAAAAGAGAAAGAAGAAAAGAAAAAGTAAAAAGAAGAATGGAATGAGTTTCCATTCCATTCTTCTTTTTGAAAAATGAGAAACAAAAAGAAAGAAGATGAAGAAGAAAAATAAAAAGGACGAGAACGAAGAAAAAGAAAAAGAAGCGAAAAAAAACATAAGAAGAAAAATGAAGAAGATGAAGAAGAAGAGAAAACAACGAAAAAATCGAAAATTAATAAAAGGGAAAACGAAACAGGGAAAAAGGTTTAATAAAAAATAAGAAAAAGAGACAAAAATCAGACGAAAAAAAAGAGAAGTAAAAAAAAAACACTCCGAAAAACTTTGTTAAAAAATAGTGATAAGAATATAGAAGGAGAAGAAAGTCGATGAAATTTGCAAAAAAGATGAACAAAATATAATACAAACAAGAACAAACCATCCAGAGAAGATTTCCGAGCCATGAATCGAACTTGCAAACATCTACTTGATAGACAGCAGTTCCACTATCTGGGATCGGAGCATGTAAATAATATCTTCAAATGTCTTTATCTAAACGCTACTTTTCAAATGATATCTGTTCTTTATTTACGAGAGTACTTGTCATTACGCTAGAGTAAT
>NC_136513.1:33200830-33233330 GCF_053919585.1 Euprymna scolopes
CATTTGTACAAGTAAAATCCAAGGAAATCCCGTAATTGGAAGAAGAGTGTCCATAATAATCCAAAGGCAGAAATCCATGGAATAATTCACAAAAATGTGTACAAGGAAAAAAGAAAAGATTCCAATAATATTAATAAAAGAAAAATGAAATATGCTTTTTACTCTACTTCCGAGACATAAAAATAAATAAGAAAGATAATGGAAGAGAAAGAGGAGAGAAAAAAATGATAAAGTTAAAAATAAAATAAAGTAAAGGGAAACAAAAGTCAAAATGACCCAGACAGGAAATGTTAAAGGCGCGAAAAAATATTTTTGTGAATTATATTAAAACTGGAAATGCGCAAATATGTACGAAGTGGCTTCAATAATTTTCAAAGCCTTTTTCGTATGGCCACTATTTATTGAAATTATAGTCATCTTCAAAGTAATCTTCTTCAGCTGCAATGTATTCGTTGCACCGTTCCTACAACTTCTGGAAGCACCATAGAACCACTTATGTGTGAGCGTGTCAATAATCGTCGCCACGGCCACTTTTATCTCCTTAATTGTCTCAGAACGACATACTCTAAGGTTTTCCTTGAGCTTTGGAATAACGAATATCACGAGGGGCAAGGTGAGAAACTGTCTTTGTGCTTATCTTGATCAAACAGTCTGTGACAAGGATGAGGCTGTGGACTGCATCCTTGTGACAAACTTCGCGCCAATTTGTCGCATCTTCAGTTCCTCGCGAATAATTGCGTGTACACTTCTCACACTGGCATCAAACTGTCCACTTATTTTCTTTATAGTCACACAACGGTCCATATCAATGAAATTCTTTATTTGGCCAATCAAGTGTGATATTCTGACTTCCCTACTCCCCCAGACCTCTCGCCATCCATTATAGACTCTCTATCTTCCTTAGATCTCTTATGCCACTCAAAAGCTGATGCTCGATTAATGCAAGATGGTCGCAATGCAGTCTGAAGTATTCCATGCGTTTCTTTGGAATTTTTGACAAGTTTAAAACAGAATTGTATTGCATATCGTTCTTCTGAAGTATCCTCACGTTCAGATTGCATTTTAGAATTTCACCAACTGTGATAATCAGACTTTAGTAGAATACATTCTAATTATTGCTGTAGCTGTTTATTTGAATCTGAAATCATAAAACGTGGTCAGTCATCACTTAAGGTATATTACAATAACATACTGAATTTACAAGAGTCTACGACAATTTTAAATGCCTGCTCAAAAATGTCTGGAAACTTATTGAAGGCGTTTCTCGCGTACGCTAACTTAACATGATCGAAGAATCTGTAAACAACAAAAAAAAAGAATGTGTAGATGCACCAATATGAAAGCATCGTTGTCACTTAGACGCGCACGTGCAGGTTCATACGTTCGCAGACCACTTACTCGATGGATTCCAAATGGTTTCCAGCAACAGAATATAATAGATGAGAAAGAAGTGCATTTAGGCATTACATCTTTCCTTAATTGAAGTTAGGTTTCAACACGAGGCAATTCGAAGAGGCAGCGTCACTCTAAGTTGCCGGTTTCTGACGACACCATCTTGAATAGGAGAAGACAAAAACGAGCAAAGCTTTTATAGTTATTCGCCAACAAAAATGTTCGCTTAGAAATCGCAGCTTACAAATATCATTAATATCATTACTATAATGGCGATATTGGGTCCGTCGTTTGGAAGCTAAAACTCGGATTTGGATACTGCATTCTAAAATGAATATCTGAAGGAATGCTATCGTAAGTTCTTGTGTAAGTCTGAAATCATCCGTACTTGGTACTTTTCGACAGCACACAACTGCAACGGATAATGCTGCAGTGTAATCAACTTGAAATAAAAAAGGATTCAATTCATATTAAAGCCAGTAAGATCTAGAATTTTTAAATTCAACTAAAAATAAAAATTATGTATATTATGATTTTTTATTTAAGTTCAATTAAAAATTTCAAAATCTTTGTAGAATTTCAAAAACTAAGTTCAAATTAAAAAAAAATGAACTTTAAATTTAAACAACTCAACTTCAAATTAAAATAAAGTTTGTCGTAAACGAGCTCAACATCAATTTGAAAAGGCTTAACTTGCATTAAAAAAATAGTCCAAATGCTAAACTTCACATTAAAAAGTTCGAAATCTGATTTAAAAAAATGTATGTGAATATGACAGGGTTTTCTTTCAAATATAACAATGCTAACATAAAATTTATAACTTAATTTGGGCACAAAGAAATTTAAATTAAAAAACCTTATTTCTAATTAAAAAGTTCAACGTGAAATAAGAAAAAAAACTTCAAAATTAAATGGCTTAACTATCAAATTACGAGATGCGTTCCAAAATAAAAAGTTTTCGATAAAACTGACACCGGATAAATTGGCAAAAGTAAATAAATAAAATAAATAAAAAATAAATAAATAAAATAATAATAATAAAATAAATAATAAATAAAATAAATAATAAAATAAAATAAATAATAAAATAAATAAACTAATAATAATAAAATAAATATTAAAGTAAATAAAATAAATAATAAAATAAAAAAATAATAATAAAATAAATAATAAAATAAATAAAATAATAATAATAGAATGAATAATAAAATAAATAAAATAATAATAAATAAATAAAATAAAATAAATAATAAAATAAAATAAATAATAAAATAAAAAAAATAAAATAAATAATAAAATAAATAATGAAATAAATAAATAAAATAATAATAATAAAATAAATAAAATTAATAGAATAAAAAATAAAATAAATAGAATAAATAAAATAAATAACATAAATAATAAAATGAATAAAATAAATAATAAAATAAATACAATAAATAATAAAGTAAATAAAATAAATGATAAAATATATAAAATTAAATAAATAAAATGAATAAAATAATAATAATAACATTAATAAAATAAATAATAAAATAAATTAAATAAATAATAAAATAAATAAAATAATAATAATAAAATAAATAAAATAAATAACATACATAATAAAATAAATAAAATAATGATAATAAAATAAATAAAATAAATAATAAAATAAATAATAAAATAAAATAAATAAAAATGTAAAAATGTATAAAAGTAAATAAATAGGTAAAAATGGTATTTTGATAAAGGAAAATTAGAAACGTTCGCTAAGCTAGCATTCCATTTTAAGACTTAGTTTTAGTTTGGAAAAATGCAGATTCACTGGTTTCGATAACAATATAAATTGTGATGGGTAAAACATTTTATGATCATCTTATAATTCTGGGCCATGTCGGGTCTCCTTGCTAGTTAAAAATATTCATTTAATTTGGGGTGGATTAGCGCGATTTTAAAATAGAGGAATTAGAGTTTAACCTACACTTCCCGAACGGTTGTATTTTCCATTGAAATTTTGTGATTTTTACTTATTTATTCACTTTTGTCATTTTCACTTGCGTCATTTTTATCAGTGCCATTTTTACTGTGCCATATTTCCGATGCCATTTTTCCTGTGTCATTTTTACCTAAATTCAAAACATTCTAATATTATCTATAAGCTAACATAGTTTAATTTAAAATAAGTAGAGCCAATTTTGAACTAAAAATTATGAAATGTAAATAAAAAGTAGGTTAAGTTTAAAGAAACATATCTTAACCCCAATTTTAAATAGCAAAAACTAATTTTTACATAGGCATCACCACTTATAAAGTCCCAAAGACCACTCGGGGATAAGGATTAAAGAGTGTAGAGTTGTCAATTGGACAGCATATTAACTGTCAGTAATGAAAATTCAGTAAATTTGTTAACGTAAGAGGAACGGCTTATCAAGAACTTGTTTACTTGAAGACAACCATATTGTAGTCAGCTGGAAAGCAGCAAAACGGAAGACAATTCCACGGGCGTGCAGTTCTAAGAAAGAAGCTTTGTTCATGGAATCTACGTTTAGGTTTAGGTACAAATTAAGAGTGAGAGGAATTATTGATAGTCTTTCTGCTAGACGAGTGTTTCTGGTGAAGTTTTGGCGAGGGGGGCATAGATTGAAGCTCAGTCGAGCACTTGCCATGAAAATAACGATAAAGCAAAGACAAACTCGCTACATCTATTCTGTGAGAAAGAGATTGCAGGGAAGAAAAAAAGATATCCCCTACGAGGCTACAAAGTCTATTTTTAACTCTATCAAGGCAGGAGAAATCCTTTCTAGCAGCTCCTGCCCAGATGTGGCAACAGTACTCCATCTTTGGACGTACCTGGCTTTTATATAGATAGAGAATTGCATCAGCAGTGAGATATATACTGGATCGATAGAAGGATCCCACCATTTTTCCATCGGCTTTCGCAACAGATTTAATGCACGTGTTCCACATCTAGCATCAAAAAAGATTTGCCATGCGGATGGACTGTCAAGACTGATACCACAGAAACACAATCTGGAAGAATCAGTCATTGCAGCAATTCGGACAAATGTTGAAGTAAAAAACATGGTAGCAAACATCATTAAGTAACTACCCGTAACTTTGTCGGACATTAAAAGGGAAGCCGAAAAAGACGAATATATAAAGGACATAAAAGAGAAAATTATAACGGACACAAAGGTGCAGGAAGTTTTCTCCATATGTGACGATGTGTTACTGTACAGTGAGAGAGTGGTAATACCCAAAACATTGCAGAATAGGATGTTAGATCAGGAATAAATGTCACGCCCAGAAGCTTGTCAAAACATGATATAATATACATGTATATACATATATATATATATATATATATATATATATATATATATATATATATATATATATATATATATATATGTAACTTATCTGTAATTTGAATCACCCAACTTTTTATTCTTCACTATAACTTCTCTGTTTCACGAACATGATTTTGTTAGTCTCAGTCTTTTTTTAATATTATTATAGCATGTGTTCTTCGTGATCATATTCTAATCCAATGCCTGCTTCATTTGACTTCGTTAGCTCTTTGACGTAGGTGATGATTTTAAAAAAAAATTTTTTAATTTCAGAAATGTTTAAGCTTATTCTAAATGTTAAATGTTTTGTACTGCAATGTTGGATTTTTTTAAAAATTAGACCTTAAATTGTTTAATTTCAAAATGAAAACGATTTTTTTTTTAAATTTTACCTTTACGATTCGTGTTGGACTTCCAATAGTTTCAGCTTTATTTTGGTTCGTTACGAACGCTTCTTTTGCGATAGCGTCTATTTTGCCAGATGGAAGCGCTAAAGAGATCAAAGGGCGAAGGGCACGTGTGCGTAAAAATTTTTTAAAAAAATCATAGAAAATCAGTAAAACCAAAATGTTTCAGACAGAATAGGATGATTCCCCGACCTCCTAATCATAAAAAGTTAACGGATAATAAACAAGCAAACAAAATAAACATGACAATGCTATCCTCGTCATGTCCGTTGTCTGTCATGATTTAAATCACCCAGCTAAATCGGTGTCGGCACGAAAGAATTTAATTTTATCAGAATAATATCAATAAAGCTCTCTTATGGTGCGGGGTTACTTTCTTTGTCTAAATCTGGTAGGTTAAGAACGAAGCCAATAGATATGTTGTATGTGCCTGCCGCAGGACTGAAAAGTCATTTACGAATGCACAAAACCTGAAAAAAATCTGAAAGATGGGCACAGACACATTCGACTAGACCAGCATATATATATATATATATATATATATATATATATATATATATATGTGTGTGTGTGTGTGTATATATTTATATATTTATATATATATATATATATATATATATACTATTTTCA
This sequence comes from Euprymna scolopes, assembly GCF_053919585.1. Classification (NCBI taxonomy): domain Eukaryota; kingdom Metazoa; phylum Mollusca; class Cephalopoda; order Sepiida; family Sepiolidae; genus Euprymna; species Euprymna scolopes. The sequence continues at coordinate 33,206,592 of NC_136513.1, forward strand.
CGAACACGGTCGCAGCACACATTAGCCATGAAAGCCAACAAAAGGGAATTTCATGACTAGAGTTTTATTCTCATATGGGTTCATCAATTGAACTCATCCAAATACGAGATTCGAAACCAGATTTCTTGGATGTCATGGCTTATGTGAGCTGCGACGTTGTTTGTGGAAATAATTATATCATCTCTCACATTATGAAAATACTAATAAATATATATGGGGGGGTATGTTTGTGTGCACGCACGCCGGGGCGTAGAATTTTCCAGGTTAGTATCTGGTAGCACTTTAAATACACTAGAAGATATGCACTCTTAGACTTCGCTAAAACCAATCTACGATTCCCTCCCTCCCCAAACTTCCACGAAAAACACTCGTCTAACCAAAACCACTATCTAATAATTTCCTACACTCTTTATCAATGAACAAAGCTTCTTTCTTAGAACTGCATGCATTTGGAGCTCTTTTCCGATTGCCTGCTTTCCAGCTAACTACAATCTGATTGTCTTCAAGTCCAACGTAAACAAGTTCTTGATGAGCCGTCCCCCTAAGGAATCCAATTTACAAAATTCCCACGACTTGTATTTACTAGGCTATAATCACATTGACATCTGTATACCCATTAACCCTTATCCTCGAATGGCTTCAGGGCCTTGATAAATGGTTATTCCTGTGTGATAACAAAACAAAAATTATGCATTTAGAAGACGGAAACCTCTGCTCTTTCATGTACACCGACTGAGGTTAGTTGTTGTACGAAAAAGTGCGTATAGTTCTACATAAAGGATCAGCACGATAAAGGAATTATCTGTGTTTATTATTAGACAATTTAGTAGAGTTAAGAGAGAAGTCGAAAGATGAAAAATATAAAGTTATGTCAGCTTTAAGATTTTCCTGTTTGTAAGGGAGATAAAATAGGTGAAAAGAGAAATAAAAAGATGGACCAAACGTGCAAGAGACTCTCAGCCTTCTATCTGATATCAATATGTATTAGACGTACTATTCTTGAAATAAAAACATTTTAGATATTGGTTGGTTGGTTTTGTTTTACGGCATATCAACCTTTTTCGGGTTATTCAATGCCGAATCCAAAGATTTTGAAGAAAATTTTTTTTAATAGAATATATTTGTTGTTTTCATGTCGGTTTCTATTTAACCCATAGTTGGGACCCTAACAGATACTACCACTCCGGGTCAGAGTGGACCTGGGAGCAATGGTAATTAAATGGTGGCTCCACACTCCCCAAAGCCCACAAGCTGGGGCCTCACCACTGGATATAGTTTAAGGTCATATCCAGGACCCCCATTGAGGGACTTTTACCCTCTGCAGGGGGGGGGGGCAGTCAGCGTATTCTACTGCCCCACCGACAGGGCCCATTTTAGATAAGAGTTAATTAAATTGTAAACATTCGTTGTTCGTCGTGTGTGGAGAGCTTCAATTTCCACACATGGTTAATTATTCTGCCCCAAGATGGGAGAAAGTAAATAGGGTCACACAGCCGAATGGGGTCTGATTTTAGAATATATATTTAAATAAATAGATTACCAGGACAGACAGCTCTCGTACAGTATCCAGATATTTTATATATCTTTGTTAACTATTCTTAAGTTTCTTGGACTTAAGACTGCTCTTACGTTAGTAAAAAATTCTCAGTCAAAAATACTTCTAATAAGCTGCTTGAGACGTAGTCACATACAATTCTTACTTTTGATCTATATAATTGTGTCCATATCTTTCATCTTTCAATTGCCAATAAATTCATCTCATTATTCCGCATGCTCGAGTAGCGATTGGGCATGATAACCGCGGTATCCAATATGTATCTTCCTCTCTCTCTCTCTCCCTCTCTCTCTCTCTCTCTCTCTCTCTATCTATATATCTATCTATCTTTCTCTCTTTCTCTCTCTCTCTCTCTCTCTCTCTCTCTCTATCTATCTATCTATCTATCTTTCTCTCTTTCTCTCTCTCTCTCTCTCTCAAGGAACTAGGTTTTAAAATAAGTATAAAGACAAATTTATATAAAGTGGATTTTTTAGATGCAACTCTAGATCTCGAGATAAAAAATGCATAAACCCTTCCATAAACTAAATTAAAAACTCACGTACATAAATAAGGGTTCATGCCACCCACCAGAGTGTTTAAAAATATGGTAGCAAATATTAGCAAAAGAATATTAAGTCTGTCTTCGAATGATGAAGTGTTCGAACAAGCAGCGCCATATTATAACGAGGCACTACATAAAAGTGGATTCAGTGAAAAATATAAAATTCCAAAAGACTCAGGATCAAAAAGAAATTAAAAAAAGAAATAGGAGACGGACTATAATTTACTTCTTGCCTCCGTTCTCACTTAATACGAAAACTAGAGCTAGAGTAAGGCATTTTTTTATTAGACTTATATATAAGCATTTTCCAGAAAAGCACAGACTACACAAAAATTTTAATAGTAATACTGTGAAAGTAATTTACTCGACAGCACCATCGATCAAATCTATCATATCTAAGGAACCGGTAAAGATAGTTAACGCAGGCTGCTCTTGCAGAACCAAAAATAAGTGCCCGTTGAAGGGACACTATAAATCTGAATCCCTTGTTTATGAAGCTACAATAACGGACTAATCGACAAGTATATGAGAAAAATATATAGGTATGACACAAGGCCAATTCATACAACGATACTATGCGCACATGATCTCCTTTAGAGCTAAAACAAGGATAAAAACAACATTATCAATCCGGGTCTGGGAGATTAAAGAAGAGGTCATACTTTTTTCCTAAAAATGGAGAAAAATCGAGCATAAACCAGCATACGGTCCGGAATTGAGTCAATGTCCCTCTGTAATGCGGAAAAATGTCACATCCTACGGGCAATTCATGACCCATAAATAAGATGCTTAAATGTGAGGAGTGAATTTTTGAAAAATTATATACATAGAAGGAAAGCACTCCATGTAAACTGGGTTAGTGAAAAAGACAAAACCTAAATATTTATGTACATAAAAAACGTAATTTTATTTAACTTTGAGATCCTAAAATTGAGTTTAGTTTGTAAAATTGGATTTTAATTGTAATTTTAAATAATTTTTATTATAGATTTTAAATTATTGTATTATATGAATTTTTTAAAATCATACTTTATAAATGTAAATTACAATCTACTTCAATTTTAAAACTATAGGGAAAAATACAATAGTATTGAAGTTGATATACTAGGAAAACCTCTTAGGTCAGATGGGTATCCCCCCCAGAAAACCTTGAAAGAGTTGAAATTTTTAAACGAATTTTTAAACTAATTTCGATATAATTAAATTAAATCTTACGTTTTAATCGACATTAAGATAAATTTTAAGTTTTAAATTTTGAAAAAAAATTTTAAAAACAATTTTGGAAAACATTTTTTAAATTAACTTTGGTTTTAATATTAAAGGCACTTAACATAAAAACATTTAATTAAAATTAAATTTTAAATCTAATTTCATTTAATTTTAATTTTTATCCCCATCCGATAAATAAAAAAGGTTGGTTTCGCAAAACGAGAGTTATACGTGAACTCGTTATGTATATATATTTCCACTTCTGGTTATAACGTAGACGAGTATTGGCTGATGAGAGTTTGATATGGGTATCAAAAACGGTCCAAAATATCGGGTTTGGAACCGACGGTACCAATGACTTGTCTCATCTAAAACCTTTCTGTAAACAATAAATATATATATATGATCAGAATAATGATCTGAATTGGATCACAGATTATTGAATCTGTCTTAGAGGTAAAATTTTTTATATAAGATAATCCCATCCAAATAAGAATTGCTTACTATGCTACAGAGAAAAAAATTATATATATATATATATACTAGCAGGGTGACCTTACGTTGCCCGGGATTGTATGATGATCAACGAATGTCTCACAGTTTTATATTTTTATTGCCATCATCGAAATCGATGAAATAGCCAATTTTTCAATCAAATCGATTGATTGCCTGCACTAGTTAGGGACTCATCGCGATGCAGCCGGAAGAAGCTTCAAATTCTCCTCACGGTGAATAAGTTCACAATATATTGCAGTTTACATTGCACTGTAGAGAATCTACTGTGGATTTTATGAATTTATTTTTTTATATATAACGGTTTGAATTAAAATTTAAAATGCAAAAATCAATTGTGCTATGAACAGACACATTAATTTAGAACGCACTCCTGTTATATAAAAGAACCTGCTGATGATTTCATATACTTGGCATTAAAGTTTAAAATGAAAAAAGTCAAGTATCATTGTGAAATTGTGCTTTAAGCAGAGACATTCATTTCAAACACGGCCCAGTCATATCAATAAAACCTACTTTTGATTTTGTATGTTGGTCCTTCCGGCTTGTGTGGTAATAAAATTTCTCAAATGTACTTGCGATGTTAGGCTGTGAAAGGTTGCCTTTCCTTCATATATAGGATTATTTCGATTATCTATTATTGATAAAAAACTATCTAAGAACACTAACACTCACATAAGTACATTCGTGTAAAATTTCATAAAAATCAAACCCAGCCGTTTGGGTGTCTATAGCGAACAAACTCATCAACTCATAGGCACACAAACACCCATATACAAAGGTAAACAAAGTTCTTATATAATAGTAGAGATAGAAATAAAGATATGCACTTTTTATGATGACTGACTTCGTTTCTCTACTGCAGATATTGACGGTGTGAGATTTTAATAAATCAATCCCTGTCATCAAATACGGAAGTACGTAATTGAATTCCTGATCAAGTGCATTGAGAATGGTGGTGACTATCTAGAAAAATAAATCTCAGTGCACAAGAGGTCGCTCGATTTAAAGGCACTACTTTCCTTCCGTTGCTCTGCAACCGTTTGCATTTAAAACAAACATAGGAGGCTTGATTTTTGGAGCAACCCTCGTATAGATGTAATATTTGCCACGAAACAATCCAATTTAGTCGGTGGGTTACAATGGCACAGGTGTTTTTTAGATTTCAAAACCCGATACTATGACCACAAAAGTACATTCAAAAATAAAAAAAAACACCGTATAAAAACAACACTAGCGAATAAATACTGGGAACTCAAAGAAAGCGGACATTCGCCAGTAGTCGAATGGAAAATAATAAGACAAGCTACCACGTGCAGACATTTAGACGACCCATGTAAATTATGCCTCCATGAAAAATTTGCTATCCTGTACTTTAAAGAACCCCAAAATCTATTAAACTGTAGACGTGAAATAGCAAACAAATGTGTTCACAAAATAAAACTTACTCTAGGATAGCGATACAAAATAGCTTTAAAACTAACAATAACAATAGAAAACAAACAAATAAACAAATTAAATAAACATGAATATACATAAACGATCACACATATATGTATATATATGTATATATGTGTGCATGTATGTGTGTACACATAGGTATATTTATATATATATATATATATATATATATATAAAAGGAAAACGTCTACCTTAAACCACTAACCTAGTTCAAAAACAGATCCTTTTATCGAAAAAAGGCATGTCCATTGGCTGATAGGAAGGGGCGCGGTGGATACTAGAAAGCTGATTGGCTAACTAAAAATCCTCAACATACATAAAAACAAGAAACAACCACAGAATTCGCGCATAAGCCTGACGAATCCTATAGTGGATGAAACGCAGAATATTCAGTGTAGCTTAATCGCCATATATATTTTATAAATTACTAACTAGCTCTACCTACGTATTGAGCACTTTTGAAGTAAATACTTAAAGTTTACGCATAAATCTATACTTTCGTATATTAAATTTATGTGAGTAAATGAAGTAGCAGCATCGTTCATAAATAGAATCTCCGGACTGTGCGAGATCATAACATATTATTAGTAAAAATATTATAACATATATATATATATATATATATATATATATATATATATATATATATATATATATATATATATATATATATATATACATATATATGAAATGGGTTGACAGATTCCAACGAGAGAAAGCTGTATATTTAAATGAGGTATTGTCACCAACAATTGTTATGGATTTTTGAAAATTATTTTCTTTATTTCGTATTTTATTTTTTATTTTATAAATTACGTAGATCATTGTAATAGTTTTTTTTTATATTTGAAATAGTTTTTTTTATCATTGCAATAGTTTTTAACACGTTTCAAACGTTCTGTGAAGCGTCATCTTCAGAAAGTATTCCAAATATAAAATATATAAAATGTATTTAAATGTATTTAAAACCTATAAGGGCGTATTCGCAGTCTATGTTTCCAAGAGGTAGATATTTTACAGATATTTCCATCTCTTGGAAACATGTCACCAGAATGGACTACGAACACGCTTTTATACATATATTACACACACTCACACGCACACATATACATATACATATATATATATATATATATATATATATATATAATTTTAGTCATTCAATAAATTTTAAAATATATGACGTGAAATGGTTAAATTTCAAATCAAAATATTTTTATTATTCTATGTAAGACAAAGAATATATTAGAAATATTTTAATTCTTATCATATAGCACATTGATGAACTGTGAAACAGCGGAACAGTAGTGTATGTGGATGTATATATATATATATATATATACATATATACATATATATATATATATATAATGGCGTTAAATGGTCCAATTTCAAATCAAAGGATTTTCATTATATGTAAGAAAAAGAATACATTTTTTTAATATTATAACTCCTTAACCTATAGGATTTCGATGTCAACCATTTATTCAGAGGAGAAAATATTAGCAAATAATTATGGTTTACACCTTATTTGCTAAAATAAAAAGTTGTTTAGGTATTAAAATATCATAGAGTAAGGGAAGTTAATGAACATGATATAAGAATTAATATTCAAATTGTATGGTAAAAACCGGAGTGAATGTCTTTCGTAGCAGTGTTGTACAGTGATCCAATCTGCATTTTGAGTAATGCACATTTTTAACTCTTTTTCAAGATGTTTTTAACATGTTTTATTAATCATTTATGCATATTATAAGCTCTATTTCCCTTTCGGTTTTATTGAGCTTTTACATCTGGTTGAGATTACTTCACTTGTAAATATTAACTCTTTAATATTTATAATATATTTTAAGTTTACCATTTTGATTACCTTGGTAAACTTATTGTACTTTTTATTTCTTATATATATAAGTATATATATATATATATATATATATATATATATATATATATATATATTGTTGTATATATATTAGTGCTGGGACGATTAATCGGACTCGGAACTTGGAATCGGAAAATCGAAACTTTTCGTGATATCGGAAAATATGTGCCCTTTTGCGATGCATAAAACGATTACTTTAATTACGTTTTTTATTTGATATTACTTAAAATAAAACTTTCTATATCAGATAGTAATACTGAAATAATAAATATTTATTATTTTTAAACGCCTAGTAAAACTAAAAACTATAGATACGAAATGTAAAATTTCAAAAGGTTAGACCAGAAATTGTCTGAGTAATTTGGTAGAGACCGCACAGGTAAAAACTTTTTAAACTTTGACCCCTATTATAACCCCTCAAATTTATTGTTTGGGGCTCGAATCAAGTTATGAAGTAAGATCCATGCCCAAGGAACCTATATCTAAAACTTTAAGTGTTTAGACCCAAAAATGGCGGTGGTGTTTTGTAGAGTTCTCCAAGGTCAAATCGTTGAACTTTGATCCCTTAACAGCAAAATTTCTGGCCGAAAACTGATTACAAAGATTTCCCCAAATCTCAGTACCATGTATATCAAATTTCGAGTCTGTAGATTTAAAATTGACAGTTATTGAGTAAGCCAATCTACACAGACACACAGACAGACAGACAGACAGACAGACGCGTCCACTTTTATATATATATATATATATATATATAGTAATTTATAAAATATATATGGCGATTAAGCTACTAACTAGCTCTACCTACGTATTGAGCACTTTTGAAGTAAATACTTAAAGTTTACGCATAAATCTATACTCTCGTATATTAAATTTATGTGAGTAAATGAAGTAGTTATATATATATATATATATATATATATATATATATATATACCCGTTCACATACAACTTTCACGATAACGGGTATTTATATATATATATATATATATATATATATATATATATATATATATAATCTCCTCTTAATGTCTAATATATATAAATATATATATATATATATATATATATATATATATATATATATATATATATATATATATACTAGATGCTTTCAATAAATGTCCAAAATTTTTTCGTATGAATAATTTTATTAATAGTAGACACATGTAACTCTAGTCCCCTTCACAGTTATCTCCATCGACTGCAATGCACTTATATCGTTCCAACAAATTCTTTTCAGCTACATAGAGGTCCTCTTGTGTGAGTATGTCATTGAGTCTCATCACAGCCTCTTCTATCTTATCAATTGTCTCATAAAGACAGCCTCTAAGGTTTTCCTTGAGCTTAGGGAATAACCAAAAGTCACAGCGAGCAAGATCTTAACTACAGAAACCGTGAGGAAGTGTTTTTATGCCCATCTTGGTTAAATAGTCTGTGACAAGGATTGGTTGTGGACTAGTGCGTTCACGCAAATCTTCTGCATCTTCAGTTCCTCGCGAAATATTGTGTTAGATGTTCCCACACTGACATAAATCTGTGTAATTATGTTCCGTATAAATATGCGACAGTCCTTATCCTTGAAATCCTTTATTAGGTCCATCAGCTCTGGTATTCTGACTTAATTTTTATACAAACACACACCGTTCCTCATCCGCACATACTCTCTGCCTTCCTTGAATCTCTTATGCTACTAAAAATCTTATGCTCGATTCATGCAAAATGGCCCAAAAGCAGTATGAAGCATCCCATTTTTCTAAGTTTGAAACAGAATTTTATTGCATATCGTTCTGATTGCATTTTTTGTAATTCATCTTTTGTTTAAGCTGAAAACATAAAATAGTTAGTTATAGGATGTATAGCAATAAAATATGTATTTTCAAGAGTCTGGGACAATTAAACGAAATTGTACGAAAAATTCTGGCAACTTATTAAAGCCACCTCGTATCCATTTATCTATCTATCTATCTATGTATTTTTCTCTCTCTCTTTCTCTCCCTCCCTCTGTCTTTATATATATATATATATATATATATATATATATATATATATATATATATATATATATATATATATATTCAATACAAAGTTCTATGGCAGTCCTCAGCTACACGCATCAATTCTGTAGATTGATCGAATTTAATCCGAACTCCGAGATTAACCCGCTTACTTTTGATTCAAGCAACTGGGATTGGTTTTCATTTACAACTGAACGAAAATTAAAAACTGATAAAAAAAAAATACGTTTTAAAATTCAATATTAAATAATTACAATATTTAATGATCTCTTGTTAGACTCATCTTCCTGCGTGAAACTCGCCAATTTGTGTTAATAGATAATTGCAATCTATTTCACGCGACATTTTTGATGGAACGCAACACCGACGAGGAAATGTTGGCAAGGTGCGGCGGGATTTATCCTATCCAATATAGTTTAATTAATCAGAGAGTTTATTTGAGTCATGGATTTTTTTTTTTCAAGATTACTTCGAAAATTGAATATTCTAAACAATAAGGAATGCATAAATTAATTAATATATTATTATGTATAGATGAATAAGATAAGCGAATAAAGTTTATGAAATCTTAATACACACGTACAGGCATATATATATATATATATATATATATATGTGTGTGTGTATGTGTGTGTGTCTGTGTGTCTCTGTGCGCGTGTGTGTGTGTGTGTGTGTGTGTGTGTGTGTGTGTGTGTGTGTGTGTGTGTGTGTGTGTGTGTGTGTGTGTGTGTGTGTGTGTGAATTTTTCCATGGATTTCTGCCTTTGGATTATTAGTGACCATCTTCTTCCAATTACGGGATTTTTGGATTTTACGTGTGCAAATGGAAATTCAATTAACTTTCTTGAAGTTATATATTTGGATTTTACCGTCACTGGATTATTTATCTTCCACCAGACTATCCATTCATGTGAAATCACCTTTTTCTTCACCATATTCCCTCTGCTTCACTTTTTTTTGTTTTCAAGTAAGATCTTTGACTTACTTGTTGTTTCATCAAATACTTTTGCATGCAAAATCCGATCCCACATTTTGCTAATTCCTACCCTCTTATGAGAAGGGAAGTATTTCTTCGAAACTCCGCAGATTAAGGACTATCCATTTATCTAGTGTTTCCTTTTAAGATTAAATATGTTTTTAACTCACTTCAAAGTGTTTTTAACATGTTTTATTTACTGTTTGCTCGTATATATATATATATATATACATATATATATATGTGTGTGTGTGTGTGTGTGTGTGTTCAGATATACATATATATATATATATATATATATATATATATATATATATATATATATATATATATATATATGGGGGGTCGAGTGTGTGTGTGATAACATCTGAGGACAATTCTCAACCTATATACTCAAAGGTTTTTTTTCTACAGACGTGAAATTGGGTATATAGGCTTTTGAGACACGTGGAAAACTTGTAATCAGTTTTTTCCGGAAAATATGCTGCTAAGGGTTCTAAATTAAAAAAAAATATTACGTGGGATTCATCGAGTTTTCATCTGTTTGTCTAACAGTTTCACGAATACGCATGCGCAGTCGTGAAACATGGCAGCTTCGTAATGCTTGAAATCACATGGTATAGAACGTGTCAAGCTGGTGTCATGGTTATCCTATATTTTTCTAACATAATACTTGCACATATCTCAGTTTCCTCATTAATTTATATAATTATAAAACTTAAATGACCTTGTAACGGGTCTTGTAACCCTACACCCGGTTTACGACTTCTGGTTGCGCATGCGTACATAAAGATAAACCCATAACAGCGTAAACAAATAAACACAAATCGCTACTTTTACAGAATTTGACCTGCGCACTGAAATATTAATTTATTCTCCATTTTTTAATGCACCTTTCTTAAAAACAGTCATTGATTTTCTTCTACACGACCAACATAAATAAATCAACCCGAAAATGTGTATTTTTGCAATAGCGTTACAAATACATAATCGACGCGACAATAAGACGTATTGTTTTACTGTGTACGTTTTCAGCATCCCAATTGTTTTTTATCGAGTTTAAATCATTCAAATAAAAAAATTGTTAATACTTTCTGCTTTTTTTTTACATCGTTCATTTCTGTATTACATTAAAGTTATTTTCACGTAATTTTCTTACAAATAAATCTACTTTAACAACCATAAGAGCATTTTAAAACAGCGATTTATCCACCTCCTTCTTTTTTGTCTAATTTATTCTCCATTTTTAATACACTTTTCTTAAAAACCATTCATACATTTTCTTCTACACTACCAACATAAAAATAACTCCGAAAATATGTTTTTTTTAATTTTCGTCACAAATAAATAAGCAATGCGACAATAAAACGAATTGTTTTACTGTGTACGTTTTCAGCGACCCAGTTGTGTTTTTTCGCGTTTTAATTATCCAAATAAACAGTTGTTAATACTTTGTGCATGTTTACATCGTTCATTTCCGCATTGTCTTAATTAGTTTTATTGACCTTATTATTAACATATAAATTAAATATTTGACCTCATGTGCCATGAACGCTTGTTTAAAATAAATAAAAAAAGAGTTACATTTTATTTACATTTTCTTTTTAAAAAGCCATTCTTAACATGGGGAGAGTGTTTTTTTTTTAACTATTCTGTACTTTCAACTAACAATTTCATTTAAAAAAGATATAGCAAAATTTGAATTTAACTTTAAGTATTACGGTATCTATTCAGAGCACATTTATAATTCAATGGTTGTAAGATTTTTTTTTCAAAAATGAACAATAATGAACATAACGATTCATAGAAATGTTTCTCTTATGTCACAAAAAAACTATTTTCTTTACGTCACATGTGTCACGTTTATACATTAATTACATCACGGGTCACGGGTCACGGATAATCTAGTTAAAGTATAATATTTATGCGTATTTTACGTAATTACTCGCTAGAGCAAGGAGCATGAATTGTCAAGCCATTGAAGATATGTTTTCTTGACTGTAAACATCGTGATATATAGTGTGCGACAGCTATTTGTGGAGAGTTTAGCATGTTCATTGACAAACTATGGGATCGTTTTAGTAGAACTAACATCACCATGTTTGAAGAGGGTCTTATTCCATGACCTGGAACACATCCCTAACAGAACTAGTGAAGATTTAATCAAAAACTTGGCTTATCACCGACGATGCTTATAATGGCAGCGACGGCATAAACACGTTGACACCCCGGTTCCCGTAAGATCACCGAAGTTAAGCAACGTTGAGCCTGGCCATTACTAAATGGGTGACCAATTTGGGAATTCCAGGCGCTGTATGTAGGAGGACGGCGAAACCTCGCTGCAAGAGTTGAAAAAAACTAATGTGGTAATCTCCTCCCTAACGTGGATATACAGGCGACTTGTGAATTTTATACTCCCAGGGAAATTCCACCTTTGGGGAAGCGGTTGAATCCCAATAGGGTTAGTTCCGTTACACACACACACGCACACCCATGGCAGCGACGACGAATACGACGATGAAGAGTTGAAAAATAAAAGTGTGTGAATTTTATCAACTACTTGAGTTCACGATGACGATGGCGATGATAGTGTCGACGACTGCAACAGCGATCGTTAGCATAAAGCGTGTGCATTTTATTAACAACTAGCGGGGTACATAGCGTTTCCCGAGGTTTTGGAGGTGTGTGTATGTGTGTAAGGGAGGGGGTAACCTAAAGAATAGGCGAAGTAATTACGCTGTTTAAATATTAATAAACAAACGAAGTAAAACTTCTTTAAAAAATCGGAAAAACCAAAACAAAAAAACAACAGTGAACAAACGTCAAACCTGTTATAGAAAGAAAACGTAAAAGCGAAAAGCAAAAAAAAGAGTAAAAAATGATGAACCTATTCGAAGAATCTATCGATATAAAAGCCAAGTACGTCCAAGGATGGAATACTGTTGCCATATCTGGGCAGGAGCTGCTAAAAACAGCCTATCCTGCCTTGACAGAGTACAAAATAGACTTCGTGTCTTAGTGAGGGATGCCCTTTTCTCTACCCTGCAACCTCTCTCCCACAGAAGAGACGTTGCGAGCCTATCCTTGTTTTATTGTTATTTCCATGGCAGGTGCTCGTCTGAACTCCAATCTCTGGTCCCCCCTCGCCAATCTTTCACGAAAAACACCCTTCTAGCTGAATCCACTGTGCAAAATTTCCCCCACTCTATAGCTGTGCCTAAATCAAAACGTGGATTCCATGAACAAAGCTTCTTTCTTAGAACTGCACGCCAGTGGAACTCTGTTCCGTCTGCCTGCTTCCCATCGGACTACAACTTGGATGTCTTCAAGTCCAACGTTAACAAATTCCTAATGAATCGCCCCCTTAAGTAAACACTTCATCAAATCTCCACACTAACGTAATGTACTTGCAATAACCCTTATCCCTGAGTGGCTTCCGGGCCTTGATAAGTGGTGATCACTGTGTAAAAAAAATCACAGCGAAAAGCGAAAAATATGACATAAATAGTTCTTCGATTCGGTTAAGTCCACGTTAAAATTCCAGTCCAGTTTTTTTAAGCAACAGCAAAACGAAATAAAGCGGAAATGGTCTTTTAAATGTTAATTTTATAAAAAAAGAAATGGAAAGAATTATTTTGTGTGTAGAAACGTTGGGGAAAAATGGTAATTAAGCAATGTAAAAGCGTTGGGTAAGAATTCATGTTTTGTGGGAATGTCGCTATCGGTTAATTCCGTGATGCGTTTCACCCAATCGGTAGCATAGAATGGAAAGGCACGGTAAAATTTAATTCCATATTTCTTAAGCAACTACGAGGTACAGAAAATCGAAACAGGCGTTCTTTCGTAACCGTCCCTTGTGAACGATCCCGCAACGGTGTAAGTGGTGACGGGGGTATAAGGAATTAATTAGAGAGAAACGATTTTACTACTTCCATTAATTTTAACCGATTTTGGCAGTGAACTCTCAGCAGAAAAAAATAGGAATCTACGATCATTGAGGAAGTGGAGAGCTAATATACCTATAACACACCTCAGATATTGTGTTGCAGTTTGTGCATATTACATATGCATGAAATGTCTTGATTTTTAATCCTATTAAGGTCAAAATCAGATGGAAAATGAGTTAATTTTATATATATATATATGTATAGGCATGTGAGTTAAAACAACAAGGGTGATGATGGTGGCGACGACCACCACATCTGTAGGACGACTAACTTGTGTGCATTTTTGAAAACAATACACAAAATGTTTATAGTTGCAACATGGTGTAGTAAAGATTTATACACCCATAAGCAAAAAAAAAAAATACGGCACAATCACGTTGGCACACCGGTTCTCGACAGATCACCGAAGTCAAGCAACGATGAACCTGCCCAGTACCAGATCAGTGACCATTCAGAAAGGCTAGGCGCTGAACAGCGCCCAGTCGTAGAAATTTCCGGGTGGGTATCTGGGGACGCGTTTAACTCATGGGAGATACACCCCGAATCCAGACGTAAACCAACGGAGAACTATCGTCTTTACTTCTTTCCCCGAGATACCATGGCTCTTCAATTTGGAGAGCCATGGTCGCCGACAGTGTTAAAGCAGCAAGACCGCTGCATGTATACAAGCAAAAAAAATGAATGAAAAAAACGTGCCAAAGATGTCATTCATTTCTGCCTTGAGAGTGTCAAAAATCGACTTCGAAATTTAATGAGGGTGTCCTCCTCTCTTACCTACAAACACTCTCTCACAGAAAATATGTTGAGTCTTTTTTCTTCGTTATTTCTATCGTTACCATCACGTTTCGCTAGCACAATGCAAAGGTTTCCCTTTTCATCCTTCCACCCGGTGTCAGGAGGACTTTCTACGGACAAAACCTCTTCGTCACGTGGATATGCTTCTGTGTTGATGACGACCTGTCCGAAGCTATCTCAAAATAATTAATAATTTAACACCATTGATCAATGTCAACAGTCCTATAATGTTCTTCACTTTCGGCTGGCAAGCACTTTCGCGTCACTAACACTTCAACAACGTAGCTCTTAGCCTTCATAGATCTTGACCCATCGTAATAAAGAAAACAAGATTTCAGTACTGGTCTTTTTTTTATATATCTTTATATATCCATATATTGCCCAAATCAAGCAAATGCTGTTTGAGATAACCGGAATATTTCGAGAAGAAAATCTCTTTCTCAGAAGAAAAGGGGCCAAAAGATGTCTTTAAAAAAATGGAAAATATCGTAAAACGGAAACTGAAAGTTGGTAGATAGCTGACCTGCCAAGCAGAAATAGGGTATATTTTAAATTACATAGTTTTTTTGTTTTTTCGTGCATAACTCTTGACACATAATAATAAAATAAAATTATATTAAAGTACGGATTTCCGTTTAGGTGTCTGTGATCGATATAAGGAGTTACAATGTATAAAAATAAAGGCTTTTTATATCTTCATATATCCATATATTTCCCAAATTCATCAAAAATACAAAACAGTAAAATACATTACTGTTTGACATACATTACTGTTTCAGATACATTACTGTTTCAGGTACAGTAACTTACCAGGGATTTTCGCTTTTAATATTGATTGGTCTTTACTGGAATTTACTCATTGTATTCGGTGCGCGTAGCACTCATCTAGTGGAAGTTTATTAAATGTATTCTGTCTCCGGCCCTTCTATTCTCCTTGACTGTTCATGACTATTTTATGAAACATCAGCCGAGTTTTATGCTATTTTAGGTGAGAAGCATGCTTGTAATTCTTGTAGTTTTGGTTTCCTTGGCTTTATGTGATGCTCCTTCCTTATTTTTTTAGTTCGGCTTCAGATCCTATGTGTATGTATACGTGTATGTGTTGAATACGGATTAGTTTCCGCGTTCGAGTATTTTCTTTAAGATATATGCTGTTTTTATCATTATCGCCTGCTCCTATTACTTTGCAAGAATCTTGGTAACAACAAGGCTCTTCACATTTCTAGTGCACTCCACCTCTTTCGAACACCTGTACACGTAATTTTGGGTTATCACTGCAGCCGCTTACCATAAAAATTTTTGATGGCAGCAATCTTTGGACTTCACTGGGATTTGGGTGAAAGTAAACATCCACAAGGTCCCAAACCTCTTTGCACTCTTTCAGTTGCGGCCTCATGTTCTCTTTTCTTGGTTTTTCCATCCTCCTTGACGCTTCATGTTTGTTTTGTTAGTATTAACGAAGACTAATGCCTGTTTTCATGTGTATAGCATCAGTTTCTCTATTGAGACTAGACTCATTTTTCAACTTTTACTAGCAGGACACTTGGAATTTCCACGCAATAAGAACATATATTTAATCAACAAATATGGTTTTATTATTCTGGTCTTTTTCTGTATAGCGAAAAAATAGATATAATAGTACGGAACACATATGAGTTTATTAACATTTTTTAAGGAAACAGTGTTTATTTTATTTTAAATATAGGACTGATCCAAATGAGATAAATTAATAAATTCCAATAAATACTCAGAAAATAATTTTGTGCTACATAGTTCAATACACATAAAACATCTCATTGTAAAGGCAATTTAATTTACTCTGTCAGTCCATGCTCTTTCTTTTCGCTTTGCTCTTTTAGAATGTTCCCTTTCCAATATAACTTTTCATTGATTTCGTTTTTTAGTGACGACAGCGACCCGACTACAGATCGAAGACTGCTGACGAAACCACCATCACCGACACCATCTCAAGCGAGTACGACCGCTATGGCAGCATCCAGCGGAACTGAAAGAAACGCCTCCTGTAATACCGTAATATCGCGGTTCCGGCTTAGAGGTTTTCAACTCCTATTGTGCTAAGACAGCATGGTAACGCGGCTCGTTCGACCGAGCAATCAAATCTTTGCTCCGAGCCCGCGGTTTCTGTCATACTGGACTGGATAGGCGTGGCCACGGCGGATATTATACACGTATTGATCTTACCTGTCTCACCTGTTTCACCTGGCTCAAGTTCCCTGTCAATGGGTGAACAATCCAAAGCTTGTCGAATTCTACTTCGCATTGATAGGAAGAGCCGACATCGAAGGATCAAAAAGCGACATCGCTACAAACACTTTGCTGCCACAGGCTCGTTATCCCTGTCGTAACTTTTCTGACATCTCTCCATGGAACGGAGCGCTCAGTTCGGAAAGGCTAAATAGCGCGTTTGAATTCTACGGATTCCTTTGCGTCACCATTATACAATACAACTATATATTATTATAATTATATTAGAAAAAGAAGCTATATGAAAGGATAGTTATTCTCGTATTAGTTTCCAAAGCTGCCAGATTAGCCTTTATAAATCCAAATTTCGTGAATTTGGCCTTTTTGGACAAAAATGTTTCTTTCAAAAGTTGTATTTGGCGTTTTTCGAAGCATAACGTGTCGACTAACCAAAGTACGTACAAGCAGAATATCATATAAATTATTATTATTATTATTATTATTATTATTATTATTATTATTATTATTACTACTACTACTACTACTACTACTACTACTTACTAAATATTCTTACTGACAACAATCGGTGGTATTTCCTGGAGTTTGAGGGAAAAGAAGCCTCCCTAAATAATCAATACTCCCCAGCTCTTTCGATAACTTTTGCAAATGAATTCTCATCATTCTCATAGTATAGTCGTTTCTTTTCCTATTTTCATTCCTCATCTAATTCCTTGTCTCTTTTTCTTTCTTTTTTTAATTTCTTCCTCTTATCTCTTACTGCAGTAATTATTCTTTTGATGATCTGCATTCTGTATTTTTCTAATTTAGTTTTGTTTTATTTACAGTCTTCTATAAAAACAACCTTCTTCCACCATCTTTCCTTTTCACATAGAGTCAGCCAGTATTATTCTTTGGGTGGAGTGTATTGTGCAGCGTCATGAGTTTTGTTGTTTCTTGGCGAGATTCCTAAGTTCTTCTTTGGTCTAGCTTATAAACGGCCCAGAGTATCTTACTAGTGCCACTGCCCATGTGTTTATTCGATAATAAGGTTTCTACTATATAGTTTAGTTTCGAGGGGTTTTGTTGTTCTTCTGAAGTATTCCTTTTCCTATTTTCTCTATCATTTCTGTTGCTTTGATGGCGTCTGCTTGCGGCATTCCAAAGTATTTGTTGCTATCATGTTAACCTTCATTTCTGTTTGATTAGGCAGTACTATGCTTTCTGTTGCTTCTAGTTTTCTCCTCCTCCTCATGGTCAGCACTACGCACTTTTCCATACAAGATTCCATTTGGCTATCTTGGCTGATGATTTTGGTTGTGTTTATTAGAATATCTTATTCTATCTTTGTTTTTGCAAACAATTTCAGATCATCCATGTACATTAGGTGGTTCATTTTTTCTTCTGTATTAGTGAATTTTTATCCGGCTTTGCATTTCCTTAATAGTCCTCGCGCGAAAGCGCAGGACACAAAATGTTTTATATAATAATAATAATAATAATAATAATAATAATAATAATAATAATAATAATAATAATAATAGAATAACAATAACAAAGTCTTTCGCTAGCGATGACTACTATTGAGCCTAATCAGTTATACACTCCTTTTGAAAATTTCATCTCTATTTTTCTCGTCATCTACTGAATATTTTAATGAAACCTATATGAAATATGTTCCTTATAAAATTGTAAAGATTTTCTATTCTGAACGAAGTTTAAAAACATTTAATCTAAAAAAGTTGTTTTAAAGTTTTTGTTAAAAAAATTCAGATTTTCTCATTATTCAGACCTGTATGACAAAGAGGGAGTTGCAAAAAAGAGTTGTGGCGTAAAGAGAATTACGAACTGAAACAGAGAGAATATTCAGACCTGTAATAATACAAAGAGGGGGTTGCAAAAATTAGTTGTGGTGTGAGGAGAAATGCAATCTGAAATAGAGAGGCGGAGAGTTTTTTAATAATTATATCGTTCAGGGGTTTATGGCTATAATGAACAATTATGCTGATAGGCAATCATTGTGGAAGATTCCTCTGTGTATTTTGATTTCAGTTATGTATTGTCAATCAGCTGTCAGTTGAAGTCTACATGTTTTCATTGCTTTTCCTATGAAATTCGTTATCTTACCTGGTATTTTGTACATTCTCAGGCATTCTATCCTCTCATGTGTTTTATTATTTATACCATTGCTAAGTTATTTTTTTTTTACTTTTAATCTCCTTCAGAATCCTTTGGTCATGTGTTCCTCTTTTTTTTCTATTCCTCAGCAATTATGTATTGTCAATCAGCTGTCAGTTGAAGTCTACATGTTTTCATTGCTTTTCCTATGAAATTCGTTATCTTACCTGGTATTTTGTACATTCTCAGGCATTCTATCCTCTCATGTGTTTTATTATTTATACCATTGCTAAGTTATTTTTTTTTACTTTTAATCTCCTTCAGAATCCTTTGGTCATGTGTTCCTCTTTTTTTTCTATTCCTCAGCAATTATGTATTGTCAATCAGCTGTCAGTTGAAGTCTACATGTTTTCATTGCTTTTCCTATGAAATTCGTTATCTTACCTGGTATTTTGTACATTCTCAGGCATTCTATCCTCTCATGTGTTTTATTATTTATACCATTGCTAAGTTATTTTTTTTTACTTTTAATCTCCTTCAGAATCCTTTGATCGATGTATAATAGGTCATGTGTTCCTCTTTTTCTTTTCTATTCCTCATCAATTATGAAGGGAAGGATAAATTTGTTCCTTCAGTATTTTCCACATTGTAGCTAAACATGTTATTTGCCTGTAATTACAACGAATGTTAACTTTTTCCGTACATTTTTGCACCATCCATTTTTGGTCATCCATTCTGGCACGTCTGCTTCATAATTAGATTTTCCTAGTTCTGAAGCTTCCTTTTCCGAGGAGCTGGAGCTTCTACATTAATAAATCTTGGGCACAACGAGTTTTGTAATTACGGGGAGACAAACACACACCTCAGTGAATGCACACTTCTAAATGTCGACACGCGCTATACGAAGAGTGACACCTGTTTATAATATACAATCAAGTCAAAACGATCTGAGACACCCTATTCGAAAGGTAAAACCAAAGGAACACTTCATCGAAGTCTACAAATATAAACAATGTTCAAATTTTATGAATGAATGGCTCTCTTTCTCTTTCTTTCTTTCAATCTCTTTCTCTCTCTGGCGATGAAGATGAAGAGAATTAAATTATAATTGTATTGTTTTAAAACATTCGAGACGTTAGACTCCATCAAAATATAGCAGTTTTGTCTAGTCGCAACTGACGACTGGTGTGGGTCAACAATCACCTAATTTCAATATGCTCCGCTAGTGATGAATGTAAATAAATGTATACTCATATAATTTTTGTTTTGTTTTGTTTTTTGCGTATTGATATTGATATTATATCCCTTTTTTCAATTTATTTAAAAACAAAATAAAGCTTTCTTATATATAGGTCGTGGAATTGCATTCATCTGTAAAAGATCTAACTAATTTTTATATTCTTTTAAACATTTATTTTAATTAATTTAATGCGTATATGTATTTGTTTAAACATTTTTGCCGACCGAACTCTTCAGTTAGTTTTTGGTTTACAGACGTGAAACTTAATATATAAGATATTCGAACTTATGGGAAACTATATTTGGGTTTTAGCTGAGGAAAATCGTTACAAAAGTGTGACAATTTAAAAAAAAATGGAATTTGCCAGATGAAGGTCGAACGACGGCATTACGAATATGCATGTGTAATGTAATAACTATCGGTTCATGTTTTAATTTTTAACCTTGCAGTAAACATGTCACCATAGGCCAGGCATTAACTTCAAAGGAAAAGGTGCATTTTAAGATAAACGATTTGGTTTCGATACTCGGTGGTGGCGCACAAGTCATTTTTGTTTTACTTTTTAAATCTATATATATATATATTAGGTCAAATCTATATAATTATAAAACTCAAATGACCTTGTAACGAGTGATGTAACCCACTTTCCGCTTTACGAAATGGGAAGAGTGGGGGTGTTTTGCAACTATTCTTTATTACAACTACACTGTCGCTATTTTCTTACAACTAAACAACTTTAACCCGTTGACAAACATAAGAACAATTGTAGTAAAGCCAAGACTACTACTACTACTACTACTACTACTACTCTCTATCTGTCCCTTTTACTTCCTTCCTTCCTACTTTTTTATTTTTTGTTTACATTTCTATATACAAAATAGTTGTGTGAGAACGGTGAATTTGTTGACACATTTACTAATCTGTTTCAATATTAGTTTTATTTTATTTTATGTATTTAGGTTTTATTTTTTTGCTTCAGGTTTTATTAATTATAGATTTTAAGTTTCTATAACTTGGTTGAAGGATTCCCATATGGATTTTTCATTCTTATATTTCTCATCGGAAGATTCATGTGCGCTTAATTATCGATTTTTGAGCGATTATTCGGAAAAATAGGTAACTTTACACGAATAGGCAGGATTTTTTTTTTCATGTTTGAGTAATCCATCCGTGATTTTTCATTTTAATATACTTTCATAGAAATGTTTCTGTTATGTCAAAAAAATATTTTCTTTACGTCACAAGTGTCACGTTCATGCATGAATTACATAGCTAATATAAATACTGACCCAACGGGTAACGGGTAGTCTAGTAATGAATATGAAATCTGCATTAATCAAAACATTATATTTAAGCGTATTTTACGACTGGGAAGTTCCGGGTAGCCTGCTAGTAATTTTAAAATAAAAAATGTGTTTATTTGCTTGCATTTTTACAAGCGTTCTATCTGCATTAACAGCATTCATTTCAGGAAAGAGGTTATTTACTGTCGACGCCGGAAACGTTGCTCGAAACGACGCAAAGAGAACTCAAGAAACAACCCATGTCAGCGGGATATAGTCGACGCCATTTCGACCCGTTTATGTGTCTATTATTTTATATCGTGATATCGTTTATTCACCCGGGAAGCTGGTTTCCGTTTTCAGGACGCTCTCAAACAAGTAACACTCCCCTCCAGAAAACGATTGGACCACACTGTTATCGACAAGTTCCAATACTTATAAGGACGGTTAGCCTATTACATGTCTGCTGATTGATTTTATTTGCTTACAAATGTTCCATAGGGCGTTTTTATACGAGATTGGCTCGCTCGAAAAGGGAACGTGTCATAGAATTAAAATTGTTGTCCAAACACACCACCAAAGATAACGTGGGAACTTAAGCCATTGGTAGACTTAAGAAATTTGAGAAACCAAAAAGTGAAGAGCTACGGATTATGCACGAGTATAGTCGGGATGAGAGAAGGTCTACAAATAGGAGAGGGAGATGGAGAAACACATCCTAAAAAGGGAAACCTGTCGAAGATTTCTTTGGGGTGTAGGCGATTTGACACAGGGGTAAGGAAAAATAAAAAGGGTGCTCAATAGGGTGGTAAGCTCGCCGTCGAGGATGCTTTTAAAATGGAGGTTAAGCCGGTGCGGTGTCACAAGTGACATGTTCAACGAAGCGAGGATCACGTGACACGACTTGTCAGTGGCATTGTCGATTTGACACGCCGGTATAAAGTCACTTCATTTCTCTCGTGCCAATGACACCATTTTCTATAACTTTCAAAATAAAAATATACTCTTTAATACCGATCTCCTGAGTTATGCATACGTTTTTATTTGTTCATCCGCCATTATTATTGTAAAATCATACATATATATATATATATATATATATATATATATATATATATATATATATATAGTAATTTAGTAATTTATACAATATATATGGCGATTAAGCTACACTGGATATTCCGCGATTCATCCACTCTAGGACTCTTCAGTCTTATGCGCATAAGCTTGGCGAGTCCTAGAGTGGATGAAACGCGGAATATTCAATGTAGCTTAATCGCCATATATATTTTATAAATTACTAACTAGCTCTACCTACGTAGTGAGCACTTTTGAAGTAAATACTTAAAGTTTACGCATAAATCTATACTTTCGTATATTAATTTATGTGAGTAAATTTAGTAGTTATATATATATATATATATATATATATATATATATATATATATATATATATATATATATATATATATGGGGGAATAAAGTAAAGAATAAGATCGATTCTTTAAGAGGAGATTTATATAAGGGATAATGCCATACAAATCGCTTTGGAGCTTATATAGAATATCAATAAAATAAGAAAATGACAATATATGTATATATATATATATATATATATATATATATATATATATATATATATATATATAGTAGAAATGGTAATTAATAAAAACTGAAGAAAGTGCTCAATACTGTTGTAGAGCAAATATGCTGTTTTTTTTATTATTTATTTATTTATTTTTTATTACCGTATCTTTCTGTTAAGTTACATTATTATTTCAGCTACCCGGCCGTTTTTTTTGCCGTCTGTAGCTTCTTCAGACTTTCATTAAGGATGATACTTCAATTAGGGGTGCAACATAAGTAAAACTCTTTATACCATGGTATTTCGAAGCCTAATGCTTCTCATCAGAATAGGAGAGAAGATGCTAAATAACATAAAAGGAATGCTAGCGACAGCTAGACTGGAAGCGCAATAATTGCATCGAGAGGTAAAATATTGGAAATGCCCTGGGAGGGAATGGGAGAACTAAAAGGAATATAGCTTTTAATATATAATGAAGGCAGGTGTATACAACGTCTACCATGGTGTGTTTAATATATGTGTCTTATGCGCATCTAAACTCTCGTGAAAAATAGAGGATAAGTGATTGAAAGACGATGTTTATTTAATCATATATTTTTATGGACTATAATTATAGAGAGTGTTTTCTTGAAATAAGGGATTTAATGTAGGGTCCGTATATGTTAGTAGGGGTATCGGAATTACAACTTTGTATTTACATGAAGTATAAATAATTAGAAATAATTTATAAAGATAAAAAGGATAAAATATAAAGGATAATAGAATAAGATAGAGGATACAAAAAGGTGAAATAAGGGAATAAAAATACGGAGCAATATTTACATAAAAAATTAATATAGTATTTAATTTAAGAAAAATAATCAACGCGTAAGAGATACGAAGTTATTAAATATAAAACAATAAAAATAAGTATAAAAATATGTATATAAAAGCCAAGGAAAAAAGGAAATAAAATAAAAATGAGAGTACTCTAATAAGGAAAAAATACACTTCTTAAGTCAGTCAACACCCAGTACTTGTACTAAACTGGTTACTGAAGTGTGGTGTCTGCTTAAATGCTGCACTCAAATTAATTGTCCTTTGTCAATGGAGGGGGAAACCCTTCTATACTAAGGCAATTTTATTTTTGTAGATTGCTCCTTTTGAGGGGTGCTGGTTATCTCCCACATTAAACCGAACTTGTGTCACATTTTGTTTCGTGGAGAACAAATAAATAACCAGTTCTTAACTAGTAAAAGAGTATGCATATTATCCAAAGTTCTTAGGTCCTTTCATGATGTTGACCATCTTAAAATTTATTCCTTTAATTCAGTTGACATTTATAATTCTTGAAATTATCCGTTTCTTAGCACAAAATCATTCACTTGATTAATTAATTAAGCCGACCTTGTGTCACATTTTGTTTCGTGGATAACAAATAAATAACCAATTCTTAACTAGTAAAAGCGTAAAGATGTTAGCCAAAGTTCTTAGATCCTTTCATGATGTTGACCATCTTAAGATTTATTCCTTTAATTCAGCTGACATTTATAACTCTTAAAAGTATCTGTTTCTTAGCACAAAATCATTCACTTAATTATCATATAAATCAAGGAATCTATTTTCAAAATGGCAAAATGTAAGCAAACAATAAGGTAATTGTAGCGTCCCTTCCAATTTTCGGATTGTATGATCATGCCCAATCGCATTTTATTTCCTATTAGTGGATTGATAGTTGCTATTTTTCCTAAAAATAGATTCATTGGCTGATATAATAATTAACTGAATGGTTTTGTGTTACGAAACGGATACTGTCAAGAATTGTAAATGTCGATTGAATTCAAGAAATAAATTGTAAGATGATCAACATCATGAAATTTGTAATATAGATTTTTGTTATTTATTCATTATTTGGTCTGCAATTACATTGATCTTCTTAAATATGGATTGCTATATATATATATATATATATATATATATATATATATATATATGTATATATATATATATATATAATATGAAAAAATGATTAATAAAACATGTTAAAAGACATCTTGAAAAAGAGTTAAAAACATATTAAAAACATGTTAAAAGACATCTTGAAAAAGAGTTTAAAGATATAAGCTCTATTTCCTTTTCGGTTTTATTGAGCTTTTACATCTGGCTGAGTTTATTTTACTTGTAAATATTAACTCTTTAATATTTATAATATATTTTAAGTTTACCATTTTGAATTTTGATTACCTTGGTAAACTTATTGTAATTTTTATTCTTATATATATATATATATATATATATATATATATATATATGTGTGTGTGTGTGTGTGTGTGTGTGTGTGTGTGTGTGTGTGTGTGTGTGTGTGTGTATCGAAATACCTTTTTAAAATAATTAATAAACAGAAGCCCCGCTGTGAGAATTTCAGTTTCAATCCAGTTCAACGTGTGACGGTTAGTGATGGAAATTTTGTAAATCTTTCGAAATATTAAAGCCTGTACGAAAATATAATGAATGGATGTTACCGCTATTTTTCGACAGAGCGTGGTTTGAATTGGCAATTAAATACGGGTGGAGTCTTGTGACTCCAAATTTCTCATGCCCGGAGTGAAAATAACGTTGCTATGTGGTGGATGATGTAAGTAATCCTGAGTTCGATTTGTGTATTCAAAAAAGTCAAAGTAATATTTGAATTACTTCTAGCAATAATCCTTGGGTATTTATAAGTGGATAGCAAAATGTTAGGATTATAATTTAAGTAACTGTTGTGGAGACTAGTGTTTAACGGACACAAGAATATCAGCTATAATGGTTAGTTGTGCTACACTGCTACACAAGTCCTGGAGGTGACTGGTTTTCAGTTGACAGTTCTTGAGTTGGAAGCCACAGGGCAAAAGATTCTTCCCGTGTTGACAGGAAGAAAACATATGTGAAGTTGCTGCAGAAAAAGGTTTTATTTTTATGGGAGAATTCTGGTTTCTGATTGGTTGGTAGCAGAACGTGAATTAATTTGATTCGTCAGTTCCTAGCAGCATCGTTTATAAATAGAATCTCCCGACTGTGCTGGATCATACCCCGTTATGAATCTCATATGATGGGATGTGTCTCCTAGCGGCTTCGGCTACAGGGGGACAAGGTAGAAGTGCTCGTCATGGATCCGTTCTTGACACTTAGCCCGAGAGGTGAGGAGCCGGGAACCGGCCCAGCACCTGGTGGACCGAGGTACACCGCCTGGGTAATACCTAAGAGGCCCACCCTCCCAGGCCTTGCCACCGGGCTTTCCGGTGGGGCAAGTTTATTGCTTGCTGCCTGAAGCGCCCCGACCGAGGAATGCCGACGGGGATACTCGGGCAATTTTTAAAATTGCAGGAGTGCCCCTCCTTTAGGGAAGCCTGCGGGGTTCCCATTTTCCAGGCCTTGTGCAAAATATTGCCGA